>NC_000069.6:129385227-129685227 GCF_000001635.26 Mus musculus | reverse complement strand
CCTGGCGCGCCTTCTCATCTGTGGGCATTGGTTTTCTTTGTTATGAGGTATGGGATGATAATGCTTCTTACAAGAGTTGTTGTGAGGCTGAGTTAGTGTGTGGAGTTTACCATAGGCCTGGTGTAGTGGGTATAACAAACACTGCTGTTGTTTTATATGAATAATAATCTTCCTAATAAGAGGCGTATATATTTAAAAACCTCCATCACTTCTGGGAGACAAGATCCCCAGGGAAACTCTTGAACTTCTAATTGGGTGGCCCATCACTGCACTTTTTAGCCTATTGTTTGGATTCTGTATATTCGTAAAAAGAACTTTAAGTCATCGGCGGCTTGTTCCCCTGGAAAGATAGATGTAAAAAACAAACAAAAGAAAACAACAACAAGAAAACAAGGAAACTCAAAAACCTTCCCCAGTCATAGTGGTGCTTGCCTTTAATCCCAGCACTCAGGAGCAGAGGCAGGAGGAATCTCTGTGAGGCCAGGCTGGTGTAGAGAGTGAGTTCCAGGATAACCAGAGCTGCGTATATACATATGCTCATATATATATATACACACACATACACACATACATATATACATATATAGTGAGGCCATATCTCAAAAGAAGGAAAGAGAAAGAAAATTTTAAGTTAGCACATGATATAATTATTTTTGGTTTTTTGATATATTAACACATAACTTAATGTTTTTCAGAAATTTGATTTTTTTTTTTTAAGACAAGTCTTTGTATGTAACCTGGACTAGCCTCAAACTCAAGGTTCTTTTGCCTCAGCCTCAGGGCTCTGATTTCATGGACACGCCAGTAAGCGTGCCTGAGCAGCGGTGGGTGGGGATTGACAGCCAGGGGTGGATGGATGGTGGGTTTCAGCTTCAGACTGCTGTAGCCCAATAGCAAAAATGATGAAGGGCCCACGTATAACTCAGTCGGTAAAGTGTTTGCCGTACAAGCCTAAGGGCCCAAGTTCAGCTCTCAGCACCTATGTATACAATGCAGTACAGTACAATACAGTGCAGTACAATACAATACACTACAATACAATACAGTACAGTACAGTGCAGTACAGTACAGTACAATACAATACAATGCAATACAATACAATAGAATACAATGCAGTACAATACAATACAATACAATGCAGTACAATACAATACAATGCAGTACAATACAATACAATGCAATACAATACAATGCAGTACAATACAATACAATGCAGTACAATACAATACAATGCAATACAATACAATGCAGTACAATACAATACAGTACAATACAATACAATACAATGCAATACAATACAATGCAGTACAATAGAATACAATGCAGTACAATACAATACAATGCAGTACAATACAATACAATGCAGTATAATACAATACAATACAATACAATGCAATGCAGTACAATACAATACAATACGGCAGGGCACACTGTGCACTTACATCTGTAACACTGGGGAGATAGAAACAGGGGGATCCCTGGGGCTTCGTGGCAAACACTGGGTTTACTGGAGACACTGTTTCAAAAAATAACACAACACGTAGAGCAATTGAGAAAGAGGTGCAAGGCTTTTCACCTGCATACAAGGGCACACTCCCATACAGGTGCGCACACACAAACCCATGTTCACACACACAACTGGTAAGGACTATTGCTTGACAAAAAGGCTTGTCAGAGCTCTTGTGATTGCAGTGCACCCAGAGTTACGTTAAGTCCCTCTGAGCATCCCTAGAGCTGTTTGCTTACCAGTACTGCCCCCTAGAGGCCTGGGGGTTTTCAGCTGTGTGCTTTGACTGACTGTACCATCTGTAGATCTAACTTGTCGACCGACACAGTTGCTCCGGGTTATCCCGGAGTGGGATGGGTGTTTTGTTTTTATTTTGAGCTTGACTCAGATTTTTTTGGCTTTATCTCAGGACTCGGAAGCAGCTATCAAACCCCCCAAAGAACCCTTGTGATGAGCCAAGCGGAAGTGTGAGCAGCAGCGGACCCAACAGCAGCAGCGGGGCAGCTGTGGCTTCTTGTCCCCAACCTTGGGTAGTGTTATCAGTACATGAGCTATGAATTGCTTGATAAGTATTCTTACTCATTGTCTTCTTCCTTCCTGATGTTCAGAGAAACTGAACTCTGTTCCAGCTGCCAACTGCTCTCAAAATGTCTTTTAGCCTTAGTGCCCAGCCAGTCTTCAACAAGTGTTTAACCTCTGGGCCTCTCATCTTCTTCTGTATAACTCTAAGATCCAGCTTCATAAACGCCATGTGATTTAGGACCCGGGCAGTGCTCAGTTCCTTGAGGTCTCATGACTTTGTGGATAGCTAAATTCCCTTCATGGCGCTTGACAGGCTATAGAGAATTAGATTGCACATTTAATTAATCTCATTTAAATCATAACAGGGGAGAAATGGTTTCTGCATGTGTGTCTCTTTTAAATAAAAAAAATTTAATTTTAAAAAAATCAAAATTCCATGCTGCAGTAGCAAGCAGCTTGTTGGCTCTGAACTTCATTCAGAAGCCAGGGCTGCTGAGCTGTGTGTCCCGTCCCCCCCAGCTGTCATAACTGCCGTCCACACCAACTGCCGCTGCACACGTCAGAGAGAGCTGGGGAGAACCCAGTTCCCAAACCCGGAGGAGAAGCAGCAAAAACAAATCTGCTCCTATCAGCTGCCGTCCACCGCAGCCAGAGCCCTGGAGCTTGGGCGCTTCTTTCTAGCAGAGAGGCACATGGTTGGAAGATTTGCAGTGTGCATCTTGGCTGGAGCTAGAAATAAGGAGCCTATGCCCTCACACAGCAGGCCGCTATATTGACTCTGCAATACGTCATTGCAGAAAGACCACTGAGGAGGAGGAGACTAAGGGTGACGAGTGTTGTGAAGAATGGAAAGGGAGAGAAAACAGCTCCTGAGAGTCACCCTCATCCCCAACATCACTGTCCCTATCCCCTGATTGACTCCACTCACTAAACCTCCCTACCCTTCCCTTGATGAGAAAGATAGGTACAGATTTTTTTTTTTTCTATGCTCTTTACTGTTGAGTTCTAGGTCCTCCCTGTGGAGGGCTCCTTTCTGAACTACACAGAAGTCCAAACCTTGGGGCAGTCCTTCACCCGGTCACTTACTGATAAGGAAAGACTTTGCCGGCCTGGGTCCTGTGCCCAGAGCATGGCCTACTTCTGTTCTTCCTCTTTCTGTTTGATTTCTTTTAATACCTAACCTGTCTGGCCTGAGTGCAGGCCAGTCGGCTCTGCTCAGCCTGCATTGCAAGTGTGCCGTGAGTCTGAACCATGCAAACAATGACAAAAATGGTTTGTTGAGTAAAGAGAAGTGCTGTTGTGCTTATCTGGGCCTCTCTCAGCACTCTGCCTTCTGAGCTGCCACCTATGAAAGAACAGCTTGGGGATCCCTGCAAGATAGTAGTTACCCATACTCACTAGCGGTCGTAATTACCTGGGACTTGATAGCATGCTTAAATGAATTATATATAGACACATACACACACATACACACAAACAGCGGTAGCCCAAACCCACATATATGGCCTGGCTGATGGGCAAGTACTGGTGATACCTAAGGACACTTGTATAATTTGCAGCAAAACAGGACCCTCTATGGATCCAAGATTCTTTTTTTTTTAAAGATTTATTTATTATTATATCTAAGTACACTGTACTAAGATCACGGACTACTCTTCCAAGGACTGGGGCTTGATTTCTTGCACCCATTTGCTGGCTTATAGCCAGCCATCTGTAACTCCAGTTCCAGGGGATCCAGTGCCCTCTTCTGGTCTCCATGGGCATCAGGCATACACACATACACAGATAGATATACATGCAGCCACAACACCTGTACACATACATGGTAAAACTGTAAAAAGGAAAATGTACGTTTAGCTGGAGACAGTTGACAAGGCGTTTCTTTCCAGCTTCACCTTCTGTGTGGGTGAGCTCGACTACGGTTGAAGGTTTATCAAGGTGGCTTCTAGATCACAGCAGTTATCCTCTGAACCCTTTGCTTTTCTGTTCTGCAGTTTGTGGTCCTAGAGAAACACCAAGACCCCAAGAATGGGAGTCTGCCTGCGGATGGTACGAATGGTGCAGTAGTAGATGCTGGCCTGTCTCCCTCCCTGCAGCTCGGTGAGTCGGTATTTTACCTTGATCAAAAGTGTTTTCCAGCCGGGTGGTGGTGCCAGTGCACACCTTTAAACCCAGCACTTGGGAGGCAGAGGCAGGTGGATTTCTGAGTTTGAGGCCAGCCTGGTCTACAGTGTGAGTTCCAGGACAGCCAGGGCTATACAGAGAAACCCTGTCTCAAGGAAAAAAAAAAAAAAAGTGTTTTCCACTGAGAAATGTCATCTAGTCACAAAAGGCCATTGGCCTTGTCTAAGCTGAGTGAGCCCTGGGAGGCACTGACACCACGAGAGAAACACATTTGATTGCATCTCCTCTTCTCTTAGCCCCTGAGCTGCTTAGGACTGCAGGCTATCCCTAGTGTTGGTTCTCAGTCGTTGCTTCGAGTGTAGCTCCCCCGGGGATGGAAATAGCTCTCCCCAAACAGGTTCCGTGGCCTGGAGGGAGTGTTCTTATTGATGAAAGTTGATCTGGCTTTGTTCTAGGGATTTCAGCATATTCTAGTCTTACCGGGAGCTAACCCTCAGCCAGGCTCTAGGCTGAGAAGTCCAGTCAGACCACTAAGGGACCATAGATCCGAGCCAAGTTCTCAAGCTCCCCTGGAGCGTACTCTGCGTCCTTTGCTGTGGTCCCTCTGCCAGGACTTGTACTGTGATCTGTCCCTTGGGTTTGGAGCTCAGATATCATTATCCTCCTTACAGCCCAGAGGGCAGCACTGAACATGCTTTGTGTCCTAAGCCATTGGGAAGGCAAAGGAAATCTTTGAGCCAATAAAAACAGGTTCCCTGCTAGTGCCAGGAGCCGGCTAAGTGTCAGTGCTACTTGTATTTCCTGATAGTTCCCATCACACACACCGCCATAATACCCTCTTCCGGTTTCCAGTAGGGAGAACCTGGGGTCTTACTACAGAAAACTCATTCTAAATTTCCATTTTGAACATGCTCTGTGCTGTAACCTAAAATACTATATTCAGAAAAAAATTATTGCATAATTTGAGCAAGACGAGTTTAATAAGGCTCATTAAGGGATTGACTGAAAACTGTAATAAATGTTTATGTATGGTGACTGTTGTCTGTATACTCTTAAAACTCAGATCTTCAATAGTTGCCGAGGTATTGTTGCCAGCACTATTAGAAGGTAAAGGGCTGTCTTGTAGTTACTACTTTTCCTTGAGCAGCCAACAACACAGGGTCCCTTTCAGAGAAAATATGCTTAGAAGAAACATGTGGTAAGATTTTGCAACTTAACCCAAAGCTCAAAGATTTGACAGAAATGTAGTTATACCAGAGGTGGGGGATTCACATTGTTAGGGCAGAATGGATTAGAGCAGCAGTTCTCAACCCCTTTGGAGGTCACATACACCTAAGACTGCTGGACAGTAGTAGTGAAGGTTCATAGCAGTAGCAAAATGACAGCTGTAAAGTAGCCATGGGAACAGTGCTATGGTTGTGGGCCAGCAGAGCTTTAGGAACTGTATGGACGGCTGCAGCATTGGGAAGGCTGAGAGCGCGGGGTTTGAACATTAACACTGTTATGCACTGAGCAGCAAATGAGTTGATCCACTCCTTAGCTTCCCATGTGAGTAGTCCGACCAGCCATCGTGTTCCCACCTCATAGGTATTTACAGAGAAAGCACACACGGAGCTTGGGTGGGAGGGAGAGTGAGGAAGGAGTTGAAGGTCAGCTTTGGCTCTGAACTGGTTCTCCTAGAAAGGCGTGGAAGAAGCCTGGCAGTGGTGGCGCACGCCTTTAATCCCAGCACTTAGGAGGCAGAGGCAGGTAGATTTCTGAGTGTGAGGCGAGCCTGGTCTGCAGCATGAGTTCCAGGACAGCCAGAGCTACACAGAGAAACCCTGTCGTGAAACACACACACACACACACACAAAAGGCATGGAATCATAGTAGTAGTGTTTGAGCACAGAGACATCGTCATGGACCCCAGCCAGCACCAGTGGGTGAGGGTTAGGGAAAGAGGACCGAGCTGGGAGGAAGGAAATGTATTTCAAACCTAAACAATGTTCTAAGGCATGTATGGTCCTGATGTGGAGGTGGGGTGTACACAGGAAAGGCTAGGGAGCACTCTTAGCTCTTTGGATCATCTCAACCAACTGATGCTTTGCCAGTTTTCAAAACTGAACCCCAGGGGCTGGAGAGATGGCTTAGCGGTTAAGAGCACTGATTGCTCTTCTAAAGGTCAGGAGTTCAATTCCCAGCAACCACATGGTGGCTTACAACCATCTGTAACAGGTTCTGGTGTGTCTGAAAACAACGACAGTGTACTTAAATATAATAAGTAAATAAATCTTTAAAAAAACAAACAAACAAACAAACAAAAAAACCCTGAGCCCCAGATAGGTTGCAATGGGTTCCTTTGTTTCGTATGTTTTAAGTCTATTATCCCATGACTGTTACAAGGATGTCTTTGTGAACAATGAAATCTCCTCCTCTCCTTCATCTCTTCTTCATATCTATTCCGCCCCTCCTCTCCCTTTATCTTCTCTTTCCCCTTCATTCTTCTCTCTTGTCCCCCACCCATCTTCTTTGAACAGGGTCAGTGCATCTGACTTCATGGAGACAGAAGCCCCACATAGATGGAATGGGCACAGGGCAAAGCTGCTGGATTCCACCATCAAGTGACAGAGGACCCCAGGAAATAGAGGGAAACTCCCACCTACCCTCCTACAGACCTGTGGGGCCGGAGAAGCTGCATTCTCTCCAGTCAGCTAATGGATCGTGTCACGAAAGGGCTCCAGACCTGCCACGGCAGACAGAGCCAGTTCAGTAGAAACTGGGAGTAGACAGAAGGTACAGAAGGGAAAATAACAAACCAGGCTGATGATGGTAGAATGCTACAGACTTGGTACTCCAGTTTCCACGGCTAATCACTGCTCGCTCAGGGTCCTGAAGATAGCTGCACAGCTGCAGAGCTGCACAGCGGGATAGCTGCGACTTTTGCTTCTTGCTTTAAGCAGTTCCACTGAAGATACTCAAAAGAGAAGTGGAGAAAATCATTAGAAACCAAAGTCAAGACATTCATATATAAGCTGTGTCTTCTTCACTGGACGGTTTGCCTCTTTTCCTTTTGCCTCAGAAGGAGTGGGTTAAAGCAGGTGACCCCATGCTCTGTCAACCCCTGAATAAATGATGTGATCTACATAGAAGTCTTAGCTCACTCTCAGGAACGCTTGGAACACTATAACTTTTGCTATGATATACTGCCAAGTGTGGCCCATGCTCATAATTGTGCTTTCTGAATTGTGATAAATTAGTGAAAAAACTGTAACTTAGAATCTGATTTATTCAGGATTAGATCATCTTTTTATACTATAAAAATCTTCGAATGAAAATATTTAACTTTAAAAACATTACCTTAATCATTGTCTTTTCTTCTTGAAGTCTTTCCCAGTGAAAACGCTCAATTCTGCTGTTTCCATAGAATTTTTAATTTATTTTAAGACATGAGATTGTAAACAAATTGCTTGATTTATTTTATCCTAATTATTTAAATAAAATCACCCTAAAGCATCAGCATTTTATTACAGTTTGATGACGTTTGTTATCGTTTGAGCCAAGTATTTCACTGTAAAGAAGATTGAACTAACTGTGATTCTAATGGTGCATCTTCAAGGCGTGGCTAACACAGAAGATTCGGGGTATACACACTATGTCCCAGGCAGTCCGGGGCTTCAGGCTGTGCAGGCCAGGCATTAACTCCTGCCCCTGTTTATCTTTACCACTCATTTATTCCCGAGTCTTAGGATGTGGGTTACGTAATCAGAATAATAAGGCCTGGGCACCCATGTTCTCAACGTGGACATGTGTGGGCATTTGAGGGCAGGGTGACTTCAGGCTTGAGGGCCTTACCCAGTTCTTCAGTGACACTTTCTTCCAATTTTTTTTTTTTTCTGAATTTAGTTTTGCTTCAGTGGACAATGGATAGCCTGAAAGCTCATAAGACCTGTTTTTTATTTCTGATAAGTAAACCGACCCCAGAAAAATAAGTCATCCTTTCTGAAGCCTTCACAAATTGGCTTCCATTTGTGTCCATTGAATGTACCTCTTTTAGCATCTCAAGATAGCCAATGGACTATGAGCCCACAGTCCCTCAAAATATATATCTGTGTTTGAACCAGAAAACCCTCACTTCCTTTGAGCTTTGCACTAATGAGGAAACCTTAGAAATAGGAACCCCTGTGAATGCTTATTCAGGCCACACCAGCAGCCTCTGGTCTGCTGGGTGGTCTTCAGGTCAGTCTGCCACCCTGGAGATGTGCCTTCCCTCCTTCTGTCTTCATCTCTCAAAGAGGCATGTGTTCATTTGTTTGAAAATACACATGTAAAAGCATTTCCGTCTAAGGTCTTTGATTGATATCTTTCCGAGACTACATTTAATTTTCTAACTCTCATGGTCTTGATGTACCTGGTACCGGATGGGAGAGTCTCTGTTGTCACCTACCCCATGTGGAAGGAACACTCTGCCCTCTGCGGCACTTAGCAAGATTTTAGAATCCAAGTTTTGCCTGGATATAAAGTGCCCTGTTCACACAAGTATATGATCACTGTATGGCCATTGAGAATGTTACAGCACCACCAAGTGTCATCTATAAGAACCCTTCACATACCCGCCCCAAAACGACTAAGCAAAACTAGTTGACCAGGAGAATTAAAAACTCATTTAGCAAAATGAGTTTTGTGCTTTGTCGTGTTTCTTTTATGTCTTTACAAGAATTCTCTTCTGTGCAGCTCCAAGCTCTTTCGTCCAGGCCCGCCCGAAGTGGAACTCTTCCTATTAGAACACTGGCAGAGTTTTCACAGCTAGAGGCCCTATGGTGGCAACCAGGAAAACAGCAGGCTTCCCACTCTAGTAGTGGTGTACAGGGTCAGGTAAAAGCTCTCATCCTACATGCTATGTCCGCAGCTGGTCACTGAGAAGGGCGCGGGCGCAGGCACAATTGCTCCCCTACTCTGCCTCACAGTGACTGCTGCCAGGCTGTCGATCACCCCCAACGACTTTGAAATTTTTCATTGATTCTTGGTGAATTTCACATCATGCACCCCAATACCACTCATCTCCCCACCTTTTTTGTATCTGCCCTCTGCCCTGGCAACCTCCATAAACAAACAAACAAACAAACAAAATCTCGGGGCTAGAGAGATGGCTCAGTGGTTAAGAGCATTGACTGCTCTTCCGGAGGTCCTGAGTTCAAATCCCAGCAACCACATGGTGGCTCACAACCATCTGTAATGAAATCGGATGCCCTCTTCTGCTGTGTCTGAAGACAGCTACAGTGTACTTACATATAATAAGTAAATTTTAAAAAATGACAAATAAAATCTCACTGTGGAAGCTGCAATGTGTTATAAAGTATATATCCTTTCGCCCAAACAGTTTAACCTGCAAATGTTCACTGACATGAGCCACTAGTCTGGTTCGAGGCCTCTGGTGTCTGCTACTCTATCAATCCTGGATCCTCACTGGGATGCGTCTCAGATATTTTGCTGTTGCCTTGTGTCATGGAGATCCCGCAGCTCTGGATCCACAGGCTGGACCCCATCCTATACTCCAGCAGTTCATAGATGAGATAGATGCTTAGGTGAGCCAACTCAGGCTCTGGATCTGGGCCTGGGAGGAAACTAAGCTGCTCAGCCCACCCACTCTCCTGTGCCTGTGCCACCACAGTTGACTCTCACTTTGTCCAGACAAGGACCAGCTCTCCCTCTTTCATGCCCATGAGGCTGGTCCTTTTACACCTTCACAACCAGGGCCAGCCCTGCTGTGCTGCCCAGGTGAGGTTCGGCCCGCTCTCCCTAGCGCTGCATCTAGTGAGCACCCTCATGTCCTTTGCTTAACTATCTCTCCTTCTATGGATCCTATGAGAACCAGTGGGCTCAGGCCCGCCACCACACCCAGATGCATCAGCCTCCCACAAACCTACCCTGTTACATGCTACCACTGGGCGTGAGGGGCTAGCCCGTGGTTTTCCCACAGCTCTCACTTGCCCATGTCTCCCGTTGCCTCACAAGTCCTGAGAGGTGACTTTGCTCTCCTCCTCCTCCTAGACCTGACTTTCCTAATGCCTCTTGAAATTATACAGCATTTCATTTCTATAATAAATTACCTGTTATATAATATCCTCTGATTTGCTTCCTGTGTGAATCCTGGCTGATACAACTAGCATATATAACCAGTTATTCAAGATGCAGGCACCTTATATCATGCAATAGAAAAGGGGAAGTGTTCCTCACCTTGTTTTAACCTTTATTTCTTCAGTGGACTAGTACAGAATGGAAAAGGATGATTAAGAACCAAACTCAATTACAAAGGTCTACGCAAAAGCTTAGCCGTGAATCAGGCAGTGAGTTTTAAGAGCATTTCATGACCAAATGTCAATTATGTAATGAAGGAAACATCCGTTGACTATTTCAAAGTAACATGTAAATTATTCAATTATATTACAACACAAAAGAAACCATGGTACAGGCATAAGGTATTTTCAGAGACGTTCACCCTTCATGACAAAACTTCTTAGTAAAGTTGGAAAAGTGAATTTCTTGAATTCGATGAAGGGAATCGTCCAAAGCCTACAGCAAACATTTCCCTAATCCTGGGACGCCTAAGGCGTTCCCCTTAGCGCAGGACTGAGACAGGGGTGTGCCAGTCATTCATTATTTGAATTTCATATATATGTATTGTATTTACGTAATTTCCTACTTTTCTCTCTTTCTTTCAACCCCTCCTGCGCATCCCATCCCTCTTACATATTTAGCCCCTTTTTCTTATAATAAATATAGAAGTACAACCTGCTGCGTCCATTTAGTATTGAGTGTTGCTCTTATATATTTATTTGTAGGACAGACCACTTGGGATTGAACAGCCAGTGAGGAGGCTCATCCCTCTCTGTCTCTCTCTGTCTTAGCAGCCATTAGTTTCTTGTAGTGCTTCATCTAGAGGTGGGACCTTGTGGATTTCCCTATTGCTGCTGACATGCCAACTGATCGTATCACTCAGGGCTTGGTTAGGCAGCCATGTTGTTGAGATTTCAGGGGTATGCTTTTCCTGTCATTACAAAAGACACAATTTCACAAGCAGACACCCAACCCTCCTATCCCCTCTTGTCTCCATTGTGCTCGGATTAAAGGTGTGTGCCACCACGCCCGGCTTCATTGTCATTTCTATTCAAACATTGTGTTATGCATCTTAAATAGTCTTCTGACAGCACAGTAATATTCTAAAGTAGTATGACTGGATGTTTAAAATACATAAAGATTAAAAATAAAATTATTTTCCAGTGATAGAGTTGTCTGAAAAAAAAAGTACAAGATAATTCACAACTATAAACACAGCATCACTAAATCTCACCAGTCCTGATGGCTCGGCTGGTAAAGTCCGTGTTACAGTATTTCTTCCCAACCTCTGCTGCCAAGGTGATCACCAGAGCCTGATTCCCAGGACCCACACGGTGAAATGGAACTGGCTCCCCAAAAGTTGTCCTCAGCCCACCACAGACATGCTGTGGCACATGCATGTGCTTGCTCTCTCCCTTACACATACAACAGTAATGAAAATTGGAACTAGAGTAGTGACCCGTCCAGCAGGTCCAGTTATTCGAGGATCTCGAGGGGACCTCCTCCTAATAACCAAATGGGGGGTAGAGAGAGACGAGGGTCTTGTACGAATAACGACACGGAAACCGTTCTGAAGTTGTATCAAGACCCCCATGTATTGAGAAAGGTCCAAGGTTTAAATGCACAAGCAAAGGGGGAAGTACAGATACTTATCAGTGGGAGGGGTAGGGCAATACAAGCAAAAGGAGAAGTATTTATCAGTGGGAGGGGGGGCAATAGAATTGCACATTCTTAGGCAGTTACATGGGGAAGCAGGATCTTGGTGGTGTCAGGGTGTGGTCAGGAGAGCGGTGATGACCCAGGGCTGAAACATCCGGTAGTTCTCAGAATCCATGTGTCGGTGGCCCGCCTTTGACCCTCTTTTCTTCTCAGGGGGAGAGGCCCAATTCAGAGATCAGGACAATAGCGTTGCCTTAATGGCTCCCAACATCTCCCCCGTTTTAATATTTTTATAAAGGCATATTGTATAATAAATTTGTAGCCACGTTTTTAACGATCACCTAAACGTCTGTTTGCTCACCGGATGATTCTCTAAAACCACGAAGGACACAAGGACAAGTCATCTATGAGGCTTGAATTAATGGTCCCAGTCTGTTGGGTATAACCTGGGCTAGCCAAGGGAATTAGGAATGAAGCAAGCTCCGTGGGTAGAGGTAGAGGTCTGATCCCCAGTGTTTAATGTTAGGGGCCATGTACAGGATTGACTCTCAGGCCCACAGATCTTTACCCAGAGTAACCCTGACCTGCTCCTGTGCCGTTTTTTCTGGAGAAAGGTCCCTGGGGCACTCAACCTTTATGCAATCAGACATGCCTCTCAGAGACTGTCTAACAGCTTTCAGACTAATCTCTGTGCAGTACTTAGTCTTACAACTCTCACGGGCGATGGCTTCAAGTTCTAATTTTTTGATGTGTCTAGCCTTGGATGACTGTTTAGTTTTCAATGTGGCGAGAATGTGTATTACCATGTCGGAAAAGCACAGACTACGGCAATCTATAAATGATTTGTGGCATGAGACTGATGGCCGAATTTAGGGGGAGGGGAATGATCTTACTTAAGCATTTTATGGAAATTGAGTCTCTCTCCCCGAGAAGAGGGTGATGAAGCGGTATCCACGTCTGCCTCTTCTCCAGTAACCTGCTTGTTATCACCAACGTCTAGCCGATGGTAATGAACTGAAACAAATGCACTTGAAAGAGATGAATCAACTTGAGATTTAACAAATCAGGTCAATTTCTGAAATGCCCAAGGACCGAAGGAGATCAATAATAGGAATTCCAATAGGGGTCCCAAAAGGGAGGGCAACAAGGTCGAAAGCCAGGGGGAGGTTGAAAAACCAGTTTTGGTAGTCTACCTTCCCTCTAGGCCATTGTAAATACTTGTGTATGGGTGTAACTCAGCTATCTACAGTTCTAAGTATCTACTCTGGTTCCTCTTTAGGTCTTAAACTTCCTTTTTCCTAGTTGATGGTAAGTTCCTGTGTAAGGCAATGACCTAGCTTTTATTAAAGTGATAGTGTAATGCCAGAGGCAATTCTGAATGTCACTGAATAGTCAACTTTCTTCCTGAATTCTAAACCCATGGTCTGTTCAAGGACTTTCTAGGACAGTGGAACACCGGTCAAGGCTTGGCTATGTCTAAAATTTCCACCTTTCTAGCCTTAATTTTTGTTATATCCTGTCTTTTTACTAAGACTACTACTTCTAAGACATCTTTTGTCTCTAAATTTTTATCTATATAATATGTTGCTCTGACAAAGCTATGGAAATATTCCTATGCTTATCATTAACAAAATGGACAGTATGTAGCTGCTGATCTAAAGCTGTGGTAGATACCTTTTTAAAGTTTGCATTTTCAGATTTTAAAACCAAGGATCATTTTCTAACTCTAATAGGCAGCAAAACATAAGCAGGTCTCTAACAAAAACATAACAGTAGATTCCTTATCTAAATTAGGATCTACACAATTAGTTAATTGACAAGAATTACAATGAATATAAAAAGACTTGCCAAGATTGGCGATCTTAACTCTTAAAATTATCTAACAATAAGCATATAGGTAAGGTACACAAACTTTCATAGCTATAAGGAGCTGGCCTGAGTGGCCAAAAACAGTGTCTCTGACGAAAGCATCTTGTACATTCTCTGTACCAGTCTTTTTGCCTCACGAGTCAGCTTTTTTAGTTGTTTGTATTTTAAGTTGGCACCAGGTTGGTACTCCTTGTTGCAGCCCATGGTGGAGATACGAAATTTCTTTATCTGTTTGTAAGTGGATGCTCTCTGATTTCTCCTCTTTTGTGTACTCAGCACAGCTTTTTGGTCACCACTGTCAGGGCACTCACAGGTCACAGGTCAGCCTGTCACATTGGAAGCTAGCATGCTCTTGTAGCATTCTGTGGAAAAAACAGAAACATTCCCCCTTTTCCCCATATTAAGTATCTGAACAGGATCATGGCAAGTGCCAATAAGTGGATCCTTTTTATCTGCCCTAGACACTATTCTATCCAGTTTTTCCAAAACAAATATGTGATCCAAATAATGTGCACGGGGATATAATTTCTCTCCCCCCTTCTTTGTTTTTAAAGAAGGTATAGTTTTTAAAGTTTTACAATACCTTGTCTTTGAGAATTATAAAATCTCAGTAACATGTGTAACATTAAATTGTTGACAAAACATCTTTTGGAGGTTTTGAAAATAAAAATTTTGAAGCAAATAAATTTTTCTTTTTTAGATTTTCTGTAACTAAAATCCTAAATATTAAAAATATGTTGCCTCTAAGTCTTATGGAGCAACAATTACTTTTCAGAACTTTAAACTTCTCTTTGGAGGCATTAGCTAATAGAATACTTTTTTTTTTTTCACTTAGGAAACAATATACACTGAAAGATTTAAACTTTGTTTCTTGTATTGAAGCAGACAATAAAAATTTCATACATATTGTAAAGCTATGTTAGCCATACCTACAAGCAAAATTATCTAGTGATCACCAGTTCACTAAAAGTAAAACTCTTTGAATTTAAGCATTATTTTAAACATTTGAATAGATCTGTAACAAAGCTAAAAAGAACTTTTCTTGAACACAGGGAAAAACTTTCTTAGGCACTGTTTGCTAAATAAAAGAAGGCCACAATCTTCTCTGGGCTACATTAACTTAAACGTAGAATATTTTTAAATCTGAGCATCTTGGCCCTCCTGTAATAAGGACCAGTTTTAGAGGGACAATTTAACTGTCTATGCCTCTAATTTTTGATACTCTTTCTTAAGGATGATTACTCTTATAATTATCTTAATTACAATATACAGGTGAATTAAAGATCTTAAATTTGTAATCAAACTGCAAGCTGCAGTCAATGGAACACTAGCAATTTTAACCATAATTTTTAAGTTTTCGTTGTAATATTAGAATGTATCTATAACTTTTGGAAAGCAAGACCCAATTTTAAACAATATATTTTTTTTTAAATCAATACTAGAAACATCACTATCACGTTACGAAGTTTGGCTGCTAATTTATGAATGCATGACAGTGTAAATTTTAATGTTCTATTAAAGAGACATTGTTTTAAAATCTTATCTCTATAAGTCTATTTTTTAGGATAAGAATTACACAAAATTTTATCTCAATTTAGAAGTATCTTTAGAGGACTAGTTTTCTGGTCTGTTTTATGCCAGGTGTTTTTGTTTGAAAATGACTCTAGCCTTGAGTTATTACTTAAGCTAACTTTGTAACCAGTGTTATACCTTTTTAATCATACCCAAATAACTTATAAGCCAATTCTCTATGACCAAGATATGCAGATCATATTTATACCTTTAAGACCAATCAAAAACCAAATGAAGTGGCTTCACGAATCCTATAAATTTAGATCAATTAAAGACTTTTACTTTTTTATAGCTATACTTATAAGATAAAAACACACTTTGTCATTTGCTAAACACAATAATCACAAAATTGCAGAGAATTTTTTAGGAAAAAATAACTATCAGCTTATTTGCCTTAGAACTAAGAGGTTGTAGATTCTAAGTTTTTCAGCAGGACCTCTCCTGCTGTGCTTGATTTTGGCTAAAGGGAAGGGCCTCTCAGCCTCAGTTGTGCAAACTGAGAGTGATTCAGCAGGTAAAGTTTTAACCATTTTTTTTTTCTTTTCTTTTTAACATGAAACATAAAACAGCCAGTCATTCAGACAATGAAACAATCATTTAGACAACGAAACAGAAAACATACATGAATTGACACGTGATTGGTGCACCAACCAGACAATAGAAAGAGGGTAGAGAGCTTCTCCTGTAGGGGCCAGAGAGAATAAAACAGGGTGTCCCCCGATTTCTCTCTGTCCCTGGGAGAGTTTTAAAATCCATTTCTCTATTTTTTTCTTTCCTTTCCTGCTTGTAAGAGGCAGCTTGTCAAACCAAGATTAAAATCCAAAATTTTCTAACAGCTTCTGGCAAGCATCTAAAACTTTTAATTTATTTAATCTGAGGGCGAATTTGAGAAAACACACAATCTCTATACGCTAAATGTCTCAAATAGCCTAAAAGTTTACCATGCTAAATATTTTTTGAAGTCATTATTAGTCCACACTTAGTTAAATATTTTATAGCATCTGTAAAAACGCTCTCTATTTTCTGCAACCAACAAAAACACCATTGACAAAATGAATTATATATGTTTTAGGAAATGATTTTTTAACTTCCAATAAAACCTAATCTATGAATTTTTTGACCTTTACAAAGTCTCTTTAAAACCCATTTTTATTTACTCTAAACATGTTATTGCAAATCTCTAGCAAGGGCCTCGAAGCATGCCTGGGCCCAACACACAACTTCTTACCCCAGAGAGTTCTGTCAAGGTAAGCTGAACTGACTCAAGGGGAAGCTGCCTAGCGTCTGAAAGCAGGGTAAAATTTTCAAATAAGGCTATGCCCTCATAAAAGGGCGGGGAAGCAGAAAAGCACATCCAACAATCTTCAGATTCTGACGCATTATCTCTTTGTGTCTTATACAACAAGGCTAAAGCAGAAGCATTCAATATTGACCACAGTAAATCAGTGGAAGAGGGGGGCCTCCCCGCAGGGAGAGTGGGCTGAAACAGGGTCGTAGCACACCCTGGGGCAGGAACAGGGGGGCGGGTGTCTGGAAGTCCTATGGATCCTTTATGATTGTTAGAAGCGGAACCTTAAAAGTCAGGCCATTGTCATAGTTATCTTGATACAATCTTAGGCCCCAGGTGAGAGGGTGAGAACTTTTTCAAGCCTCTAAGTTCCTCCTCTTAGCAGTAAATTTTATGATCAGTGGATTACACCATCCCTTAGTGGGCTGTAAGGGCCAGGCTGCAGGCCAATGTGTTGAGGGAATTACTGTCACATCTGCCCCGGTATCCAGGAGCCCTTGAAACTGTCCTCTAGAAACAAAGTCGGCATGGACCATGAATCAGTTATTTTCTGTGCCCAGTAGACTTCTGAGGATCCCAGGGAGGATGGTCCTTGCTCCTCTTTCAAATAAGGGAAATGGCTGAATAGTGGGGGTGGTAAGGCTTGGGCTATGCGCTCTCTAGCCCTAAGGGTAAGTTGTCCCTGCATGGCGGAGACTAAGATTTTTATCTCCCCATGGTAGTCGGTGTTAACCACTGTAGGAGTCACCATTAGGCCTTGTAAAGGTCTGGACACTCGGCCGATGATGAGAAAAAACATCTTTTGGGGAGGGGGCCCAAATTTACCTGTGTTAACTGCTGTTAATTGAGGCATATAATAATCAGGGGTGCCCCAGGCGGCATCTGCACCCAATGTGAGGACACAGATGTCTACTTCTAACTTGGGCCAATGGGGCTCGGCACCAATCTTGGAGCTGGAGTTAGAGCAGCCCCAATGGCCAGGTTAATAGACTTAGAAACTTGTTGAGAAAACACATCTACCTCATTACAAAGCTTGATCATACCATTTATATCTAAACTTTTGGTTTTACCTCTCAGGGCAGCCCTACATGCTGAATTGGCGTTTTCAAGAGCAAGTTGTCGAACTAACAGACCCTCACTTTCCTCAGGTCCCAAAATTCTCTCAGCTGCTTCCTGCAATCTGGCAACGAACTGAGCATAGGACTCTTGGGGCCCTTGTATAATCTTGGTTAGGGGCATAGTTAGTGCCCTTGTTGTAGGGACAGCGCGCCAAGCTCTCAGGGCTGCTTGTGCTGTCTGGGCGAGGACAACAGGGGAGAGCCCTAATTGTTTTATGTCTGCAGCGAAATTGCCTTAACCACAGATTTTATCAGCAGTCCAGGTGGCTGTCTTCCACAAACTCTGACTTTCAAGTTAAATATTGGCCTCTAGTGAGGACAGACTGAATAACTTTATTTCATTTATTGGGTACCAAGTAGCCTTCTGCTAAACCTTCCAATAGAGATACTGTGCGCCGGCAGCTTAGTTTTGCTTTTGTGAGATGGCGATTGGGAGTTTTCTAAAAAAATCCTCAGTAAGGGCTAAGAGGCAAGCACCTTCTCCGTCCACTTCTGCCTGTTTAAGGAGATCTCTGATGATTCCCCAATTGCTAAAAAGGACTTAGGGGCATCTTCTCCTTGTTTTATCAAAGCATTAACATCTTTGCCTACTTTATTCTAAGTTTCAGAACCATTTAATACCAGCCATGGACATCTCTTGTCCACAAAACAAAAATATATTATTAAATTCCCCTTTTTTTAAAAAAACTCTTATCCCTCTCTCCTTAAGAGAACCCTTTATCTCTTCACTAAATGCCCCATGGTTAATGGGACAACAACTGAATGCCTAGGCTTACCTCCCGACGTCCGTACTCGACACTCGAGTGAAGTGTCGGTGGACTGTCCCACTGTTTCTCTGTCTGCGCGGTACCTCTTTAATCCTTAATCCGTTGTCCGGAGGGCAGTCGTACCTCGTGCTCCACGTCGGGCGCCACTTGACCCGTCCAGCAGGTCCAGTTATTTGAGGATCTCGAGGGGACCTCCTCCTAATAACCAAATGGGGGGTAGAGAGAGACGAGGGTCTTGTACGAATAACGACACGGAAACCGTTCTGAAGTTGTATCAAGACCCCCATGTATTGAGAAAGGTCCAAGGTTTAAATGCACAAGCAAAGGGGGAAGTACAGATACTTATCAGTGGGAGGGGTAGGGCAATACAAGCAAAAGGAGAAGTATTTATCAGTGGGAGGGGGGGGCAATAGAATTGCACATTCTTAGGCAGTTACATGGGGAAGCAGGATCTTGGTGGTGTCAGGGTGTGGTCAGGAGAGCAGTGATGACCCAGGGCTGAAACATCCCGTAGTTCTCGGAATCCATGTGTCGGTGGCCCGCCTTTGACCCTCTTTTCTTCTCAGGGGGAGAGGCCCAATTCAGAGATCAGGACAATAGCGTTGCCTTAATGGCTCCCAACAGAGTAGCACATTAACTACACTGAATTCTATATTCAGCAAAGCATTGCTCAGGAGGAAAGGTTACATAGAAAAAAATCGGAAGAATTGGAAATAAGAACACCTTCACTGTCTTAGTTAGGGTTGCATTGCTGTGAAGAGACACCATGACCAAGGCAACTCTTACGAGGACAACATTTAATGGGTGCTGGCTTACAGGTTCAGAAGTTCAGTCCATTATCATGAAGGCGGGAGCAGGGCAGTATCCAGGCAGTCATGGTACAGAAGGGGCTGAGAGTTCTACAGCTTCATCTGAAGGCTGCTAGAAGAAAACTCTTCTGCATTGAAACTTCA
This sequence comes from Mus musculus, assembly GCF_000001635.26. Taxonomy (NCBI): domain Eukaryota; kingdom Metazoa; phylum Chordata; class Mammalia; order Rodentia; family Muridae; genus Mus; species Mus musculus. The sequence goes on along the minus strand of NC_000069.6, from coordinate 129,665,752 downwards.
AGCCCACCCCCACAGTGACACACCTACACCAACAAGGCCACACCTACTCCAGCAAGGCCACACCTCCAAATAGTGCCACTCCCTGGGGCAAGCATATTCAAACCACCACATTCGCTAATGAAATATCGAAGAGAACTATTTAGCTTAGAAGTTCATTTCAGACAGAATAGTGAAAGTATAACAAAAACTGAACAAATGGTTAATGTGTGGAAATTGTAAATGCATGTAAAGTGACATAAAAATGTGAATTTTCGTCTGTGTGAAAAAGAACTAAATAGGAAGATGTTATTTATCAGTTGCCAGAGATTCTTACAGAGCAGAAGTAACTCAGTACTGTATTACTTAAGAAGAAATAGATCAATAGAAAGCTCTGCCCCTAGGCCAGTGAAAGCGAGTGGGGAGGGAAGGACTCTTAGTTACTAAATGCCACCAAGAAAACTGGTTATCCAATCAGAAACAAAAGGAAAGACATCCCTGCCTTCTATTATACACACATACACATCTAAAATAGAGTGTAAACTTAAGTTTTTAAGGCAAAAATCATCAAACATTGAGGAGAAAAAGTTTATTGTAGTACATTTTAGTAACCTTGGATGTCTTTTTTTTTTTTTTTCTTCCTTTTTTTGTAACTCACTGAATTAAATTACGGCTGCTTTTGTGAGTATGATTCATCTCCTGGAGAGGGGCAACTTCTCAGTTGCTACTGCGCATGCTCTCTCAGTGAGGGCGGGGCTATTGTGCAGGTAACCACCCCTGTGCTGAGTTTGCAAGAGCCACATCCAGAGGACACCACACTGGGCTCACATGTGTTCTCCTTGACCTCCAGCTCTTACATTCTTTATACCCTCTCCTGGATGTTTTCTAAGCTTTCCAGGCAGTAGACACTGTCCCTGTTTTTACTAAGCACCCCACAGTTATTTATTTTCTACACTTTGACCAATCATGGAGCAAGAAGGAGCAAGAAGAGAGTAGCACTGATCCTTGGGTGTAAGCATTTAGACGGCAGTTTGACACTATGGTTTTGTTGTTGCTTATTTTATTTGTTTGTTTTTGACAGTCTTATTGTGTGACCCTGACTGGCCTGGAACTCACTATATAGGCCAGGTTAGGCTAAATTTATGATCGTCTTGCATCTGCCCCCGAGTGCTGAGATTTTAGGCATATACCACCATACTTGGCTCAAGGAATGGTTTCTTAATCAAGACTCAGAAGAGCAATATAGCAACATGCCACTGAAGTTAGTAGTTCATCTAAGGAATGCCATGAGGATGGGAAAATATAAGATGTAGGCTTTTAAATGAAATTTCAATATGTTTGACCAACACCAGCATAAGCACTACACATAAGCACTACACAGTCAGTAAGAAACAATGAAATGGAAAAATGTGTGAAAGAGGAAACACAAATCAACGCGCGTGCGCACACACACGCACACACACACACACACACACACACACACACGAGAGAGAGAGAGAGAGAGAGAGAGAGAGAGAGAGAGAGAGAGAGAGAGAGAGAGAATGATCAGTCATGCCAGTAGTCAGTGAAAAGGAAGAGCCACAAAAATGATTCTATGTCACAGTCAGCCATTGGCAGAAATTTTGGTGACAACAAATCCAATTTCCATCAAGAATGTGGAATGATTGACGCTTTCACACACTGCTAATGGGAGTGTTAATTGCTTCAATCATTTTGGCATGATTCAGTGCAGCTAAACACTGAGAGTCTGCAGTTTGGAAATTCTACTCTTAGATAGACCTATTGGAGGAGAAATTCACTCAGCTTGTATTTCTCAGGGTGATAAAGAAAGAGTTCTTAATGGCAAAAGACTGGAAACTACTCAAATACCCACAGTCACATGAATGTAAAATTGTGATGTTTTATTATGGAATACTGTAAGGTGGTTAAAATACGTAAATTAGAGCTGTAAAAATGAACAGGAGTGTTTGCTTTGGGCTGTCTTAAGTTATTTTTCTATTGCTGTGATAAAACACCATGACCCAAGCAACTTATGAAAGAGTTTAGTATGGGAGCTCATGGTTTCAAAGAGGCTCCATGACCATCAAGGTAAGGAGCATAGGAGTGGACAGGCCTGGTACTAGGGGACGAGCTGAGAGCTCACATCCTGAGACAACAACCCCAAGGCAGAGAAAACGGACTGGGAATGGTTTATGCTTCTGAAACCTCAAAGCTTGTCCCACACACTACCTCCACCAAGACCACACCTCCTAATCCTTCCCAAACAGTTCCTCCAACTGAAGATCAAGTACTAAGCTATATGAGCCTATGGTGGCCATTCCCATTTAAGCCATTACTGGGGAAAAAGGTGTGATGGTTTATATATGCTCGGCCCAGGGAGTGCCACTATTAGGAGGTGTGGCCTTGTTGGAGTAGGTGTGTCACTGTGGCTGTGGGCTTCAAAACCCTCATCCTAGTTGCCTGGAAGCCAGCCAGTATTCTGCTAGCAACCTTCAGATAAAGATGTAGAACTCTCAGCTCCTCCTGCACCATGCCTGCCTGGATGCTACCATGTTCCCACCTTAATGATAATGGACTAAACCTCCGAACCTGTAATCCAGCCCCAATTAAATGTTGACCTTATAAGAGTTGCCTTGGTCATGGTGTCTGTTAGTAAAACCCTAACTAAGACAAAAGGTATGAAGCAAATTTTACATATTTTTTTGTAGTTAAGTTATTTATGTGTCTCACCTGCATGTTTGCCTGTATACTACATGCGTGCCTGGTGCCTGCAGGCATGAGAAGAGGGAACTGGGTTCTCTGAGGCTGGAGTTACAGGCAGTTGTGAGCCGTTATGTGGATGCTGGGAATCAAACCAGGTTCATCTAGAACAAATGCTCTCAAGCATTGAGCCATCTCTCCAGATCCCTCATATAAATTTTGTAAGCAAAGAAATTTAAGTAATATATTGTTTATATGACTGAAGAGATAGCTCACTCAGTAAAGTTCTTGCTTTGCAAGCGTGAGGACCTGGGTTTGATCTCCAGAACCCAGGTGTAACAAGCCCTATGTGACCCTTTTAAAATGTTAAACACTCCACTGATTTCAGTTTGTGCTTATCCATACATATATTTGCAGAGTGTGGTTGACCTCCCAGGAGCCATATACTTAACAAAATTGACTCTTGCTTCTCCAGAAGCCTTTCGGGGTAATGATTCGTGAACCCCTTTTTGGAAATCCATGTTAGAATGTTAACTTGATCTTGTATAGGTTTTATGCAGCCAACCACAGAAAGGGGGAAGAGAACATGAAACGATTGGGGGAGGGGGCTAGGGAGGTGAAAGTATATGTGGGAGGAGTTAAGGGGAGGAGTTGGGATATGGTCCAAATACATTGTTTTTTTTGTTTTTTTGGTTTTTCGAAACAGGGTTTCTCTGTATAGACCTGGCTGTCCTGGAACTCACTTTATAGACCAGGCTGGCCTCGAACTCAGAAATCTGCCTGCCTCTGCCTCCCGAGTGGAGTGCCGGGATTAACAGCGTGTGCCACCACACCCGGCTTTTTTTTTTTTTTTTTTTTTTTTTTTTGTACATTGTTTTCATACAATGTATTTTATACAAAGCCTACTTGGCCAGTTTCAAGCCAATGAGACATCCTGCTCTCAAGCATAATAATGGTGAATGGCGAGTGCGTGTGTGTGCACACACACACACACTCACAGTTTATGGATTCAGGTGTAAGTGGTAAAAAAGTATAATGAAATGGAAAAGGGTCATTGATAAGGCAGCTTTACAGTAAGAAAGAATACCTCTGTGACAGGGGACTCAGCCTTCTGAGGCCTTAGAAGGTAGACGCGTGGGTGATGTTATTTCTCTATGGATATTTACTGTCTTCTCTATTTTTTTTTTTCAATTTCAAAAGGAACACAAAGGAAATTGTTCTTGAATTCTATTGGGCACATTGGGACACACAAGCAGAATTGCTCACATTCCTGACGTTCTCCAGGGCCGGGTTTGCTGAGCCAGTGATGCCGCAGCCGTGGAGCAAGCACACAAGGCTGGATTATAACCGGCTTCTCTAAGCAAGATTTTCCCCTGAATTTAGTAGAGTCTGCACTGAGCCAAGGGTGAAATCTGGTTCGCCACACTCTCGACCACTTTTGTTACAGACGCGGATGAAAAAGGCAAGGAGACCCCGGGAGCTCTGAGGAAGAGGAGCCAGTAAGGGATACAGGGCATTTCAAATCGGAGCTTGGGAATCTCACAAGAAATTATTTCATTAGGAATTAAAGATGAGATAATGAAGAAAGCGGAGAGGGAGCACGCACACTCTTCTGCTTTGACTTGCTCCCCTCCTCTGCTCTCTAATCTCATTGATGTGGACCCCACCCCCACCAACCTTCATTCCAGTTTTAAAGTGGTGTTTTAGGTTTTAATTACTGTTTAAATACAGAGAGGTCTCTAACCTGAAAGCCCCTTGCCCAAGGACGGACGATACTTCTGAGATGCTGGAAGCTATTGTTCGTATGAGATAACTACAAGCAAACAAATTTGTTTGGAGGAGCTTCATCACATGAAAGGTGGGCAATGCATAGGCAGGAAATACGTCAGGTATATGCTTGCCCCTGATTGGATCCGATGGGAACTACGGAGGCCTTGTGGTTTGCCTTTCACATCTGCAAGCTGTGACCCATCACCATTTTTCTGGGGACTCAAGAATGGACCTGACCAGAGTCCATCATCCTGGTTAGTATTTGATTAAAGTTTGCTTCAAATTCGGCTCAAAAATTGAGTTAATGGTCTCCTTTTGGGGGGGGGGGGGCGTTGTTTGTTTGTTTTTTCGAGACAGGATTTCTCTGTGTAGCCCTGACTGTCCTGGCACTCTCTTTGTAGAACTCAGAAATCCTCCTCCCTCTGCCTCCAATGGTCTCCTTTTTAACTGATGGGATTAACACTGTGAGAGGCAGCGCATCTGAACAGAAGTACATCTGTTTGTCGTAAGCCGGAAGTGATAACAAATACTGTAAATTTTAAAGTAATCAAAATCACAAATGGTAGGAAGAAGTCTTAACCACGTGGCTTCAAGGTGCTCCTATGTTACAGTTTAGCATCCTCTACCAAACTCTGAGGACCTGTCTTGTTCCTGCTTCATCCCAAAGCATAGGTTTTGGTTTTTTGGTTTTTTGTTTGTTTGTTTGTTTGTTTTTTGTTTTCACGTGTCTTGTGGCACCCACAAGGCATTTTATTTTCATAAAGGTGTTGCCATTTTTCTTGATCAAAAGGACCATCATAAAACTTGGCGTAGCTCTCAGAAAAATAAGATGAATGCAGAAATGTGGCCTTCGGTCGTTACTCATGATCAGAAGAGAATCTTCATGATCTTGACCTTGAAATTGGTGCAGTTGGTGAAAAAAGTAGTAGCCTGTGCCAAAAGCCATCTGTCTCTGCCCCTGGAATTCATCCCACAAGAACCTTTAAGATGAATCCTTGGGCTTCCCCTTCTAACTCACTTATAGCAGGAAATGTGGGGTTTTTAAAAACTAAATTCTTTTTTGTTCCTTTAAAAATTTCAAACAATGCATTTGATCATACTTTTCCCCTCCCCAAACCCTCCTAGATCCAACCCACCCATCCAACATCACATGTATCTTTCTACATATCTTTCTAAAAATAAATAAATAAAACCTCCAAAAATGAAAATCAAAACAAAACAAAAACCCAACCAACCAACCAACAACAAACAATAAGATAAATAAATAAGTAAAAAAATAAAAGACAGAGGAAAAAAATGGAATCCATTTGTGCTGTGCAACTACTGCTGGGTCCCAGGCCTGCCCTGGAGTGTTGACATTGGAGAGAACTGATTTCCAGAGTGTGGTGTTTTAAAAGCAGCTGTAAAAGCAGTTGCGATCGTTAGGATGTTTGCCCTTACAGAGAGTCAGAGCAAGCATCAGCGCTGGCATAGCTCCAATCCCCAGGGCTGTAGGATATCTAATAGCTTCACCTGGTTCAGGACACGGTAGCTGAAAATCTTCTCTTTTGCAGTCCTCTTTTGATGATGTTTTCAGGCCATTCACACAGTGCCAGACTATGATGGTGGCTGTTCTTTGGAGGCCTGGCCTCAGTATAGCAACATTCCTTTCAAACTGAGATGACCAAGCTGAGCACTAGACTCCAAAGATGGTCAAATCCTAGACTAGGAAATGTATTCTTCTTTTATATTAAAATAGAGATTAGCAGCTGGGCATGGTGGTGAATGCCATTAATCATCTCCCTTGGGAGGCAGAGGCAGCTGGATCTCTGAGTTCAAAGCCAGCATGGTCTACAAATTGAGGACAGTCAGGGCTATAACCGAGAAACCCTGTCTTGAAAAGCAAATGAGGGGCTGGTGAGATGGCTCAGTGGGTAAGAGCACCCGACTGCTCTTCCAAAGGTCAGGAGTTCAAATCCCAGCAACCACATGGTGGCTCACAACCATCCGTAAGGAGATCTGACTCCCTCTTCTGGAGTATCTGAGGACAGCTACAGTGTACTTACATATAATAAATAAATAAATAAATCTTTAAAAAAAAAGAAAAGAAAAGCAAATGAACAGATGATGACAATAAAATGTAGAGATCAGCACCGAAACCTACTAGATCTAGCTCTCTCAAAGAATTAGACTGTAAAGTCATAGCTCACTGGGCATCTATCCAACAGGTGACCTAAAATACTCCGACATGGCATGTGGGAGGAGCCTGTGGGCATGGGGGAGGAGCCTGTGGTTCTGGACCTGCACCCCCAGCCTCTTCTCTGAGGACTTCCTGTCTCTGATACTATCTTTAGTTCTGCTCTGATGTCCTCGACTCTTGCGCAAATTCCATGAACTTACGTCTCTTTTAAACCTCCGCTTGCCTGTGTTTAGTGTACCTTGAAACCAACCCAGTACAACCTGTCATTGCAAATGTCCCCTCCCACTGCATTCATCCTCCAGATCTAACCTCAACATCCACAGAATCACTGAGGGAGCTTTTCAGATACCGGCCCAGTGGGTTCAGGAGACTGGATCAACGTCTCACTAAGTTCCCAGCTGTCACAGATGCTGCCGGTTCAGAGATCACACTTTAAAGAGGTGTAACTGGTCACGTTTCTTCAACTCCCCGACTCCCAGTTCTATGGAAAGGGAACTTTATCTTCTTGGTCTAGTTCTGCCTACCCGGGATCGCTTGGTTATTTTGATCTGATCTGCTTCTGGCAGAGGAACAGACGATTTGAGTCACACAAGCCGGGCCACCTTGGTTGGCTCTTTCCTCCGGAGTCGTGGGTATACTGGGTAGCTGAAAATACCAAAACATGCATCCAACAGGATTCACTAAAACTTCCAGCTCATCTGTGTAGAGGTGGCCTGTTGAACCAGATTTTACCCCCCAAACCTGTGATTTAAACACACAACTGTCTCTCTTCTCTTAATTCATGTCAAGCCATGACTACACATGAAGTGAAACACGTTTCTAGGGCACGGGTGAGCCCAGTACAGTGCGAATCTACCTGCTTGAAATGGGTTTCCATAGTTTATATCCTGTTCTTCTGCCATCTCAGAGAGACAATGAAGGACAGACAGACTCTCACGTAGCTGGCCCCATTGTTGAGGTCTGTGAATCTGATCTCCAAGTGCGGACTGACTCCTACAAGAGCCCAATGTCGTTCAGAGCCAAAGCCTCCTCTCTTTCTGCTGCCCTGTGCATCCCAGGCAGGATACCTGCATCCTCGGTATCGGGGCGCTGGGATGGATGGTGGCATTTTAACTTCACTTGCCGATCGATCTCAGTGCCTTCTCTTTCCAGCTGGCCCCAGCGGCCCTTTACTTCCTCTTTAAGGATGAGGCACTCGGAGGAGGGCACAGAGGAGATGACAGGGACGGATGGGACTGTACTGTGAGACGTCCTCTGGCATGTGTCTTGGGGAAAATAAAGAAGTGGTTCTAGCTTGTGGGGCTTAGAAGAGATCCCACCATAATTTATTTCAGCCTTGTCTTTGGAGTAGGTCCTATTGTACATTAACTTTTAAAAACTCAAGTCCTAGAAAATCGAATGAGCCATCTGAGGTTTGCAAGAGGTCTTCCATAATTCAGAGTTCCGGTATATTCATTTAATCAAAAAAGTAGCCCGTTTCTACATCCTCACTTTGTCAGTTAAGAATCAGAACCGTAACTAATAGGAATCTGGAAGCAAAGAAAATCGGATTTCTCCCAGAGACTCATCGGGCCAAAAGGATACTCACACAGGACCACTTTAGGACTCAGCTTTCGAAGCCCATGAAGAAATGGGAGTGTCCAGGGGAGCCATGAGCATCTGGAGGGCTGAATTATACGGGATCCGTGCCATGCTTGTGGTGAGTCTATTCATCACGAGGCTTCACAAGGGCTTTTCAGTTTCGCCAGTGATACATAACACAACTCAATGACATCCTTACTTTAATTTTCTTGGCAACGCCTCTCTGTACTTTCCCCTCTTCTTCTTTTTAGCTTATCTGTAATTCATCTTTGGAGTAACCACAGAGATTTTCTCTGTTTCCCTGGGAGGCAACTTTAAAGGCATAAAGATATGTCCCTAGTCTTCACATTAGCTTGATAATTTTTCATTTTCTATGACTGTCACTTCTTTTTCATTGATTCTTCGTGAATTTCACATTATGAATCATAATCCACTCATCTCCCCTCTCCCTTCATATCCATCTTCCACTCTTGCAAGCTCCCCAAAAAAGAAAACAAACAAATGAAACCCATCTCTCCATGAAAGCTGTGGTGTATCACACAGCTTAGCCTTTTGTGCACACAGCTTTATTTGCAAATGTTCATTGCATTGAACTATTGGTCTTCTTTGAGGCCTCTGGCTTCTGCTACACTATCAATACAGGATCCTCACTGGGTCTTGTCTCAGATTGCCTTTTCTTGCCCTGTGTTATAGAGATACTGTAGCTTTGGTTCTTTCGAGGCCCCATGACCAACTCAGCTATCACCCAGGCCAAGATCCAGTACTCTGAGCTGGTCAGCTTGCCAGCTCTCCAGTGCTCACACACCTGCTTTGCCTGGGAGAGGGGTAGGGCCAGCTCTCCTGTGTTCATAGCATCGGGGCCAAGTTTCTAGCACTGCCCACGTGTGGTATAGCAGGAAAGGCTTGGGAGTCGCTCTCTGACTTCTCACACTATCAGGGACAGCTCTCCTGCAGTGCCCAGAGGAGGGGCAGGGCCAGCTTTGCATAGCTCTTGGACATCTATGTGGCCCCAGGCAGCAGCCCAAAACTGTGATGTCCACATGACTTTTGGTGGTAACATGGTCCATGGACATCGACACAGACCCTCAGTGCTTCAGGGCCATGGACCCGGACATGGCCTTCAGAGGCAGCATGAGCCACCTTAGGTTTTGGAGACAGAATCTTTCACTAAACTGGAGCTAGGCTGCTGGCTAGCAAGTCCCATCATCTCCCTCAGCCCCAACACACACAAACACTCACATTCCTACTGTCTCCTTCCTCCCCCACCTCAGCACTGGGTTGTATAGGTTTATCTGACCACACTTGGTTTTTACATGGATACTGAAGGCTTGAACTCAGGCCCTTCTGCTTGTACAATAAGTTCTCTTACGCACGGAGCCATTTCCCTGGCCTGTGTTTTCTAATAGCGGTTTAATAATTTCAGAGCTATAGTTTATAGAAGGGCACTTGCATTCAATGTTGCATTCTAATAAACAGGCATTCTATCTACCTTCTTAGAAAGATTTCTGCATTCCCAGGCACTGAAGACTTTGATGCTATGGTAATTAGACAGCCGTGAGCCATTTTCCTTTTCTCCCACAGATCCCATTAATGTGCATTGCTATTCAGTCACTGCTGTCTATTTGTCTTTAGAACATTTTCTTCTCTTGGCCAAGATAGTAATTGCTACTGCTAATTTTCCCCCCATTTTGTTTATTTGGTCTATGTTCCAAGTCTCCTATTCTAATTCGTTTTCCTATTGCTTGCTTTGCTGTCTGTTCTCATTATGAATTGTTTACATTGTGTGAATGGCGGCCATTGATTTGTCAGAAAAAATATTTTGGTCCAAATCACTATTGATTTGACTTATCATTAGATGAAAATACTGCAAACTGTAGTAGAGCCATTCTTGTTGGACTTGATCGGCATCCCCGGAGATGCTTTACACAGCAGCGCCCATAGGACTTCAGGAGTGACCAGCTCTGATGCTTTCCTACCAGGCTTATAAGTTGGGGACATATCTGTGCAGTGACTGAGACTCCTAAGACTCGATTTTCTGAAGCACTACCCACTCACAAGTCCCAGCCACCTCTTCCTTTGCTTCAGAAGGCTTTAGAAGAGCTAGAAGAAAAGTGTACTTTTTGACATAAAAAACTGAGAGATAGATATGCACCTAAACTATAAATATTCCTTTTTTGCTTTACAGACTGAAAGCATTGGATCAGATTCTCTCACAAGTCTAGACTTCAAGAGGACCACGTGCCTGCTAAGGTGGCGCTTGCAGGCAGTGAGTCTATGCTGATGTACAGCTGGGATGTACGCTTGCCTTCTGTTCATTTAAGATAGGATCCCATTGGGTACATCGGATTAGCCTCAGCCTCCTCAGCCTCATACCTCAGTTGCCTGGTTGCTGGGTTAGAGGTTTGAGGACCTTGCTTGTTAGGATAAACCTCTCTGGCCACAGGGGAAGAAAGGGTTATTTTATTTGCCTTGCAACTCCAAGCCACATTCTAGCATTGAGGGACACCAAGACAGAAATCTGAAGGCAGGCTTGTGTGCTATTCCACACAGGGTCACCTCTGTGCTTAGCCACAGACCTCATGACACAGCCAAAGAAGCATGACAGGATCCTTAGGGACACTGCCTTCTGGTTGGCAGGCAGACATGCTCAGCCAGCTTTCTTCTAGAGTTTGGGATCACCAGGTGGAGAACAAAGCCACCCATGGCAAACTAGGTCCTTACACATCAATGGACAGTCAAGACAATCTTCTATAGGTGTGCCCACAGAAGAACAAGACAAAGACAATTGCTCAATTGATGCTCTCTTTCTAGGTGACTAGTCTAGGTTGTGGCAAGTTGACATTTAAAACTCATCATCTTATCTGGGTATGAGCAGCTTGTTTTAATCATTAGAAGGCTTTTTAATTCAACATTTTGCTATCTAGGTTTTCAAATTGCAGCTAAGTAGAAAAAATTTTACCATGAACACCCTTCAAAAGCTCTTAGAGTCTACCACCAACATTTTATTATTCTCTTTGTCACCTCTCTAATCTCTGTCAATCCTTTGATCCAGTTAACAATTGTCTTATGTCGTGTTTCTAAGGCTGCTTAGGGACAGTAGCAGTGAAACACGGTCACAGTAGTTCCACAGGTAGCAAAGGACACCATGTACCAAACTAGCTTAACTTGAGCACAGGTGACTTCAAAGGCTGCCCCCACAGTGACACACTTCCTTCATTAATAGCAGTAATCTATGGTTACAGAGTCTGGTAAAAGTTGAGTCAATTAAAAAAAACCCCACCAGGAAATGGGTACACATCAGTGTTAGAGGGAAGGCTAAACATGGTTAGCTGGAGGCCTGAGTTCAATCCCTGGCTCCAAATAAAAGACCAGGTAAGTAACAACTGGGGTGGTACTGAAAGACCCATAACGTGAGGACTTTCCCACGTTCTGACTCAGGAGAGGCAACACCCCAAAATCACCCACAAGAAACGGTCTTGCTGCAAACTGCAAGAGGATTTTTATTCAAGAGCGCTCTCGGGCCCACGGTCATACACCACGCAGGGGTAGAGGACCGTGGCACCCCGAGTAGCTGGATAAGGGGGTATTTAAAGGAAGAAACCACAACTCAAGGAGGTGGGAAAAGCGTTGTTGGAAAATACCAAAAATACCAGTTAAGAGTCACAAGGAAGTGCAAAGTCACATTGTTCAGGTTATCTCTTAAGACAGTTTCTAAGAGCCCCTAACAATAGCACCTTTGCATAGCGGGTTCCAGCAATGGTCAGGGTGGGTCAGGGTGACTTTCTTTGAATGAATACTCCTTGAACCCAGGAAGTGGGTGGGTGGAGGGATGTCGCTATCTGTTTTATGATTAGCATACCTTGGAGCACTGAGTCACAAAGGCCACATTCCCAAACCTGGGCCTAAAGGCCTAGAATTGTTTTTACTACTCTTTCAGTACATAGGTGTGACAACATTTGTGGAAGTGTCCTATGAATCCATTGAGAAATGCTTATATACCAAGAAGGTCTTTTTTCAGAATTCCCTATTTCTATTCACTTCCTGCACGTGTGCATGTGTATGTGGTGTGTGTGTACATGTACGTGTATATATGTAATGTGTGTGGTAACCAGAGGTCATTTATGTGTCTTCTTCTATTGTTCTCCACCCTGTTTTCCCAAACAAGGTCTAACTGGGTGCTTGGGATTTGAACTAAGTCCTCAGGTTTCCATAGTAAGCACTTTGCCAAACACCCAGCTCTCCAGGTTTGATCAGGCTTATTTTTAAACAAATCGACATCGATATTTCAGGAACTCAAACCACTGTTGTTCGGTATAGTCATTGAGCTTTGAGATTAAGTTGGATTTTGTATGTTAAAAGGGAAAACTTATTAGAGCAATAATGTCAGATACGCTTACTGCAAAGTAAGAAAGACAAAGCAAAGCCAAAATAAAAATGACCCATGAATCAGAAAGCTTCCAGAAGCAGATCAGGCTCTGAAAAACTTCTCAGAAATACCATCCACTGCCAGTATTCACAGAAAGCACAAGTTACGCCCAGAGACAGTATAATTGCTGCAGGCTACGTGGGTATTGAGCCTCGTGTTATTCACTAAAGCTCTGCTGCCGACTTTGCTCTCTTGGTCTCTTGGGTCCAGAACACACACCTTGTCCAAGTCATTGGCCTCTTAACACGTCACACTTAACATATGTAAACCAGGAGGGAATTTTTCTCAGTCGTCACTGGTACTTTTGAGGTGGCCTCAGTTAGGGTTTTGTTGCTGTGAAGGGACATCATGACTATGGCAGCTCTTATGGTCCCTTACTGTCAGGGCAGGAAGCATGGCAGACATGGTGCTGAAGGAGCCAAGAGTTCCACAGGCAGTAAAGGACACCATGTGCCACATTGGCTTAGTTTGAGCACAGGAGACTTCAAAGCCCGCCACCACAGGGACACACTTCCTCCAACAAGGCCACACCTCCTCACAGTGCCACTCCCTGCGGGCCAAGCTGTCAAACACTAGTGTCTATGGGGCCATGCCTATTCAAACCACCACAGAGGTCATGCTTTATTTATAACTTTCTAGTCATATGAAACCAAAGCAGAAGGTAGTGCTACTAAAGGCATAATAGCTAGATGGGGATTGTTTTGCATTGTGTAGTTAGCCTACTGGTTTTGGGGCTTGTGTCCATCACTTCCAGGCTATGTGACTTTGGCAAATTGCTTTCTGCTGCTTCAGTCTCTTTATGAAGTTGCTTGCAATATCACCTTTGTATGGAGTTCTGAGGGGCACTGAGTGGAAATATGTGAACAGCCCATCCCATCTAAGGGCTGGGTTACTATTGTTGTTGCAGGCTCACCAATACGCACCAACATAGCACCCAAGGTATGGGGCAGGAGACTAAATCTCCCGTAAAGCAGAGACTGGCAGATTTTGGATGAGGCTCATTGTGTTAGGATTCACTCACTCCCCACTCCTGAAGCACGGTGAGTTGGGTGGGTTGCTTTTCTTTTTGACTTGAGCACGACCCAACTCTCACTGAGGGCTGACACTGTTTCTTGGCTCTGCGGCCGAGCTTGGCCAGTTCACATTCGCCATCCTTCTGTTCATGTGGATAGGTTTGGCGATGGGCATCCGATCTCAGCCAGAATGCTAATGCTGAATCCTGGGATTTCTGCTGGTGCTACTGAGAAGCAGTGGCTCTTCTCTGCTGCAGAGGCTAAGCTGATAAGGCAGAATGATTCTGCTTCCATCCTCCTGAGAGAGCCTGCCTGAGATTTAATCCCACAGAGAATTGCAAAGTTGGAGATAGAGAGGGAAAAGACCTCAACTGACCTCATTTGCTGGCTGGTCTGGCTGTATTGATCCAAATTTCTTGGTTCTGGACACATATTTACCTGTTCCCCAATCTCCCTTAAACAAGTGTAAGTTTGCTAGCTGTCATTTATAGCTGCCACTCCTGATAAGTACTTTTTTGTTTTTTGGTTGTTTTTTGTTTTTTTTTTTTCTGAGACAGGGTTCCTCTGTATAGCCCTGGCTGTCCTGGAACTCACTTTGTAGATCAGGCTGTTCTCAAACTCAGAAATCCACTTGCCTCTGCCTCCCAAGTGCTGGAATTAAAGGCGTGCGCCACCACTGCCCGGCCTGATAAGTACTTTAATCTTACATAAATTCAAGTCATTCCAGAAGAAGGAACCTCAATTGAAGAGTTGTTCTGTCAGCCAGCCTGTGGGAATGTCTGTGGAACATTTTCTTAATGTTGGAGGGTTCTGCCTACTGTGGTTAGTACTGTGTGTGTATTCATGTCTCTGTGTCTGTCTGTTCTCCAAGCAGTTCTCTTTTTATCCTAAAAAAGTTCTCTGGATGGCTCATCTCCTGCAGAGCACAGGTCTAGTCTTTTATTTTACATACCGTTCAGTTTGTTACCATTCAGAGGAAACTCCAGGTTTCCTTTTGATTATCCTGTGAATCAGCATCCCCCTGGGGCCCCAACCCTTTGATTCCTAAGAGACAATGTATGCAAGACAATGTATGCAAGAGAATGTAATCCTAAGAGAAATGTAATCCTAAGAGAAATGTAATCCTAAGAGAAATGTATACAAGCAAGCATACATTTTTTTCCCTTAACTTTGCAAAAGAATTCAGAGAATGTCTTCTTCCTGGCCTTGAAATTACCATTTCTACCACACCTGGGCCTAACCTCACTCTCTCTTAGGCTGACCTTGAACTCAGGAATCTGCCAGCCCTGGTATCTTTCTGACAAACTGGCTGATAGTGTAGCTACCTTTGTTCCTTTGGGTGCCTCAGACTCATATTGCATCCTTATATTTTGTGTAGTTGAGAAATTACATATATATTTGAACTCATGAGTTTATAGCTCTTTCCCATAGCCTTAGGGGCTGTCCTGAAGGTCCCAACATTTGCCTTTTTTTTTTTTTTTTGGAGACATTAGCCACACCTGGATTTGTGCTATTTCAGGTTATCATGGAGTCATTATCAGGGAGGGCATTTGAAATATGTACTTTATTTTACAAACAAGCCTTATGCTCACAGCAGCCATTGACATTCCTGGAGGCTCACAGCAGGGCCCTGTCCCAGGGGCAGGATCTATGTCACTCTGTCCCCACTAGGGCCAGGCTGGGCTGGGCCAGGGGTGTCACAGGTTTCTGTGAATGCTTATCTCTGCTGAAACTTTTATAGGTGGTTTTTATTGGCTATAGTAGACATTGCCAGAACCAGATGTTTAAATAGTTCAACAGAGAGGAAGATGGCTTTGGAGAGAGACAATGCCAGGGAGGGTTATTGAGAGGCCTTATGGGAAATGGATCCCATGCTGGGCTGGGCTGTGGGGGTGATTAAAGCAGGACTGTTTCCCAGCTGTTGCCCTGGTACTGCAAACACAGATGCGGTCATCATTGGCTTAGTTTCAGCTCAGCCAGATGATTACAAGGCTCCCCTCCTCCCCCCCTTTTTTTTGGCAAGTAGACTGGAGAGCTCAGAGATCCGCTGCCATCCCTTTCCTGTGCCCTCTTAATTGTTGCCACTGAGAAATCCTGAGCCTCTGCCTCCAGGTCTCAGTCCTGTTTGATATGGCCTTTCATGAAGGTCCTATATCATACCTTTGCGGGGACAAAGATTCCCGTAAGCATCATAGAGTCGTCTGACTTCAGTCGTGTGGGCCACCTGGAAAAGGTGCCTTACGGTCATCTGGCTGTGCTAGAACTAAGCCCAAGATTACCACATCTATATTTAGTGACTTCCTAATCACAGAATCAATAAGTATGCCTTCCCTTTGCAAAGCTGGATAATCCCACTTATTCCTGTGAACATCTCACGTGCCTCTAAGAGCAATTACTCCTAATGAGCAAGTTGACTGTGCATACTTTTGATGGATGAGCAGAGGGCTTCTAGAAGGTGTGGCTGGGGTTAATCACTGGGGGGTTAAAGCTGTTTCCTTAAGCACTGCTAAGCAGGGACCCAAGGGCTCGTTCTTGGTAGCAATCATTCTAACTCTACTTAGGTAGATACCCTGAAACCCAATCTATTAGGAAAGCAACAGAATGCTGCTAAGGAATGGGTAGTGTCTCAGTCAGGTTTGGGGATGGAGCCAAGAGTGAGAGAAAGAGAGTGACAGAGACTGGGAGGATCAGGTTATACTAGTGTTTATTCATAAACAACAATAAAACAAATAGAAAGCGAAGTGGGATCGCATTCATTCACACTCACTTCATTCACCCCCGGTCTGGCCTGACTCCCATGGCTGGGCAGGCAAGACCAGCAACATTTCCTGCTCTGCTTTGGGTCCCCACTGGAGCTTTCTTATGCTACCGTTTCTTTTCTCTACTGCCATAGTGCGTGTGTTAAACTGTCCTCACTCTTAAGCACTGGCTCTCAACCGTCCTGATGCCACAACACTTTAATACATTTTCTCATGCTGTGCTGACCCCAAAAGTATTTCATTGCCACTTCATAGCTGTGATTTTGCTACTGTTATGTATCATAATGTCAGATATTCTGGCATGCAGGATTTCTGGTATGTTATCCCCGCAGGGGTCATAACCCACAGGTTGAGAACTGTTGACCTTAAAGCTTCACTTCTTTAACTCCCAACCTCCATTTCTCTCTTGCTTGTAGCCTCTAGACCTGTGCGCTCTAAATTAAGTAAAGAAATCTAAAAATCCAAAGCCGTGTCCACTTATGTTACAGAGGCGGTACAAAGGGCTGCTATAAGAGTATCTCCTTGCATCTGGGAGACAGTCACTACACTGTGCTGGTTAGAACTGCTAAGATGAGTCACTACGTGAGGTACTGGAGTTAACCCTGTTAGGGTTGGCAAAGACTGCTCTGAAGACATGAAGTGAAGGCTGAGAGCAGCAGCGGGGGTGGGGGTGTGGGGATGGGTGGGGGAGGGTTAGGAAGCCTGGAGATGTGAAGGCCTGGTGGGGTAGAGTGAAGGCAGAGTGGGGTATAGGAGGGAGAATGGAGGCAGGGCAGCTGCCTCCTTGGAAGAATAGAAGGAATGCTGTGCTGAATTGGAGACCGGGCTGAGTGTCACTGGACGCAGCACTTTCTCCCCCCAAGCATCTCCCTAGCCTCCAAATAAAGGCTGTAGAAGAAATTGCCCATTTCCCAGCCACCATTAAAAAGGGAAATTTCTGGAAGAGTTAGGGGAAGGATTGAAGGAGCTGAAGGGGATGGCAACCCCATAGGAAGCCCAACAGTGTCAAGTAACCTGGACCCCTGGGAGCTCCCAGAGACAGAGCCACCAACCAAAGAACATCCATGGGCTGGTCCAAAGGCCCTGGCACATATGCAGCAGAAGGCTGTCTTGTCTGGCCTCAGTGGGAGAGGATGCACCCAGTCATGTAAGGGGGAAAGGGGTACAACATTTGGGATATAAATAAATAAATAATAAATAACTAATTAATAAAAAGGAAAATTTCTTAGTTCACAAAAGTCCAGACTCCTCTGATAATCTCAGTGATGATAACAATAATATTGGCTGCAGTCAGTGTCTGTCAAGTGGGCTGAATTTACCAATGAGGATCAGAGTTCAAATCCTCAGCACCCACATAGACACCACCCAGTGTGACAGCCCAGCACATTGGGCCTAAGGACAATAGATGCCTGGAGTGATGGCCTAACAGTAGATGGCTGTTAGAATAGCTGGGACTGCTATGCTTCCTGTTTAGGGAAGAGTCTTCCTCAAAAATAAAAACACAGAGCATGGTCAAGGAAGCTATCCATAGACACACAAATATACACGTGTACCCCACCCCACGGCATGAGCTTCCATCCAGACAAACACAAATAGTCACACACGTGCACAGCACACACCCCCACAAAAGAAGTAAAATGAAAAAAGAGGGGAGGGGAGTTATTCTTTCTGTAATGTACAACTGCGTCGAGGCGCAAAAGTCCGTCATGTGGAAGGACAGATGCTAGCACAGTTCATTAAATGGAAGCTAATCCAAGTCTTGTAGTCACGTTCTCGTCTCACTTTCCAAAGGGCTCCTCTCATACACCACATATGTCGCTCTCCTAAGAACACTGGTTTCTTCAGCAACACAACTTGACTTAATTAGTCCGCTGTAACCTAGGGCAAGGGTTGCCACGTGGATGAATGAATCTGTAGTATATTGCTTCTAAGCAGCCAGGAAGGGCATGGCTCCATATCATATATTCACAAATGAATGCTTTAATATAGGAACTGGAATTAATTAATGCCTGCTGTAGAAAAGTCTATTTTGCTGCGATCATTTAATCTTATCATCTATTTTTTCTCCCCCCGAAAGCTTCTGGGAAATCTCCAGAGTGATCTATTGAACTATAAATGTGAATTTAATTATAATTTACAAGAAAATAAGCCTCCGGCATATTTTTATAGGTTTGGACTTCTCCAGCTAGTTCTCACAGCGGGAAAGGGGGAGGAGTTCTTTTCGAGGGTCCCTCTGAATCCCTTCCACACTTCTGTACATATGAAGGAATTCAGAGAAATTTTGCATTTAGTGAGGTCCATTTATAAACTTTTCTTATGAAAATATTATAACCGCTGCAGCAAACATGGACACAGGAAGTGCTTGGCTTTTGTCCAAGCTACCAATTATGAACATTCTTAAATGGAAGCCACAGAGTCTGTGGTCTCCAGGCCGGGAGCTATAGAATCTTGTTGAAAGGGAACAACTCATACATTTCGGGGCAATCACATATATTTCTAAGACCACAAATAGCTGTGGCCTTCCAGGAAAGAAAAAATAAAAAAAACTAAAAAAAAACCCACAAAAGGTGTGAGCGCTTTTCTTGCCAAAAAGAATGTTGGGTTGAGAGGCTCTCAAGAGAGCAAGAATGGCCAGCCTAGGTTTGGCTGATTTGCAACTGGATAGGTATCAGTTTGAAGAACGCGCTTGAGAGATATTTAGAAGTTATGGCTTCTTTAGAATTGTATTGGAGATTCACCGTTCCTCCAAGGGTTCTGTGACGAGTGAACTATGGTAGGGGCTCCTGGACATCTAAAGGAGAGTGACGAAGAGGGCAGGGGATATGCCAAAGGCAAATCATTTCCTGGGTTCTGCTCAAGAGCAGTGGCTTGGTATGGCGCATGTTAAGTAACATTCACTAACAGCTAAAAATGTGCCAGATGCTGGGATCCGTACTCATTTATTTAAGACGCTATCACCGCCCACGTCTGATTGATAAGTAAATTGGGGCAGCAAGAACTAGAGCGGCTTGCCTATATATCACATAGCTTATTGGTGATAGTTCTAGGTGCTTTGAGCCTGGAGCACACCCTGTTTGTCTATTTGCTATACAGGTTCAAGGGTATGAGTACGTATAGGAGGAATTTGTAGGCAAAGTTACAGGAAGAACTAAATTCTTTTCCAATGGAATCTGTCCACCCTGTTTCACAGCTGGTCTTTCTGGGTAAAAGTCAAGGTGGGACCGGCCTGTTTTTGAGACCCTAGCAAGGTTTCTAAAGTCTCTGCTTGATACTATTTGAATCTGTGCAGGCTGAACAGGAGGACCAAAGTATGGTGTACAAGTAAGAGAGTTGGCTGAACTTGACCTCGAGTGAGTCTCTGTCTGTGGGGATTAATAAAGTCAGGCGTGCTCTGACTGGGAGAAGGGGCTAGGGTCATTATTCCCCTCACGGGTCATCCAGAGATGAGGAATGTGGCAGACGGAGATGAGGTACTTGGCTGGGAGCACACAAAAGGGTCTGAGAGGGGTTTAAAGGGAACACAGGACTCAAGCTGGCCAGAATGGAGTCCTTTAAAGCCACACATGCCTTTTAACATGAAGAAGTGGGGCCAACAGGGACACTTGAAAATAGCAGCAGCAACGAGTCATGGTTCACTGACACTGAGGCAAAGCCAAATGAGAAGCCTCTCTTCTGGTAGTCTCCAGGGCCTTCAGCCATGGAGGAAAACAGCTGGCTCAATCACTCTGTCACAAGACATGTTGGACATCGAGGTGGCTGGGGCTGTGGGGGAGTGACAGTAACAAGCTGGCAGCCAAAGGAACATAGAACAGATTTATGACCTGAAAGCACAGCCCATACCATAGTGGAAGGCAAGGGGTTGTCACTTACAAAGGGCCAAGAACTCTGGGGCTTTGTCAGCTGGAGAAATCAGGCGAGTCCTGTCTGGGTCTATCAGGAAACTACCACTGTACCCCTGACAGTATGGAAATAACCTGGTTGTAATTGATTTATGTTTCAACCCCTTCCTCCCTGAAACGTCCCCTTCATGAGAGTTTCATGTAGCCCACACTTGCCTCAAACTCCTTCTATAGATGAAGCTGACCTTAAACTCCTGATCTTCTTATTTCTACATTATATCCTCCTTATATCCTATTACAGATATTCACCATCATGTCTAACTCGAGTACACGTGGTATCTTATTTATTTAAAACTTTAAATTAATTTCTTTTTATTTAACTTGTAAAAAGTGTGTGTGTGTGTCTATGTGAGTATCTGTAAACATTTGTATGCCTGTTGGGACGGGAAGGGTGGGCATATGTGCATTTGTGTGTGTGCCTGTGTGTGTGTATGTATGTGTAGACAAGAAGAGGCTGTCAGATCCCTTGGAGCTATAGTTACAGGCATTTGCAGGGAATGCACACACTAATTTATTACATAGGTACTAGGATCCAAACCCTGGCCTTCCTGATTGCACAGCAGAGAGCTCTTTTGGTTTGTTTGTTTGTTTGTGTGTTTGTTTTTGTTGCTGTTGTTGCTTTGTTTTTAATTTGTTTGGTTGGTTTGGTTTTTCGAGACAGGGTTTCTCTGTGTAGCCCTGGCTGTCCTTGAATTCACTCTGTAGACCAGGCTGGCCCTAAACTCAGAAATCTGCCTGCCTCTGCCTCCCAAGTGCTGGGATCAAAGGCATGTGCCACCACTGCCCGACTTCAGCAGAAAGCTCTTAACTGCTGAGCCATCTTTCCAGCTCCAAAGTGCCTAGTTTAGAAATTAATTTTAAAGCTCACAGCTATAAGAACCAAGTATGGGTGCCTTAGATTTCCAGGCACATAAATATTTATTGACTGAATAAATCAATGTTTGCCCTTGCTGAGACACTATGCCCCTCATCGTTCTTCCTACTTTATGTAGAATAAAATATTAAAATTATGATCACAACGCTTCTTTTAAATGATTTAACTGAAATGTAATTAAGCAACTGTCATTATCGTTTGTAGGATGTCGTGCAGAGGGCTTTGTGAGATTTCTCTGAAGCCTGACCTGCTTCTGTAATGGTGAAGGAACACGTTCGATGCCTCGAGGTTTACCTCAACCTGACTGTACAATTAGATTTCTGCTCTTTGAGTTGGCTCACTGTGTTAACTGGGGGATAAAATGGTCTTGTAGGACTTGATCAGAGAGATATTGCAGAAAGGGGGAAGGGACATGCAAAGCTCTTTGGCCATCTTACTGTGTGTTCCTGGTGCAGCTGTTGACTGAAATGATTTCTACATGCAGACACACATAGGGTCTTCAGTCTTAGGAATATCTATATTTTCAACCTGACAATGTAGTTCAACTCAGATGGTGTCTAAAATATATGAGTAATTTAGAGTTGTCGGAAATACTCATGTTTTGCCTCTGAAGGAAGCTTTGAGTCTTTGGGGGAATGGTTGGATCTGGGCTTGGGCCTACAAAGCACTCGGCTAAGAAGAAAAACAGAAGTTGTCCCAGGCTACCGAGGACACAACAAGAAACTATGGAAGCCATGCTCATAGGTGGCAATCTAAGAAGTCAAGAGCTGTCAAGGACTCCAGTTGGGTCAAATGCATTGAATATGGAGACATCAATGCATTCATAAAGGTAATGAAAGAGTAGAAGAAAAAATTCAGGACTCATGAATATTAGACTGTGGTCTGCAGGCTGGACGCTAATGAAGGCTCAACTCCATTGACCCATTGCCCAGGGGCAGCTATTATCATTGAAATGCAGTCATGTAATCTAACGGTAAAACAATGCAGAAGTGGAAAGTGCGTGGAGATCTTAGAGGCAATGTATGTCTAACAGAGACGAGCTTTATATAATCCCCACAGTTAACACAAACCGCCTTGTTTAAGCTCCATAACAGCTTGCTGACTCTGTGCTGACAAATTAGTAAAGGCGACTTCTTGGCTGACAGCAGGGACACTTTCTTCCCGTGGCTTCCTTACAGATACTTTAAAAACGGAAGCTTAGTGACTAGCTTGTGTCGGGTCATACTTCTCAGTGAGTAATATGTGGTCACGGAGCTGGACGACAGGTTCATGTTTAGTTAGCTTAGCATTTTACAGGAGAAATCCAGCTGGGATGTTTTGAAAATAATCTTCAGGGACTTGGCTATGTTCTCTCTCTCTCTCTCTCTCTCTCTCTCTCTCTCTCTCTCTCTCTCTCTCTCTCGCTCTACTTTCTTTTGTTCCTCCTAGGTTTGGTCTGTTTAGGTATCGTGGAGTCTGACCTTCAACTCTCAGCAATCCTGCATCTTGACTTCCAGGCATTGGTAAGAGGCCCGACAAGCTTGCCCATCAAAACCACGCTAAAGTGGGATGGAAAGCCATCCCACTTTACATTCAGGTTATTTAAACTTATACAATAGCCTGGCAATTGTAAATTGTGTTATAAAGAAGTTTAAGCTACATTTAAGCTACAAAATACAGAAGTTACCCTCTACTGCTTAAAAAATTCTTTTTTTTTTTTTTTTTTTTTGCCCTCACGATAGTTATGTTAGAGGTGCGCCTATAGTGAAAACAAAACAAAACAAACAAATAAAATGACCACCATCCCAGGGCAGGTTAGAAAGACATCAGTCAGCAGTGGACATTCAGGGGAAGCCCTTCCCCCTGCCCCCCAAAGGTCTTGGCTTATTTTATGTGAATGAATCTACAAAACCAAATGGAAACAAGAATGTCAAACCAAACATTAAATCACTTGAGTTGAAATATGGTATAATTATTGACATGTATTTTTGTGTATTGACACCTACATCTGATTCTCTAAGTTTTGATTATAGTTCATATTTTGAACAAAGAATGGGTAGGAAACTTTACTGATGGATGTTTCCAGTATGATTGCTTGGAGTAAGTTGTAACATCTGGAGAAGAGAAAGAAACAGCAGAAGATGCAATGATACTGACTAGCATTCATTCATCCAGAAGTTCCAGGTATCAACAACTATGCTAAAGGCTCCATACTTACTGTCTATGTCAGAACTATGCTAAAGGTTCCATGAGTAGTATCTATGTCAGTCCTCTATCCGGTCAGAACCATCTTTTGCACAAATGAAAAACCGAGGCCCAGAATGGTCAAACACCTATCCCCATCTCCAGACCTGTACCCTCAAGCCTGAAAGAGGACACTTGTTAATCCCAGACACTGCACCACAGGAAATGGTGACATTCCCAGTGGGATAAGAAAATGCTCCTATCCAGAGGTCGAGGGCACAGGCCTGCTGCCTAGAAGTGAACATTGCGGGGATGGGGAGATGACTAAGTTAAGGAAGCACTCTCCACGCGGCTTGGGGACACTCATCCCCAGCATCCACATAAAATACACTTTGACCCCCAGCATCCACATAAAATAAGCTGGGTGGGATGGACCCCTGGGGCTCTCTGATCACAGCAAGCTCAAGGCATCTGTGAAACATCTCGTCTCAAAACATAGGGTGGCCAACTGGTGAGGAAGTGGCCACGGCCCTTAGCTTCCACCCGCACCGCACAGACACAAAGAACAGATGGATGCTTACAACGGAAGCCACCAACGCTTCTCCTCTCTATGCGTGGGTGTGAAGAAGCCAGAGAGCTACTGTGGCATGTATTATATTAATAACCATATGTTAATGTCCCTTTACTCTTCTAGCAAATTTTTAATTCTCTACCAGTCTCTAGAAATCTGGAGTAAAATGGACATGCTGGGACAGACAACCAATCCTGTTTCCTGCAGTGACAAGGTCCATGAGGTGGAAGGACAGGGATGAGGGGTGCCTAGTCTGCATGTTCCACACAGGGAATGGAGCCCATGTGACGGCTGTGAGGCAGGAATAAATACAGTCTAAGCTATTGTGCTTGCTCTTTTAATTAAAAAAAAGCCAATCCCCACTGCAAAGGTTGGACGTGTATGAGACTAAGTATGTCCTCACTGTATGAAGTGCATGTGAATGCATGTGTGTGCATGTGCTGTATGTGTGTGTGTTTCTTTCATTCAGCGGATAGTCTGGGTGACTTCAGTCAGTCTCAGAAATGTCTGTACCTATGATAAAGGTTACCTGAGAGGGAGAACAGGAAAGGAGTCGCTGTCTATGGGTCTCAGGTACATCTTGGGTAGGGGTAGCAAGCCTTCTCAGCAGCCCACTCACTGTGGGGCTGAGGACATTAATTCACAGAGGAACGGAAACTCGGTCCGTGACCTCTACCCAGGAAAACCTTTGACTAGCTCAGGAGTGGGACAGAGACCCCAACTCCATCTGCTGTCTCCCTGACCTGTTTGGCTCCTTGGTGGAAGGAGGAGCTTCCTCACAGACCATCTAACTACGGGAAGCCATGTCCTATCTCACTGCAGAGTCAAGGCAGAGGTGACTGATGGAGAGAAGAAACTGCTGGCTGGGAGCCTGGCTCTGTGGAGAGATTTCCAGGGCCAGGAGAAAAATGCACTAACGAGTTTAATAAAGACTGGAGGAGGACACCTGATCCACTTCAAGACAGCTCGCTTTCTTCCCTTCTGGTGAGTTCTAGAGTTAGATGCAAGAGATCCGGCAGATGTCAGGGGAATCTGTGTGGGACCGCAATCCAGAAACAAAACAAAGCCCTTAGAGGCTAGTGGCTCCCAGTCAGATTACATACCATGAGCAGAGTTGGTAGGGCTCCTTAAGTCCGTATGAAAAGTCAGTTTGTTTATGTTCTATTGATTTTATTATTTGAAAACTCAGTGGAAACCATAATTGTTTCTCTCTTGGAGACCAAGTGCTCATTTTACAAAAATGCTCTGATATTTTAGAGCAACTCATGTGTAACTATGAGCCACAGAGGATTCGGGCAACATTTTCTTTCTCCTCACAGAGGTACTGGCTGCCTCCAACACCCACTGGAGTTTTCATGAATAAAACATGGCCAAGCAACACCCCGTGCAAGGGGGGGGGGGTAATTTCCCCTGTAGTATGAAAGGAATTAGTGTAGTCAGTAAGAATGGAAGCTGTGTGTGAACCTCAGAGCTCTACCCAGGGTTCCCACCCAGGGAGGCTGAAGATAGCAGAGAAGACAGAATCCTAGTGTGAGAAGCAGGCCTGAGTCAGGAGAAGGCTGCCACATGGATTTAACCCTGCGACTCCGTAGTGTGTCACACGATCTCTTCCATAACAACCCAGACTCCATAAATACATAATAATAAATAAATAAAATCCCAGAGGTGCCCACCTCCAACCAAAGGCAATTTAAAGATGTAAAAAGGCTAGAGCAACCAGTGTTTTGTTATGATTGATACCTGAGATGATCAACTTAGAAAGGAGGACGGTTTATTCTGGTAGCTGTACAGGTTGTAGTCTGTGACTGGATGATCCTCTGCTGTAGGAAGAAGCAGCTGAGGCTTACAGTCAAGTCAGTCCAAACAGGAAACACAGACCCAGAAGGAAAGAAATTCTGTGTTTTGTAGAATGCAAACATGCACTCATTCACACGTGCCTGTGTTTAGCTGTGCCTGTCAATTTGGTGTCAGACACAGAAATCGTCCAAAGCCTTTGTATAGATATGGGAAGCCTGGGAGATACCAGGCACAGCTGTTTTGGTTATTTTAACCGATCTGATCATTGATGCAGAATATCCACTGTGACCACCGGCTTAAGATACCAAAGTAAAGTTCTGAAATAAAAACCCAAGCCCACTCTAGTGCCACACTACAGTAACACATTCTTTTTGTAGGAAGCCTGATATGAGATTTCTTAGTGTCAAAGTCACGGCACTATCTAGAGCTAGGAAGTGGTAGAGTAAGGGTAACTTTGTATATACATTTTTTGTTTGGTATATTCACTTCTGAAACCTGTTTCTTCAGACACATCAGAACAGAAGCTATAAGTTCGTATTTGGTTCTCTTCTTACGCCCTTCTGGTTGATACTGATAAAACCCCTTTATGATACACATTTATACCCCACCAACCCTGAATTAAGAAAGTACATTTTCTATCTTAATGATATATTCTGGGATAAGGTGAATGGCATCCTCTAGCGGAGGAAAACCCCACAAACATCAGGTTCTTGGGTTTTAAAACATCAATGCTTCCCAGCAAGGTCCCCCAAAACCACAGAGAATGACATAAACCACTGACCAGCAAATACCTGCCCAACAGTGGGTTGAGCACCCAGACTTGGAAAGGTTAGACTCTTCAGGTCAGAGGGTGCCTGGTCTAGACAGTCTAAATGTTTTCTCCAGCGTATCTTGCCCTGAAATACTTTGCCTTTCGACATGATTAAGTTCAGGGCTCAGTACTGGATTTTTCAATTTATATTCAACTTTTTTTTAAAAGATTTATTTATTTTATGTATATGAGTATGCTGTAACTGTCTTCAGGCACACTAGAAGAGGGCATCTGACCCCATTACAGATGGTTGTGAGCCACCATGAATTGAACTCAGGAACTCTGGAAGAGCAGTCAGTGCTCTTAACCACTGCCATCTCTCCAGCCCCCTACATCGGACTTCTTGTCAAATGAATGGGTATAGCAAAATTGCAATGTCTAAGGGGATGTTATCTCTATATTTGCCTCCACCACAGCGGTTTTAACTGGAGTCTATTTCATTTATCTCAGAAAGACTTCATGAAGAGCCAAAAGGCAATGTGAACAGTGTCATCTGTAAGATGCTGTAACCATGAAAGGCGTTCTGGAGGAGCTAGGTACCTTGTGGAATTGACACCCACATGTTCATAGTCCTTGTATGTCATTGGTGGGTCGCCAGAGAAAGCAAGAGCAATCTTAGCCACTCGTGTATTCTATCAGCACATGGATATAGGAATGACTTTCCAGAGAATTCTGGATGGCCTACAGTGTCCTCTTTGGACCGCTCCAGACCAGAAAACAACAAAGAACTAGAAACAGTTTTAAATCAAAAGTTATGATGACTTTATTTTAAATCTTAATACACCAAAAATATTTTTCAATGTTGTGAGATAAGCACTTGAAAATAAGAATTCCAACACTGCTGTGATTTCGCTGTGAGGCTTGATAGTGAATTTTCCCTCTGAATATGGGTTTAGGGCCTAGGAAGCAGAATGCCAGTCATTTTCCAAGTAGCAGTGAGCTAAGCCCAGCCCGGTCATGCTCAGACCCACACTTAACTGAAATATTCACACTAGGAGGCGGCACCACCAGGCAACACCTTGATCAACCAGGAGAACAAAAGTCTGAAGTGCCACCAAGCATTGGGGAAATGATATTGTTTAGATGCTAGTGAGTCAGGTTCTTTCAAATGTGTCCTAACTGGGTTGCAAACATAGTTGCATCCTTATTTGAGGACCAATCAGCTAGGACAACTTGACTATAATACAATTGTTTTGTGGGTGGACATGGACAACTGGTGAGTGACACAGAAATATCTGGATTTGGCTTTGCTTGACCTGCAATCAAAGTACAGCTTCCAAGACTTCCCCCAACCAACCACCTAGGCGCTGCACCCACCAGTACAACTCTAGGAAATGTTTGTGGGAAGATGGAAGCGTGGGTATCCATGCTCTGAGAATCCTAGTTTTCAAAGCATCTGGGGATGGGGACAATACCAGATTATACAACAGGCTTTTGGGTTTTCTATGATACTTGGAGCAGGTGGACTTTTAACTGGCCCTTTCATCTGTGGTTCCTGCTTTATGGCTCACGAATGTTTCTTCTAAGCACAGTCTGTCACAACAGGCACTGAGAATTCTTGTACAGGCACCGACATCTGTTTTGTGTCACTATCGGGTACAGAGGATGGCGGCCCAATGACTAACTAGGATAACAGAGCTTCATTCAGCGGGTTCAGACAAAATAGGACGTCCTTGTTTTATTAGATGTCACTTCAATATGCAGAGGTGACATATATGTTGTGAATTCTCACCCAAATCACTTTCTGATGGCTGGGATCTCAGGCACCAGGAAATGGGAGCTGTGTGATCATAAGCTGTAGATCACATGGCCACAGACTCTACTGTTGTCCCAAACTGATAGCAAAATAGCTGTTATCAAAACAAAGACTGGAAAAGGATGCATTTGAAGGCTAGAAAGTTCTGGGCTGTCATCATGATCTCCTCACAACTGTCTCTAGCATTGACACTTCACAAAGAACTGTGTCTAGACACCGATCCTGCCAATGCAACTCAGAGTGTGGTGGAGTCTGGGGGGTGGAGCCTACTCGGTCTCTTCTTCTAGGAACTCACTTGACACTGAGGCAATCCAATAGTCAAAGACCCATTACCTATGCCCGGAGGTTGTAGAGTGTGCCAGGGCTGACTTGGTGTCTGTATCTGGCAGTTCTTGAGCAAAAGCTCCTCTCGTCAGAACAAGATAGTAACTAGACACTCCCAGGTAACTGAGCAGCCTGGGAAGGTAGCCAGACTTCTGGAACATTCTACCTTAGTGTCATGGTGCCTTGTAACTCCGTGACAGGCTTATCTTACCATGAAGATATAAAACAAATGAACAAAAACAACAGTCTGTGGTTATCTTCTCTGGAAGTGTTTTCCTAGGCTCCTGTAGATATCCCACCCACATGAAACTTCTGCCTGAGCTACATTGGTCAATCGGTCTCATAAAGACAGCGGGAGGATTAATAAACCTGCTTTCCCCTGCAGCAATGAATATGGATTTCCCCTCCAGTCTTGACTTTCTATAGTGCAGAAGGATTAGAAAGATGGGGGGTTGGGAGGGGGGGAAGGGCACTGCTTGATCTAAATCAATACTTTGGCCTGGCATTGGATATAAATACAATAAATAAATAATAATGATAGTTGTTGTTTCTCCTCACAGTTGACACTAGAAGGTCCAGATAAAAATCTCCTACTGTGTGAATGGAGTGATTCTCACTAGAATTTCATTGCAAACTCAACACATTTGAGTTGATGCTCAGACCTAGTGACCGCACTGCGTTTATATGAAACCTTGGATTTGTGTTCATTCAATCCAGGAATTAAGTTTTCACCACACTGGGATTGGAATGCAGCGAGAAATCTTCAATAGAAAGATAATCTATTGCAGCATAGTGGGGCAGCTACAAAAACTTGCTTGCCCGGAATGTTCACTGACAGCAGTATTATCTACGTGGCAGTCAATTCTGGCAGGTTTTAGATGTGTCATAGGCCAGTGGTCCAGCCTCGTATCTTGATACAATTAGAGCAGCTAAGCTGATATGTTAAAAACTGTGTGCTGAGCCTATATCAGAATTCTGTGTTTTTAAAAAAACATGTGGCTTTTTCTTCCCATGGTGAACACTGGAATTGCCTGTAGCTACAGTTTAGCTGGTTTGGAAACTTAATTATTATATACTCATCCTGCGAATGAAAAGTCTAAGTTATTTTACAAGTGGAGAGAGCATGAAGCGAAGAACACTGAGACTAAAGTGCTTTGGAAGCATAGCTTAGTCGTTTTAAAGTTTATGCTTATGAGATTTCCATATTGTACCTGTATTCTATGGTAAATATCTAAATTAAACTGAACCGACCAGAGGAGCCTCAGGCTGGCCTTTTGATTAGACTCAATTCAACTGATAGGTGGCTTCTTGGTTTTCATTATCTTGCTCACTTTCTTCCATAAGGCAAGGGAAAGGCTTATTATTGTACACTATTGTGCATTTACAAAGCTCAAAGGAACAAGTACACCCTAAGATTCCACTGGACAGAGTGGCTTCTAGACTTTCATCTCCGGTTAACTTCTACCCCAAGTAAGAAAACATCCCTCCAACCACGTCCCGTCCATCAGCCACCACACAATGGTAACATGAAAGCCACAGCTGACTCCCGCCCCCGCCTGGCTCCCTTCCCTGGTCGTTCAGTTATGACTTGATCTACATGGGTCCTTTGTCTACCCTTGATCCCATTCCCACAGAAGGGAATCAGATTTTATTCTTTTCCAATTCCACACGTAAACAAGCCACACGAAAACACCCCTGTCATCTCTCACAGGAAGGCTGCTGAGCAGCTGTTCCATGAATGACAGCACAATTAAAGCTAAAATAATATAAAAATAATTTGAAAAAAAATCCCTTTTACTGTACACTCTCAAGTAAAGGAAGATAGGTGATAGTTTCTGCTAGCCAAAAATCGTGTTACTATTGATTTGAGCTTTATAGCTCCGTGTACCTCACGTACGTGGCTATGTGTGTATAATCTACGTGGTGTAGCAGCCTCTAATTGTTTCTGCTAGTTTGCCTAATCATTAAACTACTTAACCAATTAGAATACTATTATATCACATTGAACAACTTTATGTAATTGCGTCTTTGAAATATTAGGAACATCGACACATTTATTTGGCTTGTAGAGGACTGAAATATTACAGTTAACATTGTCTAGCTTGCTTCTTTCTTTCTTTCTTTTTCTTTCTTTCTTTCTTTCTTTCTTTCTTTCTTTCTTTCTTTCTTTCTTTCTTTCTTTCTTTCTCTTTCTTTCTTTCAGAATATGGCTCTTAATACATTGACTTTCTGAGTTCTCAAGTGAAAGTCACTTAAAAAATTTATGACGCTTACTTGAAGCATAGAGGTTCTCTCTCTCTTCTGATTTGGTCAAATATATGTCAGGTGTTTGACAGCACTTAGAACTTAGGGTTTAATCTCCGCAGGCCCTTAGTGGTCAGTTATTTCAACCTACTGTGAAGTGTTTGTTGAAGCTTCTCACTAAGCCAGCAGAGGGCACTTCTCAAGCCTCTGCACTGCTGAAGGGAGCAAATGCAGAGGCTGCAGAAACACAGTGTTTACCCCAAATCAGGCAGAGCCCTGCAGATCTGTGTTTGAAAGTCACAAAAATATAGAAAGCACAGAGTGTGTCACAGGGCCTCATTTAGAAAGCCAGGATTATGTGTGAGGTCGAACAGGGAGGGAGGCGAACACGCTGTCTGCACATTGGATGAATCCGGCTCTAGTCTCTGCCCATAGCCCTTCCTCCCTGTTCAGCTCCAGGGACGATGGGCTGGCATTTGTTACACATGGTACAAGACTCCATTTTCAAGCCAGCCAGCTGAGCTTCTTCCCTTTCAGTTCTGCATTTACTCCTCCGTCCTAAAGTTTGGGGCAACTGAACAACGGATGCTTGAATTCTCGTCGGAGAGCAGAAATAACAGTTGTCAGTGTGGTGTTTCAACTACAGGGGTTTCTTTCTCCCAGTAATAAAGTATCATGGGGGAAGTACTGTCCTGTGTTTGGTTGTAGCGAACATACAAGCCCTGAGGCTGTGCAGAAGGGGAAAGGCTCTACCTCTTTACTTTCAGTTGCAGTAAAAATAATTAAGACATCTTTTATCAAGGAGTTACAAGCTCACCTTTCTTTAAAAGGCCTAGCCTTTTGCAAAAGCATTGCTGTCCCAGATAGAAACCCTGTCTCTCCCATGTTTATCTTTTCTTTTAGCTCTGGTTTCGTGTTGAAAAGATTGCGTGTGTGTGTGTGTGTGTGTGTGTGTGTGTGTGTGTGTGTGTGCTCACATCGTTTGAAAAGGGGAAACTCCTTTATCCTTAGAGAAAAACAAAACAAAACAAAACAAAACAAAACAAAAAGGCTGAGTAGATTCCTCCCCCCACCTGCTTCCTGCAGTGTTTTGCTGGCCGTCCACTAATCTCTGCCCAATCTCTTTGCCCGTGGCTGCCTTTGCATCTAGTGTGTTCTAGAGTTGACAGGCCAGAGGGAAGGGGTCCCCTCAGCAGCCGTGCTTTGAGATAAGAGTTGCACTCAGCGAGTCCTCACCCAGAAAGGATCATAAACTTACAACCTAATCTTCAGTCCCAAGCTGCCTTGGGCCTCGTGCCTGCTCATACGGATGTTTTGTTTTGTTTTAGCTGCACCATATGGGATTCCTTGTGCCATTTTTCTTTTGTCGATTATTTTTCGTGATGACCCTGAGCTATGACTTCCTCCTCAGCCCTGACACTACTCAGCCTTCGTGGCTTTCTTCACTTTGCCGATGTAGGCCTCAAAGAAGAAATGGCAGAAGAGCACAAGGTAGCTGAGGTACATGAGCGAGGACCAGAAGATGTTCTGAAAGTGGGAGTAGCACTGGTCGTTGTCATGCTGCATCCAGTTGAAGACCAGGTAGTTAATGACACAGCCCATCAGCATCTGAGTGATCTGGGACAAGGTGATGAACATGGCAAACTTCCGGGAGACTCGGAAACCCGCAGCCCGCAAGGCGTAGTAAGAGTACATGACGGCATGCACGCCATAGTTCATAGTCATGAACCAACCACCCCCAGCGACCATGTCTTTGTAGGAGTACCAGGAGTACAGGAGCACAGTGATGTGGTGGTACCAGTGCAGGAAGATCAGTTTCTGTTTCCTCAGAATGATGAATATCGTGTCACCTGGAAGACAAAGAGCGGAACAAAGCCTCGTGAGTGAAGAAGACCAAGGCCGGCTCTAAGGAGCAGACATCTTGAACAAGCAAGACAAGGCTACTCTTCGAGATCGTCCACAGAACATCATACCTGAAACAGACAGCACCAAGCAGATTCAACCATATATATAACAGAAAAGATGACCAGAAGGGGGACAGGTGACTGCTCTCAAAGCAAGTACGACCAGGTAGCAGACTGAAGTGCAAACTCAAGTGCCCAACCAAATACTCCAAGATTTCATGACAGAAAAACGGAACCAGGACAACCCAAGGCTTACCCCTCACATACTTGGTGGATGGCCTAGAGTTCTTGATGCAGTCAAGGCCTAGTAATGCTGGACCTTGGGAAGCCTCAAGCTTCTGAGGGCTCTGGTGCCATCAGTCCCTGTTGCATTTACCAGAGCTGTTATTTATTTCCCTACTGAATTATTAAACCTAATAACTTTATATTTGTCTAAAACGGAAAGCCAAGTTGCCAGTGGTAACGTTTCTAAGCCTAGTACAAAATTTCTATTGAAATCCTCTGCTCTCTTGTGGGATGCTGATTTTATTGATGACTATAAGGACAGAAATGACAGAAGGCGATGGCCACTCTCATACGTATACTTAAGGGCCAAACTCTCCTTGCTACTACTATACCGCTCTGTGCCTTCCTTTCCTTTCTGGACTATAATGTAGACACAACACTTCTGGCTCACCTTTGTTAGTAGTGGAAAGGTAGAAGTCTAAGGAATTCCATCTTCAAAACTAATCTAGTCAGTTCTAATCAAGATGGTTTTTAATGAGTCTCTTAATATTCATTAAAAATATCAATTTGATACAATACTCAATTGTAGTAAAAGCAATTTGTCCTAAAACAATAAGCACTTCATCCTGCCTTACTCTTTAAATACCATCCTATCACATCACTCTTGCGTGAGGAACTTCTTATCTAACAAGACAGGGCCTGCATTACTGAAGTACTCTGTGCTCTCTCCTGTCTGTACGCTGGAGAGTCTCAGTAGGGCTGATTACTTTGGGAGGAGTGTAAGAAAGGGAGAACGATCTGTCATGAAGTCTTGAAAACAATAGCCACGTAAATTTACACCGAGTCTTTTACAGAACTCATGTTCAGGATGGTAGAAGCTGAGGGTAACTAGCTCCCTTCAATGGTTCTGAGCAGTGCTACTCAGAGCCATACCAAAGTTATTGTCCTTAGTACACACATTGAGTATGCTGGTTTCCCATAACATACCCTGAGGTTCCGGAAGGTCCAACCATGACTCCAAGGACTTTGCTATTACTATTTAGTTAGAGCCTTGCCTTTTGATGCAAATAGAGTTCTTCTGATGAAACAGCCCAGAATCATTTTCCATTTTCCTGAGTCATACCAAATCATGGAGTTTGCAGAAATGGCAAAAACTGTAGAGGAACTAAGAAATGCATGATAGCCCCAAAGACTGTGATGGGTTTGATGTTGGCCAGCCTATCTTTTTTGAGCAAATAAATATGCCTTGGTATGGAATTGGGGCTGGCCAAGTATAAACAAAGGGTGTTGATTTCTTGAAGGTGTCTGCTTTGTCATTTTTCTTTGTTACCTCTGACTCATGATCCTGCTTATGGCGAGTCCTACAACCATTGGCCCAGTTATTTTCAGCCAAGAGACAGCTAGCATTCAAGCCATAGAGTTTCTTATATCCAAGATCTCTGTGTGCCTATGGAAGTCAATAGCAACTCTTCTCCCAAGGCTGTCACAGCCACCGAGAGATGTGCTGATGCAACTCTGTGTATGTGGCTTGTCACAGACAGCTGAGCTCCTCTTGGAAGAGTTAGCTGAAGGACTGCTGAGTTGGCACTTCAAAACAACAATAAACTCAACTGAGCAAGGGCCTGGACTCAGAGCAGATGTTTCCAAGTTGTAACAGAAGCAAATCTCAGCAGGTTTTAATAGAATCCAAACATTGGCAGCTTGGTATCAAGAATAGAGGGCCAGCTCTTTTGCTCTCACTGGTAGAGTGAAGTCCTTTAAATCCATGGAAACAAGTTCACTGTTTCCACTGGAACGGAGAGCCCTTATTACCCTCATTAAGAGTTTAGTGATGAGGAGTCAGTGGGGAGTGAGTTCAGTTTCAGTTGGGGGAAGATAAAAAAGTCCAGAAAGGTGTGTGTGTGTGTGTGTGTGTGTGTGTGTGAGAGTAAACCTTTCTTTGTGGTATTCATAAAGGACTCCATAATTCTTAGAACATACAAAGGCAGAGAAGGTAGGATTTACGGATAAGAAAACTTAATTAAAAGTAATTCTAATGAATAAACCTTTCTTAGCAAATAATAATGGTAGGACTTACTAATTGCATAAGACTAGGAGTTAACATTCAAAGCATATAGGCAAACACTCTGTAAGTGCCAACTGTTTGGATTTTTTGACCCGTGACACTTAGCAGCTGACCCCAGAGACAAGGCCAGTGTGACACAAGTTGTACAGTATTTGGAGACCATTGTTCCATATTGTTAAATTAAGAAAGTGTAGTCAGATATTAAAATACTTCCATGAAGGATTTTAACTTCCATGCCGTTACATGAAGGATCTGGAACTGGATGACAGATGTCACCATACTGGCCTTAGTGGCGAACTGTTAGTGTGGTATCTATATATAGTTAGAGTTTCTATATGTTAGTCAAGGTGAACCTCAACAAGAAACATGAGGACCTAAGCTGGAATTCTCAGAACTCATAAAAAAAGCTGGATGTGTAGAGCAAGTGTCTAAGGGAAGAGGTAGAGACAGGGCTGGGGTCAACTAGCATGGTGTGCACTCTCGAAAAAACACTAACCCGGGCTGTCCTACAACTTCCTCTAAGGATCAGGCTGGTCTTGAACTCAGAGATCCGCCCACCCCTGCGTCAAATGCTGGGATTTAAAGGCATGTGCCAACCCTCCCCCAGACCTTAATTCAAATGGTGAAAGCTAAGGACTCAGCTTACAAGGCCGTCTGCCCTCCATCCTCTTAATGGACATTATGGCATGTATATACCTGCATCCTACACACCAATGTGTTCAAACACACACCCACAGTCACACAAAATTTCCTGGGGCTTGATCTGTAGTTACCATATTATAAAATTCTGGGTAAAGTAGATTTATATCTGAATGGTAGGTGCTTATATAAATTCACTGACTGAGAGAATCTCTATCAGTGCATCTTATTTTCAATTTGTGTTCATGGTGCTACCTGTGTGTATGCCTACCATGTGCACACACACACACATCATTGTTAATGTATTCAGTCTAGGTCACGCAAGACCTGTGTTCATATTCTGATCCTCATAGGAAAGGTTTTTAGGTAGAGCTTTTGGCTACTCTTCCTTAGTCTTTGTCTTAGGAAGACAGCCATCAATCCAACTGTCAGCTACTCAAAGGCAGTAGATTTACACCATGTTGTGACACGTGGCTCAGCTGCTCCCCCAACACACTCGAGAGAACAGTATCTACACAGATGTGTGACCACGAACTCTGATGAGCTTACAAAACACTAGTGTCAGAACAGACCGGAGAAGTCTCCCATAAATCTACACACTCTCGCCTCTGTTTAAAGAAGACAAAAAAAAAAAAAAAGAACATTTGTACCTTCTGATTTCACAATTCAACTCAGTTCCACTAAAGCCACATAATTATTGATCTTGGACTAAAAATATTAGGAATCCCAGATGGAAGGGTGACCTGTCTTCCTCAAGAAGAATATACTCCAGTTTGTGAGCTGGTGGCCGCTAGTCACGGATTCACTCAGCTCACCCTCACAAGTGGATTCCTTACTCTAGCAATAAGGACACATTTCCAGAAAACCGTACTCATAACAGGTCCATGACATAACTTAACGTGTTTCGGCAAGCCTATGCCACCCTTACTTTCAAGACCACCGAAGGGCGAAGAGAATCTATAAGCAGAGGGAGAATTTCCACCCATGTCTAGCAGGTGCCCTACATTCCCTTTCCCCAGGGCCAGACTCAGGGATGATAAAATGAAGCAGCAGAAGCCAATAGTTAGCTCAGTTAATGAGAACAGAAGCCCCCAAAGCAAAGCTTGATTTCCGAGTCTGAATCTTGACCGCAGAGAGACGTTTGCTTATCTCCATGACTTGGAAACTGTAGCGCTGTTCTTCTTTTTCTCCCATTTTAATATTAGCTCAGCTGTTAATGGGCCTTAGAGAAGGGACCGTGTGTTATTTTATAAATCCCTGAGAGTGGCCTATTTTTAGTATTGTTAGGAAGTTGGCATTCAAAAACTCTTGGATTGATGGCTGTCTTCCTAGGACTAAGGAAGAGTAGCCAAAAGCTCTACCTAAAACCCTTTCCTATGAGGATCAGAATATGAACACAGGTCTTGCGTGACTGAATTGATGGAGACATCAATATACATAATGGACAGCGACATCAACAAGGAGCAAAGGGGTGGGAGAGAGTCAGTCAAATGTTTAGAGTTCAGGCATTCTAGCTTCTCAGCAGCCAGCAGAAGACAGAGCTCCGCATTGTGTTTCTTGGTTCATGCTTAGTAAGTCCTGGGTATGTGAAGCTGCAGTGGGGGTGGGGTGGGGTGGGGTGGGAGGGGAAACAGACACTCACCTAGTTCGGGTGCTTTGCTGAGCACAAATGCATAAGCCCAGAATTTGCTGACAGGTCCATTGTAAAAACTCTGGTCACAAACTGACTGCTTCAGGCCTTTGGTCATCAGAATGTACAGCATGTAAGCACCAGTTCGAAGAGCACCGAATATACTTCCGAAAGGAAGAGAGAAAAGAGACAACAGTCAGGAGACCAAGTTCAAGTTCACCTTCACCATTAACCGCTGTTAGGGTCTGAGTATGTCTATGGATGCTCTCTGTCTGTATGTATAACTACACACCAGAAGAGGGCATCAGGTCCCATTATAGATGGTTTTGAGCCACAATGTGGTTGCTGGGAATTGAACTCAGGAACTCTGGAAGAGCAGACAGTGCTCTTACCCACTGAGCCATCTGTCCAGCCCAAGGTCTGAGTATAAATTAACCCCCATAAGCTCATTCATTTCAACACCTGGTCTCCAACTGGTGGTCTGTTCTGGAAGGGTCTGGAACCTTTACAAGGTAAAGCCTTTGACGAGACAAAGCACGCCACTGGAGGTGGCCCTGAAGCTGTATAGCCTGGCCCACCTGACAGTGATGGAACATTGCCAGCTACCTAAGGTCCTTCTGCCATACTTCCCTCCAATAATGATGGGCTGTATAACTAATACGAGTATCCTTAGAAGGCAGGTCTGCCACTGGTCATAGCAGGCAGAGAAGAATCCTAGTACCCAGTTACCTGGGGCAAGCTTCAAACGCCCTGTAAAGGAGCTAGCACTACTCTTGGTACTGGGTTTTGATGACTGTTTGCTCTTTCTCTGTGCTCCACAATGAGGTCATGGAAAGAAGACTCAGTCCTCACCGGGCTTTCAGATGGAACTATTTCCTCTTGGGACCAATTTCACTGACAGGAGACAGAATAGCTCTACGTCCTTGGCATTACCTCTGCTCTGTCTGCATCCAGTCCCTTTCCAAGTCCCGTTGGCTCTCATCCCTGAAAGTCTGTTAGTGTCTTTAAGCGAACTCTCCCTCCACATCTGGAGCAGATGCCTTGGCTCCTGCAGCAGGATCCAAGCTGCTGGTCCTGGCCATGTCCTGTTGCTCATCTGTGTTTGCATCAAAAGTACCTTCTAGACTTCTCTCTACTACCAGCCCTAAGAAGAGTTCCATTCACCCTAGAAGAGCTAAGTATCCACCCAACTGAGTATACAAACTGCCAACACTGTTCTTGGCTTGACAGGTTTGCCTCCACTTAGTCACAGATGTTCCATAAAAACGTCAAAGAGAGGAAAGCTTATCGACACTATAAACACAAAACAAACAAAACCCCTTTTTAGCCAGGACCTGATAAGGAAACAGGAGCATTCTGGAACACATTGATGTAATAATGTGAAGCATGAAAGCACTTGGCATTTGGAGCAAGGGGATGTCACTGTGAGCGAAACTTTAATGTGTGTGACCCAGGATGGCATCTACAGTCTCTATGCAGAGAGAGATGGCTGGCTCCACGGAGAGATGTCCTGGCCTTCCCTTCTCTTCTCCATAAGATACCACAGCCTTCCTACAGTCAGTGGGAGCTACATATACGACCCACTATGGGATGAAGTGGCACCCTCACCAGGTTGGGTAATGGAATTTTCCAAGAGGAGTTAGAGAAAACACTTTTCCTGCGTAAGAGTTACAAGTCACTCAGCTAATCCGACCAGGAACTTTGTCCACTACATACAGAGAACTTAAAAGTTGACTTTGCTGAGACTTAAGGAATTAAAGATGACTTCCTGATTAATGTCTAAATCGGGACGGGAAGCAGCATCTCTAAGGATAGTGTCCCTCATTTCAATAGGCACTGTCACTTTTTGGTTAGTGATGAAATTTATCCTTCAGTGGCTCTCTGCATCTAGACAACGCCCCTACCCCCACATTCCTGACCAGGGATCGCACAACTCTGAGTGGCTTCTTTACTGCTCGATCACCTTCACCTCCTGATGTTCTGCTCAGTGTGCCAGCACTGCTGGGCACATCACATTCTCTGCCTCAGGGCTTTTGAGTACTCTTCCCTCTGGAAGCTTATTCACCCCAAGGCTGGCTCTTTGTCCCTTTCAAATCTCGAACAGGTTTAACTCCTGGTGAGGATGCCTCTACAGCCCGAAAGTAGAGGCAGTGATCTCGATTTCATTGGACAAGTTGGATAATGGAAATGTTCACTCTTAACTTGAGTCCCTCTCCCCTTGCTTCCTGGGATGATGGTCCACCAACTTTAACATGAAAGTTTCCAACTTTTCCAAATTAAGGTTTTAGATCTTAGTCTGCTGCTTTGGAAAAAAACCACAGATATGTCATCCAGTGGCTGAGGAAGAATCAAGAACTCCCCTCCCCCACTCCTCATCCTTTGTTCAGGGTGACCCAGGGTCTTACTCTTCTAAGAAAATCAAACCCTTTCTGTATAGTATAGGAGCAATCAAGCGTATAAACCAGTTCTAGGACCCCGACTCAGGAGAGACTTCTCTTAGGAAAGTCCATGTGGTCCGTTCTAGCCAATGTGATGGGTTGGGAAAGGTTTCTCCGCTCTCTAATACACACTGTCCGACAATTCAGCAGGCCTTTGGCAGCTCCGAGGACCAAGTCAAGCCAGGAGAGCAAAATAGTTGGTCTGGATGTGGCTGAGGTGGCGAGCGAGACTACGTTCCAGTTCCCCTTGGCTCAAGACTTCTTGTATTGCAGAAATCAATTTGTAAACCTTCTTTCCATCACTTGCAGCCCAAAGCCCTAGGTAAACCTGGCACATGGATGTGACTTTCAATTGACTTGTTTCTTTAACACTCAGTGAGGAAATGACCTTTGTGGTTCAAAAGTGCAGCCAGTCACTGGTACTGCCGGGACAGTACATACTAGATACATGAGGCTTATCTTGCACCATACACCAGTAGAGGAGCTCCCAATGACTTCTGCTAAGTCTGAAGCAAGGGACCCTGTGTAGTACAAGACACATTGGCTACACCTGGGACTTTTCTGTATAAGTCTATTTTGTAACTATAGCCTTCTCCATCATACCCAGCCCATCAGACATACCCAAAACCCATGTGGCCCAGAGATGTCTCTCTATTCTATCACTACCAGATTGACTGCAAGTAGGCAGAGCAGGTTCAAGACAATCTTCCAAACTTTGGACATCACTGTAATTTATTACTAACTTTTAATTGTTTTTGTTTGTTTGTTTGTTTTTTTGAGACAGGGTTTCTCTGGGTAGCCCTGGCTGTCCTGGAACTCACTCTGTAGACCAGGCTGGCCTCGAACTTAGAAATCCGCCTACCTCTGCCTCCCAAGGGCTGGGATTACAGGCATGCGCAACCACTGCCCGGCTAATTTTTAATTGTTAATAGTTAAATGTACCCCCTCAGTTGTTAACTGTTTAGCACAATGGATTTAATGGCTCTGGGAGACTTCCTGTGTAGGGAAGCCAATGGAGCGGGAGAGCTGCTTTGGATTGGAAATGGTTTCTCTGTTCTTAGGGTGTATTGTCTGGAAATGCAGCAGACATTTTGCTGGCATTTCAGCTGGGGGGGGGGTGTTAAGTAGTTATTCACAGGGTTGAAAGTTGGAACTGGGGAGGGGTGGACTACTTTAGACAATCTTTTACATCACGGTGACCCACAATACTGCTATCAAGTATACAGCACAAATTATTGTCTCATATTTGGACAGAAGCCTCATTCCCTGAGCTCTGAACAATAAGGCTGCCTGAGAACTGAGGACAGTGGCACTTTTGAGGGACTATGTCAGTGCCAGCCATTGGGCCCCTGTGTTCATGGGCAAAGGCGTATTGTTGAGCTGTGACAATGCCGCTGTTGGGGAGCCGCTAGCTCTGCCTCTGCCACATCTCAGCCATGTGTACGTCAGATCAGGTGGCTCTTCCTTCTAACAGCACCATGCCATGACGCATTACTAAACTAGACTTGAAGGAGAGCCCTTTCCTCTGTAAGTTGCGTTCGTTCCTTCCAGAGGCTGTGTGATAGACACAGCTTCAAAAAAAAAAAAAAGTGCGGTTTTGGCTCCGTGACCACGCTTCTCTGGTAGGCTTGGCAGGCCTGTCCCTCCCTGGGCACATCACTGGTCCTTTTTGTAAGGAAACACTCTATTCATGCCCACAACTGAAGTTCAGGTCATTCTCTTTGCCCTCTTCCTGGAGAGGTTCTGCTGGCCTGAAGGCCTTGCTGTTGAGAGCATGTTGCTGAGCAGCCTCTGACCCATGGGATAAGCAGGGATGGAGATGGGGGCAGAGGACAGGGGTCGTGAGTGGGGTGACTGGGAGGAGGACAACCGGGATTGGCCCAGACTCCCTGCTTTCTCAATCAGATTGCAAACCCCACAACCTATGTCAGCTAGCAAGTTCATAACTGGACATATATGAGCATTCTTTCTTTCTTTTTTTAAAGATTTATTATTTACTATATGTCAGTACACTGTAGCTGTCTCCAGACACCCCAGAAGAGGGTATCCGATCTCATTACAGATGGCTGTGAGCCACCATGTGGTTGCTGGGATTTGAACTCAGGACCTCTGGAAGAGCAATCAGTGCTCTTATCCGCTGAGCTATTTCTGCAGCCCAGATATGAGCGTTTCCCAGAGAACATCTTGGAAGAGAGGTTGCTGGCAGGGACAAGCAGCTCATTCTTGTGCATGGTTGCTTTAGTCAGCTGACAAAGGTCGTCCTGAGGGGCAGGTGAGCTGAGAGCCTGGGCGGCAGTGGGTCATGGGGCTGGATAACCACCACAGTAAGGTCTTTCCTGCTGTAAAATGCACTCATCCTGTACTTGGCTATCTACTGGTTCTGAAGGCATACGCTTTTTCTTGCAGAGTTTAGTTTTGCTTTTCAGTGACAGGAGAGAGAGAGAGTGTGTGGTCAGCCACCTGAGGCATAAATGCAGTGAGGAGGCCGGCCGGCCGACTGCCCTGTTTAGCTAAGGTGCTACCACTGGCCTCTCGATTCAGGGTAAGGAAGTGTGTTTTGAATTTCCACAGGAGATACCAGGAATAGCTAGTAGACACTAAATTGGGAAGGCTGTCAAAAGAACCATGTTCTTTGTACTCCAGGCCTATACAGTCAATATTGCTTTTTTCTTTGTTTTTAAATAAATGTGTATTAGACTGACATTTTCAATAACGCCTTAAGTGGGTGACTGCTCATCACTGATAAACATAAACAACAACAGAGGTGCTCGTGACGAAGCCCTGGGATTGTCGGAGAAAATCCTGATTCATTTACTGAACCACCAAGTATTTAACAGTAAGGGCCAGATACTGAAGAACTCATGTGGAGGGCAAAACCTCCTTAACATCCTATAGATGGTACAGACATGTGAAACACACACACACACACACACACACACACACACACACACACACACGAACACACGCACTCGTGCATGCACATGTGTGTGCGCGCCCTAAGACAATTTCCTTATCTAATCCTGGAAGTAATTGTACTTTTGGTGCAGACCTTGGGAGATGTGTGTGTGTATATTCAAAAGTAATTGCATCAAAAAGTAATTGTGCAATCTATCTCCATTCAAAAGTAATTGCAACAAAGTTACAATTTCTTTCATAATAAGTGTATGACATTTTGTCAGTTGTTAAAACTTGGCAATGGCTGACCCCTCTTTATGAACACAGGAGGGGCTATTAATATTTCTGATAACATAATCTGAGCTGACATTGTTCTTAGACTCAGACAATATCCATAGCAGGACAAACACCCAACAATCCCAGGACAGGATAAAACAAAACCAAAAAACAACAAAAAAAAACCAACAACAACAACAACAAAAAAAAACCAAAAAACCCAACAACCGCCACCCAGCAACTGCTGTCATGCATATTGACCCGAGGAGAGGATTCAGACTGTAGATGTCAGATGGAATAAGGTCACCTCCACACCCCTGTCATCTCTACCAGAGACACATAGCTCAAGGGCCGAGCCCTTCCACTCCAGAAGACTTTGTTCTCGGTAGAGAATGTCAAACTTTAGGGGACGATTGTCTATTTAAACTTTTCTTACTAGTTCGTGTGTATAGATGCTTAGCTTGATGTATGTTTGTGAACCACTGGCCTGCAGTGCTCTTGGAGGCCAGAAGAGGGCGTTGGATCCCTCTGGGACTGAAGTCCTGGTGGCACACGCCTTTAATCCCAGCAATTGGGAGAGGCAGGCGAATTTCTGAGTTCAAGGCCAGCCTGGTCTATAGAGTGAGTTCCAGGATAGCCAAGGATACACAGAGAAACCCTGTCTCAACGCCCCTCCCCGCCAAGACTGGAAATTTAATCTGGGTCCTCAGGAAAAAGAAAGACAGTGCTCTTAATCACTGAGGCATCTCTCAGCCTTTTGATTCATTTATTTCTCCTTGGAATATTAAACCAGATACTTCAATTAGAAACTTGGAAAATCTCCCAAATACGGTGGCTCAAAAGGCCCATTAAACTGTACATGAGATGAATCATAACTGACATGGCCCATATAATCAGAACTCAAGAGTTCAACAAGACCCTCTGCCCCCGCCCCCGGAAGGTACTGGAAAATTAATTTTAAACTCTCATTGCTTTCTTTCATCTTTTTAGACCAGTTTTATCTTTCAGCAACATAAAAAGTGAGAGATTTCTCTGTAGGATGAAACTCTGATTTCTAATTTTATAATGTTTCCTTCATATTTAGTCCTTGGGATTCATCTTTAGTTCATAATTGAGAAAAAAAAAAGATTCCTTTGGAGTTGTAATGTCACACAAACATTGCTTCCTTTTTGAAGAACAACAGTCTCGCAACAGGACGGGAATGAGTAAGTGGAATTGAAGACAGGTGATAGGAAAAGTGTGGGGTGGAAAAGGTCAGCCCAGTTCACGAGGAAACCACTTCCGGTTCATTTTCATTTGTAGTGACATCTAAAAGTGACTGATAAGTTAGCACATACCCACTTAAAGCACTTCTAGGCTAAGCAAATGCTACAAGCTGCCATATGGATTCCATTGGTCCTGAAGGCTTCTGGCAGAACACAGTTGGTGGGAAAAGACTCAAGAGTACATAGAAGCTTTGCAAATAGCTCCTAATGTGCCACAGAAAACAAGTACCATGGTGGGTGTGCCTTGTACAGCTGCTGTCTCCATTCGCCACTCCCTTGATAAGCCAGAGAACTCCTGCTTTAGACAGTTGTTTTGAATTTTGTTTGATAGGATGGG
Organism: Mus musculus; assembly: GCF_000001635.26. Taxonomy (NCBI): domain Eukaryota; kingdom Metazoa; phylum Chordata; class Mammalia; order Rodentia; family Muridae; genus Mus; species Mus musculus. Next base: position 129,621,235 of record NC_000069.6, on the reverse strand, counting down.
CTGGCTTTGATTCAACTTCTGATATGTCAATTTAATTCCCTTGACTGGTAAATACAAGCAGCTTTTTTTTTCTCCCCCAAATAAAAGAGAAAGGTAAGGGTCTGAGTGTTGTTTAAATACTATAACTCCTTGTCTCCCAGTGACCCGACATGTTAAATATAGCTGAGCAGGTCCTTACATCTAGAGTGTACAACTTGGAAATGACCCACTTGTTTCAAGAACCTGGCAAAATACTAACACTCTGGGGCCAACTTTGAATGACTAACTTGATAAAAACCCAGCCTTGCAGAGTGCAGAGTCAGGAGGCAAGGAGAAAGTAAGATAAGTCTGAGGGCAACGGGTACCATTCTGGCTGTCCATCAGCAGCTGCCACAGGCATAGATGTACGGCTATAGGATCTGAGACCTCAGTTTAGGATTTTTTGTCTTCAAATGCACCAGGATCTTACATTACTGAAACTTCTATCACATTTCCCTACGAGTCACATGGACGTCTCTCTGTGTAATACGACCGATGGCTTCAGTTCCTTCAGGACCAATAGGGAAAGTGTCAAACTCACCTGAGTTTGAGTCCTAGCCGTGCCAGCCTCAGTTGTGGTGGGCTCAAACTTGACTCTGTAGACATCTCAGGATGTCTCACATGTGAGCCACAAGATGGTGCAAGCTCCTAGCTCCAAGAGACATTATCGTGCCTAACTTACAGGCAAAGACACAGACAGCGAGGGGCTTGTGAGCTAGCCTAAGCAAGGACCCCTAGTTCCTATGCAGCATCCACTTCAATCTACAGCTCACAGCTCAGAGCTGCTTCTGAAAACTCACCAGACTGTCAACTTAGGGGAGTGGCTCTCGGTTTATCTGATGATAAAATCTCCTGCAAGCCCTAAAACATGATGTCAGTGCCTGGAACAAAGCCCACACCAAGAAGTTTAGCCCTTAATCTTGGGAGCAACTATTGGTTCTAGCTCTAGGCTAAGATCATTCAAGACACCATCTTGACTGTCCTCTTGCTCCATGAGCCTGTGCATGACGCTCCATCAGTAACCCATGGAGGGAGTCAACCCATCTATGAGCCACAGACATCCAAGTGAGGATGTGAAGTCTGAGAGTTCTGTGTCTTGTGATGGGTGAGTTCTCTTCCTCTGATTTATCTTCTCAACGACCAACACAATGCTACCTAATCCATTCCTGAGAAGGCTAGCCCAGGCCTAAGAGATACTTTCAATTTCCTAAGAGAAGAACAATATGCAGGTGTCTGGTCTTTTATAATGAGAACATCAAACAAAACTCGACCATTAGTGACAGGATGCTAGAAAACCTGATTCTATGAACCAGAAAGAAGCTGAAATGAATGAGAAGGGTACAGTGAAGGTGGAATGTTGAAGCCAAAAGCCAAAACAAAATAAAAACCAACCAAACCAAACCAAACCAAACCGTCATGTGAATCACAAAAATGGTTAGTCATCTTGTTTCTCCAGAAAACTTAGCTCGTCAGGAAAACTCATGGTGCTTGGAGTAGGAGCAGATTATTAGAGCAGCAGTAATTCCAGCGCCAATTGCCCTGCTCCATCGAAACTACGGTACAGGCTTCCCTGGCTTACACAGCTGCAGGGGGAAAGCAACCGCTCCCGAGATGATTAACGACAACCGTGGGGAGAGTTCCTGAAGCACGCTATAGACCATTATGTGCAGGAGTGGGGTGAGGAAGGGGAGGAAAAGGAGGAGGAGGAGGGGGATGAGGAGCGGGAGGAGGAAGAGGTGATTCGAGGTCACCGTGGTGCTCAGTTTCTCACATCCTTAAAATGAATGGGCTGCGGTTGTCCTCTGGAAGCCAAGCTCTATCTACAGCTCTTACTGCAGCCTCGAGAAAAGGGGGAGCCATAAATCATTAACTTTCTGCTCCTTCGCATATCCAGGGTCTTCCTTTGGGCACATTAATCTAAAAGCCAATCAGATCTTGACCACCCTTTCAAACAGCACATTAATTTCTTCAGGAATCATTTTTGTCATCACATAACCGAATCATTAGTATCATGAGCATATCAAAGATGGTGAAGTCAGGGGATGACCACTCCACAAATATGAAGTATAAATGCTCACTCGATGGTAGGCTATACTCTTCATTAAAAAAAAAAAAAAAAAGCTTAGTTTTGCTTTCCCCCATATTTAAGTATTTTTACCGGGCAGGGGGCGTGTCTGTAAAATATTCATTCACCTGTGGACATAGTGATGTGCTTTCCTCTGTCCCTGGCTCTGCCACAGACTACTCCCAGGGTCAGGACACAAGTTACCTCAAGGGTAACGAACCACCTTCCTTTCAGAGGGAAGAGAGCTTCAGTCTTAGACCCGAGTGGGATTTCTCTCCTCAGGTAACCTTTCAGTGTCGACTTTCCCTCCAGGGCCTTCCATGTTATTTCTCGTGGCAAACTCATGAGTACACACAACTCCAGGCATCCACCCACACGAGGGACCTCATAGTGTGGACTTTTATTTACTAAGCAACTGACCAAACAGTTATCTGGAAAGAGATGATAGGAGAAAGATATTTGTCATAAATCCTATCATTAGCTGATGTTTAAAAAGATAGATATGTATAGAAGTACAAGTACACTGGGTGGTGGTTGTTGTTGTTTGTTTGTTTTGTCATCTTGACAAAAACGGGAGTCATCTGAGAAGACGCCCCTACCACACCGGCCTATAGACGAGCCTGTGTGGCACTCTCTTGATGGCCTTTTGATGTGGGAGGGTCCAGCCTACTGTGGATGGTTTTCATCCTTGGGCAGATGGTCCTAGGATGAAGAAAAAAACAGCAAACCGAGCAAGTCACAGAGGCAGCTTGGCTCCCACCCTAGTTCCTGCCTCTTTGCAATGTTTGCTTTGAGTTCCATCACATACCAACTGTTGACCCAAGGCTTGTAAAATGAAATAAAACCATTTCTCCCCAAGTGGCTTTTAATCAGAATGTTGTATCATAGCAACAGAAACCTAACTCAGAAAGCAGGATTGTTCTCTGGGCCCAGCGAGCAGTGTGTCAGATGAACATGACAGGAGAAAGGCCCAGCTCTGCCATCACCTGGGCCCTTTACATCTGACACAGGACTGTTCTTATTTAACTCAGTTCACCACCTTGAGAGGAGACAGACAAGTAAGTATGGCCTGTTGGCCTATATAACTGACTCACTAGATACCTGACAGAGATCCTTCGGAACACCGAGTCTGCAGGATTAAAGGAAAAGCAGAGGCGATGCCAATAAAAAGCCTTTGAACTTTTATTTTTAACTATCACCGGGATGTGGGTGGAGACAGACGGCTCAGAGGTTCAAAGCTGTTCTTCTAGAAGACTGGGGATCAATTCCTAGCACCCACATGTTGGCTCACCATTGTCTGTAACTCAGGTTCCAGGGATCTGATGTCCTCGTCTGGCTTTCTCGGGCACCAGAACAAAAATAAATAAACATCGTAGGAATTTCCCTTCTAACTGGAACTCATTCTTAGCTTTTCAGCTGTGATGTGGGATGGAGCTCAGCAGAGTTACTGTTCAAATGCACAGCCCTTACAGCATCTGTCGGTGGTGATGTCACACTGCCACAGACTTGTCTCCAAGAGACATCTAGCAGAGCTCATCGGGCGGCACGTTTATCACTGGACTTGCAGACAACTGAGAGCTTCCAATTTTACAGCTTCAGAACGCTGGCTCAGCTCCGTGGCCATTTGTGAATGGCCAGGCGGCAGTCCCTGGCATCCTAATCCAAACTTCAAGACTTCCTTTTTGCTGGAAGCACGGCTGGTCATCTTTGCTCTGTAGTACTTAAAACCCCAAATCAATGTCTTTCGTGGATCCATAAGATGGGCTGAAGAACTTGCAGCCCCGATGGAATCACAGAGTGGTTTGGAAAAAGAAACCCAGGGTGCACCATGAGCACGTTTTAACGTGCGTAATAGGTCTATTTAAGAAGAAAAATTAGCTCAGGCCCACTGATCTCACTTAGGTCACGTAGCGTCTTTGCGAAGTATTCAGCTGATGTCTGGGCTTTCCTTCATAAACTTTACTTTTGAAGGCCAATCTGTTGGATTTCCACGACAGCTTGGGTATGTTTCCTAGAGGTGCTAATGGACACTTCACCTCTGTAGTGAGGTCTGCCTCCTCCTGACCCCTCGGAGTCCCATCAGTGCCATGCCTTAGGTGGGCATGCCCTCCTATCAGAAAACAAGTAGAACTGTCTAGAATGTGGGTAGCCTAGACCCACTGTGTGCCGACAGAGGGGATGTAACATGGAAGGAAATGCTTAGAAGATGATATGGTATAGCAGCCACCCTAAACGCTGAAAAATGAATGCATGGTCACATAATTCAGCAATCTCACCTGGGACCCACAGTTTTGTCTATAAGAACTAAAAATGAAACCTTAAAAAAAAAGTTATCTTCACATAAGTGTTCCAACAACATCATTCCTAACAGCCAAGAGGCCGGGGTAACCCAAGTGTCCGTCAGTGGATGAGTGGATAGCAGAATGTGGTCTTTTCAAATGACGTATCAACGAGCCATGACAAGAAATCCTGAGACAAGCTAAGAAGTGGACAAACAGTGAGGACTTTGTGCCAAGTGAAATAAGCCACCACGAAAAGACATATACTAAGTGACTTAGATTGTGGAGTCAGCCAAACATGTACAGACAGACGGAAGGAAAGTGGTGACTTTGGGAGGGGGTGGGGGGTGGTGCCACAGGGCTAGGGAGGTGGACATGGAGAGTTCTTTTAATTAGCAGTTTCAATTCTGCAGGATTTCTAAACCTGATTGCACAACAAGGTGAACATACTGGTTCACCTTGATAAAATGGTTGAGATAAAGAAGAAGAAAGAAAGAAAGAAAGAAAGAAAGAAAGAAGGAAGGAAGGAAGGAAGGAAGGAAGGAAGGAAGGAAGGAAGGAAGGAAGGAAGGAAGGGTCTTTAGATATCCCCAAGTCTAAATTCCTGTGCTTTGAGGTCTTACTTCCAAAAAAAAAAAACCAGTTAAGTGAATTTCTTGATTAATGACATTTAAGACACTAAGGAAAAAAAAGAAAAAACAAAGTTCAATTTTAAGCTAAAAGTAATGGCCAGCCTGTGGTACATCTCCAAATTTTGTCCAAACATCACCCATCCTCCCACGGCCTCAATACAATTAGCAGCATATGCTTTTGAGAAAAATGCTAAACTGGCTTCTAAAAATTAATCAGAAGTCCCAGCAATAAAGAAATGAAAACCTGAAACACATAGATTGAAGCTCTGACAGGCACAGGGCAGGCCCTCAAAACCAGGGCATGTAGACCAGCATAATACAGCAAGCAGCCTAGAGACAGAGCAGCCGGTCAGTCAGCCTCCTACAAGGGGATCTTGGGAGAAACTGCTGGATAATGACTCAGCACTTCAATCTACAAATCAGTTAATGTGCAAAAATGAAGAATTTGAGATGGGCACTAATGATGAGGCTGGCTAAGGATAGACCTGTCGCTGTAATAGACATTGTTATGATAGCGGGATCAACTTTGCAGGATGTGCATAGACTCAGCCATTATCATCATCATCGTCATCGTCGACGACTCATCATCATCGTCGACGACAACAACGATATCTCAAACTAATGAAGCTTTCTTTTTTCAGGCAATTATGTGTAAATGCCCTAACTAGTTAACCTTAACTCAATGGTCACACAAGAACTGAGTGTTCCACCGGAAAAGAGCTGGGGAGTACACAGCTAACTGACTGTCAAACTCTGGCTTAATTAGATAGTTTCTCTTTGGGTTTTTATTCTTAGGAAAACTCACTCTACGCTTATTCCATGCTAGGTTCTCTTTAGTATTCCAGAATTTAAAAAGTGAGAAAGACAAATCTCTTTTACAAAGTCTATATATTCTGCTGCTGTCAACTAACACACACACACACACACACACACACACACACACACACACACACACCACACACACACACACCACACACGCACGGAGTAACTTAATGATTTCTTATATATAAAATGTGGTGGTTAGCTATCTCAGCAGTGACAAGATGAGACACCAGGGAGGTGACAGGTGATCTGATAAATGGACTCATGAGGAGGAGCCTGACCTGCCACGGCTTTGCTATGAACACACAGACAAGTCTCACAGCAGAAAAGATGGGGATGCCAGTCCAAGGCCATGAAGGCTGGTTGTACTGGGATGGGGATGAGATATGGCTTCGCAGATTGGTGTGGCCACAGGTGTAGATAGAGCCTCTGAGTAATTTATAAGGCATAATAATTAACAGCAATAAAAATCATTTACTTGAGCATTGTCTGGCCTTAAGCAAGGCAGGGACATGATATGCTTTTTATACCTCTAGAGACTATATATATATATATATATATATATATATATATATATATACCACAACACAAAATGCCAACCTCCACAAGAGGAACTAATTCAATTATTAACTTATTTTCTGATTAATTAACTTGTAAGGAATTCTTTACAAGTTGACCATTTAAAAATATACATACATACATACATACATACATACATACATACATACATACACACATACGGCTTTTCAGAGCATATTGATTGAGTTTGAGGCAAGACAAACCACCGAAAGAAAATGTAGACTGAGATGAAGCAGAGACTCAGATATTGAATTGCCCGCTCAGGAAGTCACTAGAGAGAACCGCCATGCTCTAGGGTTGCCTGTTTCTCTCTGCTCTGCCAAGATGGCCTTAGGCTAACCAGGAAGCTGGCTAAAAAAAGTCACTCCCTAAAGTGAAAGTTAACCAGACCAGTGCTGTTATCTGAGAAGGCCTGTAGTTAATAGTTCACAGAGGGGGCCAAAATGACTGGAGAGGTCAGCCCACCAACAGGAAGCTTAGGGATACAGACAAGCATGCCAAGTGGGCCAGAGTCCCAGCCAGATTGTGCTGGGGCACAGCAGGACACATGGGGATTCCTGGCTTGACCTGGATGCTGAAAGGAGATGCTGAGGATGTGGAGAGAGGATGTTAGCCTCTAAAATGAAATGGAATTGTGACGTAGAGTAAACCACGGCAGTTATAATATATGCAGATGTTTAGGCTTGGTCATCAGAGGTTCCGAGGTAGCAGGCTTGAGGGGAGAATCCAGAAAACACTTTTAATTAACATTCAGATGCTGTTATGTAAATGCCCCTTAAGTCAGGGCTTGAGAAACCCTGTCTATAGCCTTTCTCACGTATTTCCCTTCTGCAGTACTCTGCCAGTGATGTACTTCTGCATATGATTAGATGAAATGTGTGCCCCGCCCCATACATAAACCACACTCAAGAAACAATTTCAAAGCTGGTGTCCAAGCTGAGCCACAACGGTGCAACCAGGAAGCAGTGTCTGAAGTTTCTGCCTGTCATCCATGGTCGTCACCTTAGCAATCCTGTGGATCAGGAGAGTCTTAAGTCCCCAGTGTGACCGGGTGGTAACGGTGCTGGGGTGAGCCCTGGGTCTACTACAGTGGCCTGCACAAGTGTTCTAGTGCATGGAGTGACACTGACAGCCTGACTTGCTGTTCAGCCCAGTCAGCCCTGAAGCTTGCAATCCTCCTGCCTCTGCTTTTCAAGTTCTGGCACTCCACTCCATTAGTGTGCTGCCACTGGAGCCACAAAGCTGTGACCATGACAGCTGGTGAAGCACAGCAATGCTACCGATGTCACCATTAAATGGTAGTGCGAAAACAGCCACTGGAGCCACAACTTTCAAATAAAGAACCCCCTTAGGATGGAAAATGGCTGTTAGCATAGACTTGCTGTGTTTACAATTATGCTTTGAGACACAAAGTTACACGGAGATAGATCTACATGTCTAGAAGTTTGGCTTCTATTCTTATGCAAAAATTACTCTTGAGCTATAACAGTTCAGAAACACTTCTGACATATCGAAAGGACGTGCCTGCCATAACTAAAGGTTGCAAGCCTGGTGTGTATAGTCTTTGTAGGCTGGTTGTAGGATGGTGTGGATAAAAACCCTGGCATACATTGTATAAACTGGTTGTTAGGAAGTTCCAAGAGAGCCTGTAATTTCTCTGTTTGGAACAGAGAAGAGCTGTTCATTTTAAATTAGGCTAAAAACAAGTGTTGGAACAGCAAACATTCCCCATTAAACATGGAAGACGTCTTCCTCCCTCCACTTCGGCACTGCCTTTCCTGGCCCGTACTGTACGTTCTGCAGAAGGCTTGGGTGGGGTGGGCTCTGAGCAGCCGGTGCCGCAAAGCAGTTTCCCAATCACTGCAGCCGACAGAGTCAGCCCGAGCACGAGAGGTTACCGCAGAAAATGCGCTCGCTCCCTCGCACACCGTGCGCGCACCGAGCATGCGCCTCCACTCGGGTCCTCTAGTAAGAGAACAGAGTCACCCAAATAGCTGGGCAACTCAGCAGCGCAAAAAGCAATGACTTTCACTTTTGGACTTGATCCAAAACAGGAAACAATAGAGGAGTCCCCAGGCCAGCTGCTGACAAGGCTCCTTGTTCTGCAAAATAATATCTGAATGGATGGATGTCTTCACTGTCACTAGTGTCACGGCAAGGACACCCACTGTGCTCATACAGTTCCTTAACCACTTTTACAATTTTATGTAATTTTATGATTTTTTTTTTTTTTACTTTTTAAAATTTTTGAGACAGGGTCCTCCTGTGTTGCCCAAGGTGGCTTAGAAATCTCTCCATTTTCCTTCCTGGTGTTAGAGGCAGGCACGATTGCGACACTTGGCTCGCAGCTATGGGTTTGCATGAAGAAACAATACTTTGCAACTTCTGGTTGGTGGAGTGAAGGAAGAAATAATTTTGAAAAGCAGTCTGTCTGTCTGTCTGTCTCTCAATGTGGTTCTCACTACAAAATTCTTCCAATCGAAAAGAATTCTGGGGACTTTGTTTTGTTAAAAGACAATTTTATAAAAAGATTATTTTTATTTACATATGTATATGTGAACATATGTGAGTATCTGTGCAGCACACACATTCATACGATGTCCACAGAAGCCAGAGGGCATCAGACCCTTGGGTCTCTAAACTACTGAGTCTTCTCATCTCGCTAGCCCTTAAAGATCTCTTCTTCTATGCTCAGTAATTAGACTGAAATAGATTGTCTCTCCTCTTATCAGATCCCCACCCTTTGGAGAAAAAGCATTACATGGATGACAATTAAACAGTTTTAAGTCATAAACCTACTTAAGGGTTTATAGAACATATCGCGGGGTTTGCTTTTTAAGAAAACCAGAACTACAACACAGGCAGGCTAAGGTGATCCCAACCATTATCGGTCAGAAAATCACCAGCCTCTCACAGCATTTCCTGTCAAAGGAGCCAGGCGAGCTGTGTCTAGAATTTCCTAATCCAAAGCCAACACAACTCGGGACTCTCATTAGGGTGCAGCAGCTGTGTACGTCACGGGAGTCAAAATGAAATGTACAGTAATTCTATCAAAAAGCTGACCACAACAGCCCCAGAGGAAGCCTGAGCCAACTTCTAGCAGGGACACTCCACAATTGCTTAGCTAGAACTTTGGCGGGTCATGTTTTCCCTGTGAGGATACCATTGTTAGTCATTTTTTTATTCTGCTATTCACTTTCCCCTCTTTCTAGGAGTTATTTCATAGACTCAGTTTAGGGTGAAATGCTTAGAGGAAAGCTAACGGTGACAACAAGCTTAGTCTTCCTTGTATGAACAGCTATGAAGAAGACAGGGTACGGGAATGCAGACACATAGCCCACCTATATGTAGTCTATAAGCCTGGAATGGATTTCTGTAGTGAGTTTCAGAAACTCGGGTTAAAGTCAAACTTCTAAAGTTTCTACTTTAACATATGCAAGAGCCTACACCTTTTTTGGAGATGCGAGCAGAGGATTTAGACAATAGCTGCTGGTCAGTTGATCCTGAGATCCTTGGTCAAGGAGAACTTCTGAGCAGACAGACCAACTGTTCATTGTCAGAGAACGCCACCCTTTAAAGTATCGGGAGACAGATTTAGATTTATTTTAGGAAGAATCTGTCTTTTTGTTTTTTAGGCAGGGTCTCTCTGTGTAGCCTGGGCTGACCTGTAACTTCCTCTGTAGACCAGCCTCAGATGTCCGCCTGCCTCGGAACCCAAATGCGCCAAGGCCACCATCAGTGAAGACAAAGGCATAAACGTGGCACATCTTTTTCCTAGTCAATCTGTTACTGTTGGTCCACAATAAGATTACAATCTTGAATGTGACATCACACAAAGCTCCACCCTTGATTCTTTAAGATGTAATCTGTGCCCATAATGTCCACGTTCTACTCATAAGGACGCCACATACTAACTGCAAGGTGTGTTGTCCAGTTACACACGAAAGCCATGATATTGAGCACCATGCCTTTCTGGGGAAGCAGCTGGAAATACAGGGGGTGACAGCATTCTTGTAGCGAGGACCAGAGGAGGGGACTCCTCTGGAGACCCTGAAGCAAGCTGGCATCCTCGATTTGGAGCTGACTTTAGAACCCACTCAGTTAGTAACCCTACCTCAGTGTTTGAACATGAAAGGAACAGTCAATGCATTACAAGGGCAGGCAGAAGAAGCCCAGTAAAACAGCCACAGTCTGGAAGCAGACAAAGGCATTTAAGCTGAGATACTGAGTTATGAGCGCATGTTTTTTTCTTGACTTTGAATAATCTCAAACTATCAACTAAAGGAGCTGTGCTATCAAAAGATCACACACACACACACACACACACACACACACACACACACACACACATCTCTCTCTCTCTCTCTCTCGTGTCAATTGGCAGATTAGAGGACACTCTAGTGCAATTCCTTTAATCTTGTGATGAAAATGAGTTTGGTCTCAGAAAGACAAACAAACCAACAAACCAACCAACCAACCAACAAACAAACGTGAAGTCTCAAGAGGCAGAAGGTCGGAGTCTCATAGTCATCGGAGCCTGAGATGGCTCTGACACTTTAGATGGGTCTTCTCAGCTCATCTCTCACCTTCTGAAGCATTGGTTTTTATATTTATTTATTTAATCCACCCAGTATAAAGATTAACTTGAAGCTAAATGCTTTCAGAGAACCCAGACACTGCTTCTTACAAATAAGGTGACTCTGAAATGCCTTGTGGTTCCTAACGTCTTCAAGTCACTAGTACACTATTAGGAGGATTTCTACTTCAGCCCGACAAAACTCGGCATCAGTGAACAACCACCTCTCCCTGCTCCTTCAGTCACCTGAGCACACCGTCTGTTCCATTACGGATGCTTTTCAGATCTCCATGATGTGGGGAGGGGAGGAGAAACTTCTCCACACACCATTGTACCCTTACAAATGGGAAAAAAGAGGGGGAAGGGGATCAAAGAAATCCACTGCTTATATTAATAACTTGCATTGTGCAAGTAATGAAACTTTTTAAAAAAAAATTCAGTCACTTTAATTACACACATATGGTTCTAAGTTTTAGGACTCTGGAAAGTATGAGCAGTATCTGAAATAGGAATGAATTCAGTGGGTGTTGTTTGGTTACCACAGCCTCAAGGAGGGATAATAATTTAGTTATGAGACTAAGGAGTGTGCACCAGTTTTCCCTTATGAGGTTTCCACTGCAAATGGTAGGCAACGGAGTTTGCTATTAACTAAGCAAACCCATCCACTGGTAGGTAGTGCTGGCAAAAACAATTGCTATCCTGCAAGGGAAAAACCTCCTGCTTCCTAGGTCATAGCCAAGTCAAGGGAGACCCAGGCACCTATCCATACATACCATCCCACTATCCATACATACCATCCCACTATCCATACATACCATCCCAAACAGTCAAGCACAAGAGCTTGAAAGCGCAAAAGAATGGGCTCGCTGGTGGCCTGCAAGTATGTTTTGCATGGGAAATTTCAGAAGGAGAAATTCTGGTGATGTAACAAGAGAAGTGTAGTGTGAGCAACAGCCTTGTTTCTAGACAGCAAGGAGCCCACTGCTGTCCTGCAGTCTTCTATGCACGTCCACACCCTGAGGACATGTGAGCTCCTGGAAGAAGGAAGGCTCATTTCTCAGAACTACAGCTATTTATTTCTAAGAGAAGTCGCCTCAACAGGACCATCTAGCACCCACTCATGTTGTTCATTTTAATGTTTTCCTCTGACAGATGACCGTGGCTGCTTCGGACTGATAATGGCCGTCAAGTGTCCTCTGGTACCTTTCAGAATACAGAATTTGGCAGTTTCATAGAAATTCATTCCTTTGTTACGATGGGCTTCTGAAGAAATTCAAATTCTTACACACACACGCACGCACGCACACACGCACGCATGCATGCACACCATGCAAAATCGTGGCAAACAGGAGCCTTTAGGGATTGATGAGGTAAACACCATAATCTGTAGCTATATCCTTAATTCAAAATAACCACTATGGAATGATGCAGTTGCAAATTCATGCCATCTGCTTTAGAAGAGGCACACACTATTTCAGCCCATCTGAGATGATTGACGGTGCTAGGTATTCAGTAAATGATCCAAAGCACGCTGAGAACTATGCTGTCTTACATCAGTGTGGAACTCAATGTCACTGCCCACATTTAAAAATTTAGGTGGTGACAAAAGATTCCTGGAAGAACATTCATCTCTGAAGAGTATCTGTGGGTAATGAGATTTAAGACTGTATGTGTGCTTTTCTTTTTCCTTTGGTTATATTTTTGTTTGATTTCATGAACAAAGACTACTTGTAAAACTAGAAATTAAATTTTTAAAAGCTACTAGATAACTGTACGATGACAATAACTAAAACAACTACAACTGGGCAGCATTCCTGTTGATAGGCCAGCAAAGGCTGGGAACCTGTAATCTACTTGCAAAACATGGAGAGGCTATAAGCAGAGGCTATTCCTGCGAAGACACAGCCCTGCTCTGTGGGGTTTGTGTGTATGAGTCGGTAGACAGGAGGATGACCTGAAGGTACTGACCTCATTACAAGACAGCAACCTGTCCACAGAGGTGCTTGCGACGAGGCCAGAGCCTGGGTGCCCTCTCTCTGCAGAGCGGATGTCCCACTTTGTCTTCAGTAAATGCCTCGTATAACAGCTGGGAAATCGCTAACCTATCCTACCACAAGACCACACTGCAAATTTACTTAATTAATCTAACAACTACTTCCTTGGAAACACTCAAAACTCTTTTGTTTCTAGATTCAATTGCTCGTATCCCCTTTTATAAAGAAACGTAAAACAGTTGTTAGTAAATCACCTCCCTTAATTTCCTTACTAACTTTAGAAAAGGAACATTTAACACCTACTTGGGCTCCAAGGGGTTGGGGGTGGGGAGCAAGTTATTCTTCGGACAAGACGTTGGTGTGTTTAGTTATGAAAATGTTAGCAGGTGTCTTCCTGCAGGCAGAAATCCAGAAGCGGGGGTGTGGAGTAAACAGAAGAATTAATTTATCAATGGCAGCGTTGGGTTTTCATTCGCTATTTATGTAACATAGATACTTCATCTATCTTTGCCCAGATGCTAGGTATCACTCTGTGACTTAACATTTGACACAACCCATGTGTGTCAGGTAATATGACTTCTGTTTTCTTCTCCCTCACCTTGACTGTCCAATGCTCCAGGAATGGACTGAGAAAAATCTAATTCAACAGAGGAAACTTTTATACATTCATTCTTCAAAAAAGACAAATATATCTGCTTTGTTCTGAGGTTTCAGATGCTCAAGCCAGGCTCAGGGCCTCTCTCATCCTGCTGCCTGCTAATCTATATGTAGAACTCTCAGCTCCCTCTCCAGCACCATGTCTATGCCATGGTCATAGTGGTCTCTTCACAGCAATAGAAACCCTAACTAAGACACCTGTGAAGATAAGATTCTTATAATAGAAAGTCTTGTGAAATATTTAACATGAATATAATATACCAACTTATAAGACATGGTGGGACTGCCAGGCAGTGGTGGCACACACCTTTAATCCCAGCACTTGGGAGGCAGAGGCAGGTAGATTTCTGAGTTCGAGGCCAGCCTGGTCTACAAAGTGAGTTCCAGGACAGCCAGGGCTATACAGAGGAACCCTGTCTCAGAAAAAAAAAAACAGAAAACAAAAACCAAAAAAGTACTTATCAGGAGTGGCAGCTATAAATGACAGCTAGCAAACTTACACTTGTTTAAAGGAGATTGGGGAACAGGTAAATATGTGTCCAGAACCAAGAAATTTGGATCAATACAGCCAGACCAGCCAGCAAATGAGGTCAGTTGAGGTCTTTTCCCTCTCTCTGTCTCCATGAGTTCCAGGACAGCCAGAACTATACAGAGAAACCCTGTCTTAACCGCCACCCCCTCCCAACCCCGCAAGACATGGCAGGATTACAGGATTTAAAAGACTAAAATCCGGAAAAATCCATGCCAGAGACAACTCTGAGATAAAGTATACAGAGCAAAGAATTTCCTCACAGGGTGCATTAGAAGAGGAGGAAGGGAGGAGAAGAGAAGCCTAGGACATCTGGAGGGTTAATGAAAACACACAGACCTCATCTTGGTTCAGGTTTTTATAAACAAACTATAAAAAGGAAACTATAAGTCAGGTAGAAAAATTCAAGATTTAACAAAGAACTACCATTAGTTTGGGTGAGGAAATAGGACTGTGTGCCTTTCATTGAAAAGAGCCCTGCCTTTTCAGCTCTCACAGAAGAGCTTCAGTCTGCATTATTTCCAAATTTGGGGATAAGGGGAAAGTTAGGTATAGAGAAGAAACATGGCCCATTGAAAGCTGAGTCTGTATGAGGTACGCTAGGTGCATGGGGCACCACTGTACTTTAATCGGCTTATGCATCACAGAACGTCAAAGGAAAAAGATGCGGGGGAATACCGGAAAAGCAATTTTTCAAAAAGTCCTCTTTAGAATAAGGACTAATGAGGACATGCTTATATTGCAGGGGAGTATAAATACAAATGGAAATGTTTCTTTTGGGTTTTTAGAGACTTACAACTTAACAGGAGAAGAACTTGAAGTCTTCAGCAACAGACCCAAGCACACGCTCTTCAAATCCCCAGCCTCCCCAAATCCAGTGAAATAAAGAGTGGGCCCCGAAGTGATAAGCCATTGGGGTTCTCACACACGCAGGCAGGCAGCCAGCACACTGCATGGTGCAACTCCTGGCACTCTGGGAAAATCCTCTTCCCGAGTGATCCTAGTAAGCTTTAGGTGACTAATGAGGCTTTTAATGATACCATCTATCTTTCTTTAGTGCTAGAAAAGGTATCGTATCATCCCCCCAAATATAAAGATAGTTGTAAGATGACAGTGATGTGCTTTGTCCTACATTCCCCCTATTTTCCGCCCCATTGACCCCGCTCTTCAACCAGAGTCACAAACTTTCAAAGATTTGAAAAGCAAATCACAAATAGGACAAGTGACTTTGATAGCTCTTTTGGTGAATTCTGGCACCTGCCTGGACTCCAGCTGTGTGCTAATCAGCCTTGTGATGGCTTCTGTCACCAAATATTAGAAACAAAGGAATGTGGCTGCTTGTAGGTTGACTGAAGTCCCTGGAGAGGCCATCCCCACAGCTTCGTGTTGGGCTCTGCCAGGCACACAGGAAGAACGGGCTGTATAAAAACCCGTGACAGCAAGCATAGGGAATGCAAGTAGATGGGGCTTTGGGGCATACAGAGCAACAACATGCCCTGCTCTAGTGATGTCTACGCACTCACAGCCAGGGTTTGGCTTTCTGTCTCAGTGCCATCTTTAGATTAAGTACTCGTAACGGCTCACCCACGACCCTGGGTCCTGACTTCCAATGGACTTCACAACTTATTTGTGTGTTTTGAAATTATATATTTATATTTGGGCAACTGGAATTACTGAATGACCAACTTTGCTAGCAAATGAAACGGCCCAGGACCTCACCCAACAGAAGACCTATGTGATCTATGTGTCTATGAGTCTATGTGATCAGAACAAAGCCATTTCTCTGCACATGACTTTATGCTCAGAGTGAATTTAAAAAGGGGCTGGGGCTGGGGAGAGGAGGGTGAGATGCAAGGGTTGCATCTCTTGGCGGAGAAGAAAGCAGTGTCCTGAGGGAACGAAAGCGACCTACCTGAAGACGGCAAGAGTCAGCGACCAGAGCACGAGCGGCTTCCGAAGTTCAAACTTGGCTCGCTTGTTCATCAGATGCCGACCACCAAAGATAAAGGCAGCGTACAGCGCAGAAAACAGGAAAGACTTCTTCCTATGAAGAAGATGGACGAAACCTTGTGAGACAGGCGTGCTGAAATACCTCTCACAACAGCTCCCTGTCTTTACCGAAGGCATCTTCCTGAGTTACACGCCCCACTTCAAAGGAAAATTAATCCCCTTGGAGACATGTTCTATTGGCAAATTCATCCTGCGGTTGCCAACAGGACACAGTGAACACCGCTCAGGGTAGACAGAAGTTCTTTTCAGGGCCTAGAATCAAAAATTTCAACATAGCACCAAGCACCAAGGTACAAAAAGTGACATTTCACTGAAGTAATTGCCTTTATTCTTTTTAGATAAGTATTAACTTGCAATATTGCCATTAGTAAAAATGCATAATTATCAGACAGCACACACACACCTGATAGCCATCTGCAGGACTACTAAATGATTCTCTCTAGGTGACTTGTAGGTGACTCTAGGTGACTTAGTCAATCCCTGACTAAGGATCCCGGACTGACCAGATTAAAACCACCTTGAGGGACACAACAGTCACATGCAAGTATGTATTTAAAAAAAAATTTTTTTTTCCCCCCGAGACAGGGTTTCTCTGTGTAGCCCTGGCTGTCCTGGAACTCACTTTGTAGACCAGGCTAGCCTCAAACTCAGAAATCCGCTTGCCTCTGCCTCCCAAGTGCTGGGATTAAAGGCGTGTGCCACCATGCCCGGCTTTAAAATTTTTTTATTGATCAACTAGTATATACATATAAAAAAAACAGTTATAGTAATCAAACTGCTAGGTTCAATTTTAGATACACATTGAGATATATTTATGAGTGAGACAGTGTACCTTAGATTTGTTTTAAAATACCCCAGGAAACAAACAAAAGGTAGACCCAAAAGAAGATGGAGACTGGGCTCGTCACCTGCTCCTCTCTTGCAAACACACAGAAACCTCTTTACATGCTAAAAACATAAAAACACTTCACATTTAAAAATATCCAATAGTAAATATTTTTAGATGGATGGTTAGATTAGAAAATGTATGTGTTAAGTATTTGGAGCCTATATGAGGGCATCATGGGAGGGTGGTCACTGTGGGAGCTCCTGTGTGCCCACTCACAGCAGGATGGTGTTCGATTTTGGTGGGAGCTGTTAGATACATCAGCAAGATATCAGGACCCCCAAGTCCCACTAACTGCTGATTTATTACTGTAGAGTTTGATGATACCAAGCCATGCAGAGAGAGAGTGAGAGACTGAGAGGGGTGGGATGGGGACTTGAGAGGCCTTGTACATAGTTTAAACCTTGAAGCACACTTCTAGAGATAGAAACCCATCTCTCAGAATGGGTAATGCCAATGCAACTAGACTTAGAGGGAAATGGTCGAATAAGCTGCAAGACATGGTATTAAAACCAAAATATATTAACTAAAGAATGTAGCAGGTAAAATGCGTCATAACTCACTGCTCGGATTGTTGGCATTCACTGTGTATCCAAGAAACAGAGCTACTTACATACACCTACTTAGCGAGTCACACCCACTAAAGCTATGAATCCAGGAATCAACCAAATGTGACCCCACAACACGGCAAGGGCTTGTTGAGAAACCTTAGTCCTGGCACGAAGCAGACTCTTACTGAATACATGATGACAATCTCATGCTATCAAAGTTTTTTTTAAAAAGGGCAAATAAACAGCACATTGGTACCATAGGTCCTCAATAGACATTGAATAAATGGGCAGTTGGGGACACTGAGAGAAAATGTATTTCCCCAGCACTATATTTAAAAACAACTGCAGAAAAAACTATTCAGAAATAGATTATGGCACATTTTTCTCCTCCTCTGACAAATATTTTTCCCTCAAAAACGAAGCAAAAAAAATTAAGGCAATTTTATGGAAAATATAACTAGGCTATTATTATTCAAGAGGTACTCTCATCCATAAATGCATACACATGACTGTATTTTGGCTCTAAAATCTCCCAAGGGTATGGTATTAGATCACATAAAGGGAGACTCGCTTTTTCTATACTCATATGAAGTTAAGATACGTAATTTGTAAAGCCCATGCGTAAGCAATGACATAGAAAGAAAGAAAGAAAGAAAGAAAGAAAGAAAGAAAGAAAGAAAGGGAACCGTACTGTTGATGCAGCCAATGGTAGCATCAGACAGCATGATTCTTTTCTTTTTAGTTAGAAAGGTAAAGGTAGTGAGTTACTGCAACCACACAGTGGCTACTTTGTAAGCCTCCTGCGTGGACACCCCAGGGAAAGGTCTTGTCACTTACCCCACCTTCCACTAAAGTACTACTTCCATTTCTGAGAAAAAGAAATGGGGTTAGAGGTCAAGTGGCCCTTTGGCTCGCCTGTTCTTCTCAGTAAACTTCAGCTGAAAGCGGGGCTGGATCTCCACGGACTGACTGATGCCTTAGCAAGAAGGAAGGGCTCCCTTAGTGACCGCTGAGTAACTGAGCAGCACTGTTTTGTACAGGGAAAAGGCCAAGGTGCACACCCCACACCATCAGGCTCCAACCCCCGAGTCCCGCAGATCTGTCAAACGTTCTGCCACATCCTCCCTGCTTCTTTGAGAATGCTCAAAACACTTCCTGGAGATGACTTTTCATTTTTAAAAAAGATCTATTTTCATTTGACGTGTCTGAGTGTTTGCTTGCATACAGTAGTTACGGAGAGTTGTGAGCAGTCACGTGGGTACCCAGAACTGAACCCAGATCCTCCACCAGGGCAGCAAGTACCTTTAACCACTGAGCCGTCTCTCCCACCCCTTTGTTTATTAGTCACAAGCCTTGGTTTTGGATACATGGATTGAACTTCTTGTAATCATGTGTCAACCGAGTGAAAGGATGTCATATCCTTCTAAGTCAGCCAGAGGAAAATGCGCTTCAAGAACCAAAGAGAAGTAGTTTGACACTTTTCTTTAAAAACCTTCTATAATTTCAGGCCCGGGGGCACACACCAGCAACCCTAACATCTAGTAGAAACAGGAAGATCAGGAGTTCAAAGCCAGCTTCATCCACTTAACCACCCTGAGCTATGTGAGACCAGCTCTCTGAGGAAACATCACTCAACAACTAGACCTCCAAGGCAATCAGACCATGGCTCAGAATTGAAGATTTATAAATAAACTTAAAAGTAGAGTCTAGGGAGAGGCCACGCCACAAGAGAGGATATAAGGATCATGGCATCAGTAGCTCATCGTCACTGCATGCAATGATCAAGACCTCCCTAAAGGCTCATGGCTAATACCAAAAAGGTTGGGAGTCAGAAACGGACTGTTACGGGCTCTATGTGAGTCCCAGACAGTCAGCATGTGGAGGACATCTGCTTAAGAGCCATTACAAAAACCAAGTGCTCCAGGCAGCCTTTTCTTCATCTTTGGTGAAATGCAAACCATGCTTTGGGTGAGTTTTGAGTTAGATGGGGTTCTTCTGTAAAAAAAAACAAAATTATGGCACTTGCAAGGAGAATGGATAAAACTGGCTGTCTTAATAACAAGTGAAAGAAGCAAATTCAGAAAGACAATTGAAGACTGCTCTTTCTCACGTGTGAAAGTCGGATGGAAGAAGAAAGCAAGGGAGGAGGAGGAGGAGGAGGAGGAAGAGGCGGCTGCTGCAGCTTGACAGCAGACAGGAGACTATTTATTTGGTGCAACAGGAGGAAGGAGGATGATGGAAGGGATGTGATTCATAGTACATTACCTGTGTGTATGAAAATGTAGAGTAAAAAGCTTAAGACTCCCTTGGTAGAGAGTCACCCTCTGAAGTATTAACACACACTGCAAACCGTATATAACTACTTCATAGTTTCGATGCTTTGGCCAACTGGGCCCTTGAAGTGACTGAGAACGGGCTTTCCCACCCGTACCTCTCTGGTAAAGGCACCGCTGAAGTCAGGTGACTGACTGGCCACTGGCCTACTGTTATTTAGGGTGGATCTAATGCCCTGATGCTTCAATAGGAATCCGATAATTTTCCATTTTCCTATAGGCATTCAGGGATGGGGACAATGCGATTACGGTAATGCTTGGTTGTCAGATATTTGTAATTTCTAGGTAGCGCATAGTTACTTTGCTTAATAAACCTTACTGTACATCACACAACACAACCCTTCCTCGTGGGTGTTTAGTAAGTACTTTCTGGGTGGTGAAACAAGTTGATTACTAGGTACCAAACTAGTTAAGAGTTAGGCAAACAAAACAAAAGAAAACAACAACAACAAATCCCTAATGTGGGGCCTGAGAAGACAGGTCAACAGGTGAGAAAGATCTGAGTTCAAAGCTCTAGCACCTATGTAAAAAGCCTCACGTGGGCACATGTGCCTGAAACACCGTTACTGTTGGGCAATCAAGAGCCCTCTGGTTAGCCAGCCTAGTGGGAAACTTCTGGTCAGCAAGAAACAATTTGTCTCAGAAACAAAAACAAAAATCAACCAAATAACAGCCCCAAGAAATAATGTGGAGAACGACACAAAATATCACTCTCCTCTGGCCTCTGCAGTGTGCACAGGCACGGGCATAGGCACGCATGCACACGTGTGTGTGACACCCCTAATGTGTATTGCTATGTTGTGCTTGGACTTTTTTTTTTTAAACACGCAGACACTTTTTGTTTCTTACCTTTCTGTTATCAATAAGAAAAGTGAATAATAATGAAATTAGTCTATAACTAGTTAAATAAACTGTTAGGCGGCTACTTAGAGATTTGGATTTTTCTACATTTCTACTTTATCCCTAGTCAATCCTGGAGGTGGGCTTTTATGCTCACTAGCATAACTGAATATCTTGCATAAATTCAAACACATTAAAACAAAAACAACACCACCACCTTGTGGGATGCCTCTGAGACCAGTGCTTCGCCTGCCCCTCCTCAGTGTTTACACTGAAACCTGACAGCTATTTGCCCTCCTCCAAGAGTCAAGCAAGTTGATTTTCCAATGAAAGAACTTTTCATGTGGGTGGTATTTCAACACTGGATAACCGCTGATGAGCACCTGGGAAAGACGGCCTGAGTTCCTTCCTCGGTCTTTTATGTTCTGCCTAAATGGCCTTGTTTATGGCTGCCATGTCGTCCAAGGTATAAATAAATAAATAAATAAATAAATAAAAATTTTGTGGAAGTGAAAACCAATGTGCCAGAGGAGAATAGAGGAGAGCTCTCTGCATCCCCCCAGTTCAGTTGATATATATATATGTATATATATATCAACTGAACATATATATATATTTAAATACCTACATACATATATATGTATGAAAATATAGGGCTGGTGAGATGGCTCAGTGGGTAAGAGCACCCGACTGCTCTTCCGAAGGTCCGAAGTTCAATCCCAGCAACCACATGGTGGCTCACAACCATCCGTAACAAGATCTTCTGGTGTGTCTGAAGACAGCTACAGTGTACTTACATATAATAAATAAATAAATCTTTAAAAAAAAAAAAAGAAAAGAAAATATAAAAGAGTCTATGCCGGATGGGCATTGTGGGGCATGCAATTAATTTCAGCACTTAGAAAATAGAGACGGGAGGATCTTTGTGAGTGCAAGGCCAGCCTGGTCTACAGAATGAGTTCCAGGACAGCCAGGACCCTGTCTCAAAAGAGGAACAATCGAAACAAAACAAAAAGACAGGGCTTGCACTACAAGGGAATCCAAGATGTCTCTAGTTCAGATGTTGACCCAAGCTATGGTGCCAATCTGGAAAGTAGAGTTTGGAAGGTTGGGGTCTTGGGAAGTGAAGGGGACCACACGCTGTCTATGTTTCCAATTAGATAAGAAGATAAAAACGATGGTTTCTTGAGGCAAGTTCTCAGGTTGTATTCTTGATGTTCCAGTGATGGCTGAATTCTGTCACATTTTTGCAAATTCTAAGATTTCAAACAAACAATATTTTTTCCCCTGTGAAAGCGATCAGATTTTCCTCAGTAGTTTTGTTAAGTGCTTGTTAACATGCTTCGAAATCCTGAAAAAGAAGTTTGTGAATAGAAATGTATCTGGGATTAATAAGAGGCTTCAAGATAAAAAGGCGAAGCTGGCTAACTAAGGAAAGGGGCGGTGCTTCCGCCTGTTCTGTTTTGACCCAAGAACCAAAGGAATGTGTGACTTCTGAGCTACTTTGGGTACAAACACCTCTCTCTGACTTAGCCCCTCCCCCGGGTGCTAATTTAGAGATCACAGGTTTTCCTTATGTATTTAAGGTGAGAAAACCATGATTTTGTAGTTCAGCTCCTCTATTTTAAAGTAGGCCAAAGTGTAATTACATTCAGTGAAACGGAGCAAATACGTCTTCCCACTCGGGTCCAGCCCTAGCAGGCACCGACCTGGCATAAGGCTGTCTATGTCAGCAAACAATGCTTCCTACATAAAAAGTAAAACGGGGTGCCTGGTTATCACTGAAAACGGGACTAGAGGGAGAGAGCATGCTCTCAGATGTAACAATCCTCAGCCGAAATCTAAGCAGGAGGTTCAAGCACAGCCTCCACATAAAAAGGCCGTTATGGGGGTGCATCCTAAGACCCGGAGCTCTCTGGCTAGTTACACGGTGAACACTAGGCTAATGAGAGACCACGACTCAAAAAGAAGGTGGCCAGCTTCTTTCTGTACAACTGATACCGGAGGTTGACCTCTGACTTGCACAGGTACGCATGCACGTGAATTTGCACCAACCAACCAAATAAACGACTCCAAATCCAGCATCACTCATCCTTCCTTTGTGGATTAATAAGCTTCCAGATACTATTTTAAAGTAAAATATAAAAGTCTACTTCCTTGCTAGGAGTGGCAACTTACAGGACTTTAGCCCTAGCACTTGGGAGGCAGAGGCAGGTGGATCTCTGCGAGGCGACAGGCCTGAGAAATGGCTCAGCACTTAAAAAAGAGACCTTAATGCTCTTATAGAAACCTGGGCTCAGTTTCCAGCATGACTTATAAACCACCTGTAACTCCAGCTGCGGCAGATCCGACACTGTCCAGCATCCGTGTGTAACTGCACATACATGCACGTAGGCATACAAACACCCACGTAAAAAACGTAATAAACTTACAAGAACTAACTAGATTTGTCGGAGAGCTAGAGACCACGACTGGAAATGAGTGATTAAAAGAGACAAATCCAGACAATGGAACCGGAATTGGGATTTCAGATTTGCCAAGATTCAGTCAATTTGGGCAGAATTTTCTTAGATTAAATCAAGACAGAGAAAAATGACAGCCACAGACAGCTAGATAAATGGGCTGGAACACATCCCTGTCTGCCTAGTGCTTCTCAATCCTCAAGGACGGGAGTGGAGGGTATGGGGTGGGGTGGGGTGTGACGGACCCACACGTGTTGCTTTTGTTCTTATGTTGTCTCTCAGAGAGCAGAAGTAAAGTAAAGGCAGGGGACCACGTTCCCATGGTGTCGTTCCCATGGCGATGGCTAGCTAAGGAAATACACCCATCACGAAGTTTTTCCTTGATATAAAAACTCAAGAATGAAAAGTGAGATGGCACCATGAGGAAACACAGCAAATGCTATCTATTGTTGCTATTCCTAGGGCAGAGGGGAAAACGACTCTACAGCAATGAAGGTTACCTCACGGTGGGAATTTAAGCTTGAGCAAAAAGAGGCAGTACCCGTGAAGCTAACACACTGAAAAATGACTCAAGCATGTTTCTAACCAGAGATTATGGCCCATTATACCAGGAAAGGAATATGGATTTGATTTTTCTGGAAAATAATGGCAAACTTTTTATTCAGATATTCACATTGCTCCTTCAAAATCCAAACGCTCAGCACCACAACGAAAACCATTATTGTGTGCGATTAACACAAACTAACAAAATATGCCAAGATATTCATAACACCAGGCATCCCCACTCTCAGTTGTAATTACTCCTAAAAGCAAACAAAATCGGAACGAGCGCTCACTCAGCAACATACTTGGATTGTATTTGTTTCAAAGAAAATCGGTGGTTTAGGCAAGAGTTTTTAATATAACGGTGTGGAGATTACAAGTTTGAATTAAGTCTCTCGTGGTTTAAGTCAAGGGAGTCAAAAAAAGGCGGCTTCCTCCTGGTGGCTCCTGGCTGAGCCTGTTTATCTGCCTGTCACAACACAGAAGTCCTGGGCTTTTGTTGCCTCATCTCCATCTTCCAAGCATATTGTCCCCAACCCCTGCTGGTGTGGCCATGTCAACTTCTCTGACTCTTGTCCCCTTGCTTCCCTTCCAGGGTTCTTGCAATTACTACAGGCCTATGAGCCCATCCTTGACCACACCTAGACTGGGGCTCCGACCTCAAGGACCCACAAGGTTTCACTGGCTCCATTTATTCCTTATCAATGTCAAGTCTCTTAACCTAAGCACAACTGCAGAGTCTCTGATGGGACATACAATGAAGCGGCCACAGGGAAAAAACTAAGAAAGATATTAAGAGAAACTAGAAAATGCGAAGGGATGTTAGACTCGGAAACAGCCTCACAAATATGTCTACTGAGGGGAAGGTAGAGCCTATGCTCTGATGAGCTCAACTTCCTTTGCTGTAAAAAATTATTCCAAGCACTCTACATCCAGCTAGGCCTTACCTAGCAGCCGACACAGGCCCCACATTCCCCCTTCATTCTGAGTACTTTACTAGTCTCACAGCCGTGGAACAGTGGTCCAGCAAGCCAAAGGGCTGCTTTAGATTCCACCGTACAAGCACTGCAAGCCTTCTCTGCCCGGAAGGTCACCTGGAGCTATGCTTGAAGATGCATCTGCAGACAGGAAAGAAGCAGACACCACTGCCAAGACACCCCCTCTTTCTCAACCCACACAGGATTCAAGTTCTTACAGCCGAGTTCCAAGTTCTTGCGATGGCTCCATCTTCACAAGGTAATTGCACAAAATGGCAATCTCAACCCAGGAGGGGTTCCTATCACTCTGCTCCCTGTTTCTCTACAGCGTCAGCATGGGGATGATGTCATGTTCAAGATAAGTCAATCTGATAAGAAGGTTTCTATGGGAATCGCCCTGTTTTTGAAGGGCTGGAATTGTGAAGAAACCAGGTGTTGGTTGGGATGAACAAATTCAAGGTGGTAGGAGTGGGAGAAAGAGTGATTCGCCCCGGTTCTGGCTCCTCGAAGGCGTTTTCTCTCTGTTATAGCAATGCCGCAGGCAGACTTTGCACCGATGATACAAACAGCTAAACGATTTTGCCTGGTGGCTGTTCCTTCAGTTTGCACTCTGGTCATCGGTTTCTCACGAGGAAACCGGAGTGAGACCTGCCAGACAACGTTCCCAGCCAGCTCAAGGAGCCTTTTATCTTCATAGTTTAGGCTCAAGGAGACTTTTATCTTTGTATCTATTCACATAATTTTCCACAAAGACTTTAGTGTCCCTCCCCCGCCCCTTATTTATAACTTCAAAACCAAGGGGGGGGGGATAAAAAGACACAAAGGTTTCCTAGAGGGTAAATTCCTAATAAGAAAAATGTCAAGATCGCTCAGAAAATAAGCATTCATCCATTTCTTTTGAGAATGAAAGACTTTATCTGTCAGCTCTGGTGTACGGTTAGTTTGTGAGATGTAGCGGTAATCTCTTCTTCATTTGCAAGTCAGGTGATGTTTGGGATATGAGTGGTGTGTAGCTGGGATGGATTCTTCAGTGTGGCTTCAAAGAAAAGCTTCTCAGAACTCCAGTTAGGACAGACGGTGCTGTTTTGGGGGGGGGGGGGGGCTCAGAAGGAAAAATGGCTAAGCACAAGGAAACTCAGTCTCTTTCCCCTGGAGAACTGGAAGGCTGATGTGCCTCGCATCCCCAGGGGCTTCCCCTCTCGGAACACACACTGCAGGATGCGTCAGACACCAACCGGTCCCACATGTGCCCACACATCACTATAGCAGTGGACAATTTTGCAAAGTCAGCTCTTTCCTCCCACCTTCACCTGGCTTCCAGGGGTCAATCTCCGGGTACACGGAACTCAGCAAGCTCCTTAACAGGGTCAATCTCAGGGTACATGGAGGTCAGCAAGCTCCTTAACGCACTGAGCCATCTCACCAGCCCCTAATGTTTGGCTTTACGACTGACTGAAAAGCACCTCTGGAAACCATTTTTTTTCTCTTTTAAGAAAGTATATCTTTCCTTGAGCCATGTTCATCCATAAAACAATTACATTTTCACAGGGTGGAAAACTATACAAGAAAACCGGGAAAGCAGTGTCCCAGTTGAGGGCAAGGCCTCTGCATGCATTAAGTCAACAACTGACAACAGAGGTTTTCCACGATCAACCGACAGGAAGAGGTCTTGACTACTTAAGGGCGAGATGTAATGTAAGCTGCTAGAGTGGCAGGGGAGTTACCTCAGGAGGTTAAGTGCCTGCTGGGCAAATAAAGGGACTGAGTTTCTGGACCCTTACTTCCCATGTAACAGGCACCATGTTGGGCTATGAGGTCAGGGCCTGGCAGGTGGGGTAGGAGGAGGATGGGTGGATCGCTCCCCTCAATGAGCTCAAGGTTCAGTGAGCACCTGTCTTAAAAAGCAGAGAGGCTGGATCATGGTGACATACTTGGGAGGCAGAGGCAGGGGGATTTCTGAGTTTGAGGCCAGCCTGGTCTACAGAGTGAGTTCCAGGACAGCCAGGGCTATACAGAGAAACCCTGTCTTGAAAACCAACAAAATGTAGAGTGGAGAACACTGATTGACCTCTGGGCTTCTAAACACACACACACACACACACACACACACACACACACACACACGGTAGAATATGTGCCACCAAACTCAAATACCCATATGCACATGACCACAGGAACATTTATATACACCAAACACCTGTGCACCTACAAAAAACACAACACATAACTTAATGGACACACTGCACAGATGTTTGTGTCTGTGTCTTCTTACGTAAACTGATTTGTTGTGTAATCTCTAGCTTTTCTAAAATCCTCTATCTAAAAAAAAAAAATTCAATAGGAAGTTATACAAGGATAAGAAATTGGTATTTCTATATGTAACACAATCTTTTGCTATTAACCAATCATTCTATTTACTTCCACATAAACTCTAACTTGCCATCCTTCAGATTCTCTGCTTGTTTTATTCATTACCACTGTGCTATTATTTCTCTTTAACACACCAACTAGAGCACTTAATCTCTTTTGTGTACTAAGTCATCATGCTTGTCACCTCGTCAACATTCCAATGAGTTGTAGATGTCTTCCTTAATTTCGAATGCCCTGAGTCTTATATCACAGAACTTCCCATAAGTAGCTCTCTGTTATACAAATAAATACATAACATATTGGATATTTAACAGCTATCATGTTGCTGTGTAGACCATCCCATTGATCCTAGAGCTCGGGACACAGAGCAGGTAGATCTAGGAGTTTGGAGCCAACCTGGTCTACAAAGTGAGTTCCAGGCCAACCACGGCTGGCTACACAGCAAGATCCTCTTTCTAAAGTAGAATCTTGCACTGGGGACATATTTTAAGAGAAAAGAAAATATATTAGTGGGTGGGATAATTTATGCTAAAGCTGACTCTGAGTCTGTGCTTCAAACTTACTAGATTCTAAATCTAGATAGCTTTAAAAAAAATGATGGCTTTTCCTTTCCCCGGTTGCTAAAAGTGTCCAGCAAGTTCCTGTAACCCCACTAGCTTTTTGTTTTGTTTTTTAACATTTGTGGAACGCTTGCTGTGGCTTCCCAGGCAGCTTCAGCAGTTCTACTGGGCACTGATGAGCAAGGCCGGAAAACACTGTCTATGTGCCCACTCCTTTGGGGCCTAACACCACCTACCATATTTTCTCAGTGTGACTATTAAAGTCAGCAGAGACATCGTGGACAGCAATAACTGACATCGGTGCTGTGAAGGAATGCACAGCCTGTCCTCTAATGGGTCCTCCTCCGCTGCCAGCAAAGTCAAAAGGGCACCCAAGTCAGCAGGGCAGAACGTGTTTCGGTAGGCAAGGGTTTGCCAAAAACAAAGCCGATTACTTTGATCAGCCTGAAAATGGAACGGTGTGATACTGTACCGCAGTAATTGGAATATTTTATTCAAAGAAATTTGTGTGTGTGTGTGTGTGTGTGTGTGTGTGTGTGTGTGTTGGGGAGCGGGGAGGGGCTGGCTCAAGGTAAAATAAAAGCACGAACTGGATGAATGGATGGCCTGACCTGGAGCTGTAGAGCCCACAGTGGAAGGCTTAAAAGTTGTCCTCTGGCCTCCACACCCAAACTCACACACAGACAGATAACACGCTCTCCCCCACACATACAACTGAAAAAAAAAAATCAGCACAAAAAGTCACAAGGTTCTGAGCTCAGGTGAAAGGGACCCACTTCAAGCCTTTATACTGAGAAAGAGATGCTAACAAAGGACGCTTCTTATTAGCCTTCTACAGGAGGTGTTTCTGAAAAAAAAATTTAGCTTTCTCCTTCCTATCTATTTATCATGGAAGGGGGGGGCTCCTGTACATATTTAATTACTTACTGGGGGGCAGTAAGGAGGGGGAGTCGCAGGTATCCATTCAGTTGATTCAATCAAAAGTTAAAAGGCAAAAAAAGAAGAAAAAAAGCCTTAAAAAACTGGGCAGTGGTGGTGCATGCCTTTAATCCCAGCACTTGGGAGGAGGCAGAGGCAGGCAGATTTTGAGTTTGAGGTCAGCCTGGTCTACAGAGTGAGTTCCAGGACAGCCAGGGCTACACAGAGAAACTCTGTCTCGAAAAAAACAAAACAAACAAACAAAAAGTTAAAAGGCCCATGATGTACTGGTAATTATCCACACACATTATCTGCAGTCCTGAAACTAGACAGCAAGCTGCTCGTTCTTTTCACGACCAGTCAGAAGGCAGCCAGTGCTGGCTGCGGTGGATTCGGCCATTCAGAGTAGAGTATTGGGTTACCACCTTTCAATGTTACAAAGGTGGTTCCTCTGCCTTGCACTGACAGGTGGAGGGCTTCTCCAAGGCTAACAAGGTGTGTAACACTGGTCTCCGCCTCTTTGCTATCAAGCTGGCGGACAGTAGGCAGATGGCCCAAACTAGCTATTGGCCAGAACTCAGCCCTTGATTCTATGTAACTGCAGTGGGTGAACCCAAATGACCTCTGGCAAATACCAGCTTCTTGACTGCAAGAAGCACGTCACCTTTTGGCCATTTCGAAACTCATGTTCGTAGGTTTTTAATATCTGCCCTTTGCCCGTGTACTCGCATAGATCCTTATGTGGACAGAAGTTGAAAGGGCAGTGAAGCTTCCAAGGTAACCCAGGTCACACAACCCAAGGAACTCTGGAGTTATGAAAGGGTCTGGCTGGTCTCTGGTCTACAAGTATCTGCTTTGTGCTCGCTGGATTTGGGAAGGGCAGAGAATCGGAACATTGGCTACAGCTGCGAGTCCTCCAGGAGCCCATCCTATCACAGAGCAGAGTGATCTGTATATGTGGTGACTAGAGACCTTTTTACCCTGAACGGCCAGTTGGGCTAGCAAGACAGTTCAACAAGGCACTTAGCCACTAAGCCTGACCACCTGATCTTTTCCTTCTCAGTCGCTCTTGATTTACTGAGGCAGACTCTCACTGGACCTGGAGTTCAGTGGTTTAGCTGGCCAAGCTAGCCAGCTTGACCCCAGTGACCCCTGAGCACAGGCATGAGAGACCTCATGCTACCACGCCCACTCGACTTTTCGACTTGGGATTCTGGGATGTGAACTCTGGGCTCCATGGTTGCATGGCAACTGCTTTGTCCACCGAGCCACTTCCCCCAGCTGTCTGTGGCCTCATAAGTTCAGGTTTGGCTTTGCAAGAGAAACCTGAGTGGAAAGAACAATTTATACGTTCAAGAGCAACCGAGGAGTCCATCCGCATCAACATTCGGCTTCCACATACACTCCCACCCCGGCTCTTTAAGAAAGCTGCCAAGATCATTTCTTAATTAGACAAGAGCTTGACTACAGGCACATTGATTCTGCTGCACGAGCAAGCTGGTTTTGCTCGGCATGTGCGGATTCTAGACAAGGACGAGGAAATTTTGAGTTTTCTTTTGAGAGTCAGCAGGGAGTACAGCTCACAGGTGGCTTTACGGCGTACAGCGCATGCTCAGACATAAAGCGCATGCTCAGAGCGAAGCTTCTGTGACACTGCAGAAATGAAACTACCAGAAGAAGCCCTCTATAGTGCGAACAAATGACACACGACTTTCAATCTAAAAAAATAAGGCTAAGTGGTTTTGTGACGAAAACAGGGTCTGTCACTGGGACCTGAGGCTCGCCTAATGGCAGCTGGCTAGTGAGCTGCAGGGTGTCTCTATTTCCCCAGAGTACACACCAGTCACTTCTGGCTTTCTACATGGACAATGGGGATTTAACTCAGCATCCCATGCCTGCTTGCATGGCAAACACTCAATGACTGAGCTATCCCGCCAGCTCGTGTTCACACATTCTAAGCACCTCTGCCTTAAGTATTTCTAAAAATAACCTACTGCCTACCCACAAAAATACCTCCGTGGATGTTAATAACACAGATTGTCTAGCTTTAAGATAATGCAACTGTACCACAAGTCAAAGCCAATTTTAGTTTATAATAAAGTTAAACGTTACTATTACCTATATAAAATTAATAACAATGAAAATAAAAGACTAGGAATTAAAATGAAGTCTTGGGGGAGGGGGATGTTGCAGATGTAGAACTCTCAGCTACTACTTCAGCGCCATGCCTGCCTGCACGTCACCATGCTTTCTGCCATGAAAGGTAACGCACTAAACCCCTGAACTATAGCTCAATTAAAGGCTTCCCTTTATAAGAGTTGCCAGTCATGGTGTCTCTACACAGCAACAGAAACCCTAAATAAGACAGCTTCAGTGGACCATACAAACTTCCATCTAAAACTAAGCCGTTGAAAGTCAACAGATGGTTCTACATCGAGGAATCGAGGCTTGGACTTGTGGTATCACTTAGGGATGAAACGGAAGCAAAAGCCTGCACTCTTATAGGAGAAGCCTAGCAGTGGCTGAGGCGGAGGCTAGATAAGCCAAGCTCCGTGTGTGTAGTTGGTTACAGTTCCAGGTCAGCACACTCCAGGTGGGAAGCTGGCAGCGAAGTGGATCTCATGCCGCACAGAGGTGTAAGTATATAAGGTTCAACACGTGCTTTCTGCAAACACACTTCGTATTTTCCAATGAGCAATGGGCACCCGGTCAAAGCTGACACTTCCTTACTTGTTCTGGTGTTTAATCCTGGGTCGGACGTCTCCACCCTGTGTGTCAATGGTGCTAGTTTCTGGACTAAGAAAACTGCCACCTAGATTCCTAAGCAAGACACAAAGTCCTCAGCAACATGGCGATATGATTTTAAAAATCCAAGAAAGGCTAGATAGATGGGGCCGGGTAAATATGAGATTGCTGAGCAAGATAACCCACTTGGGGCCTCCAACGTAACACCAATTTTTTTTTTTTCATAAAAAATAGAGTATCATCTTCCATTATTTGACAGATCTACTTCGAGGAAAGGATTATAGATGTTTCTTTTGAAACTGAATTGTACTTTGCAAAAGGTTGAGGGTGTTTTTCTCCCAGAAAAGAAAGTAAATACTTGTGAATATCAAATATTAGTACTGTGTTCTGTATTTCCTTAGGGACACACAACTGCTAACTGACAGAAAGCTGACTGGTGGGTACCTGGCACTGAGCAGGGTGAGGGATGATTGTACAGGGGCTCTGTAAACTGATTTAAAACCACTGAAACAAATGTCTATCAAGGTAGGATTAGCACATTAGAATATTTCCAAACATTGAACTAATCTATAAAGTTGTCTTCCCACGGAGCTTTAGAGACAAATGTTTTGAAACCGGGCATGGTGGAACTCTCTTCCTTCTTGACAGCTAAATAAGAGTATTCAGAAGTCCTTGAGTCTTCCAAGAGACTGCCCCATACGATGGCTCCCGGGCAGGCTCGATGAAGGCTCACCTTGACTCAACTTCCCCCCCACCAGCACAGTTCAGCCTTGCTTTTTCCTCCTCATGACAATGGAGACAGCCAAATGACAGAGCTGCAGCAATGACAACGTAGGCACAAGTGGCTGGCTGGCATGCCTTTGAGAAAGCATTTGAAAACATGTTCACATTGACGACACACCCTTTTGTGGGTGTGTGTGAGTCTTGGTCCTCTGCTTCTCTGCCTTGGTCTGACTCAGACCTGCTCCTGCCAGTTGTCATCTTGAATTGTGAGTCAACACTCGAGAAAGAGAGAGTGAGAGACAAGGGAGATTGCATGACACCATCAGTGAGGTTTCAAGGTCTGCATTAGGTTACATGGACTTGTGACTGAAACACACCTTGTGAAGGAAATCCCCACCTTCTAATCAAGGCCTGGCTTCTTGATTCTTCATGATACCCAGAACAACGTAAATAAAACCCTGTCACAAGAATTCTGTAGTAATCACCACATACACTCAAGCTCGTGCACACACACACACACACACACACACACACACACACACCCCACTACACAATAACATCTATACAGCCTCCTATAAAAACACTGACTTGACCTAACCCACGGGAAAGAGCAAGAAAACAGAACTCAAAACTCTTGCACACATTTCCTGGGTATCTTGGCCTTTATTAGTTCTTAAGTTAGTCAAGTCAGAGCATATTAGAATCAACTTAAGAAAAGCCCAGGATGCAACCTCTGCCACCACCACCCCCCACCACCACCACCAAGGAAAAAAGGAAAGGACAAAGGTCCCATGAAAACCCTTAGGAAAATGAAAGTAACACAGTAATAAGTGATAAGTAATAAGTCAAATCAACCAACAGCTTGGCCATCATCCATTCTGGCAGTTGACTTGAAGTGGAACTGTATCGTGTGAGCTGAGGACAGTAATCCCTCCACGTACTCACCGAGGCTCAACCTGTCTAAAAGGCCCCAGGCATCTTAGATCGGCATATGAGAACATCACGTGCAATCACTTTGAGGTATCAAAGGCAGCTCCGTGCCTGTATTTGTACATGAGCTGTGTGTATGCAAACATAGGTGAGCGTGCACTTCGGTTCACACCAGAATCAAGATTGTTAGCAGCTGAACTCCCACTTCTGGGCAGAAACTCCATTTGCAGTTTTGTTTTATTGGTATTTGTTCAGTAATGGAAGCTTCCTAACTCATTAGCATCTGCACCTTGGACAGTGAAGCAAACACAATGAAACACTTAGGAAATGTCTGCCACAACACCGCTCCTGTTCCCGTGGGCTGCTCTGGGCTTTGCGCTGATTCTGATTTCTGTGAGCATTATGAGACAACATGCTTGGCAAAGGAGTTCGCATGTGGATTATTTTTAACCTGAATTATTCAAATTGTTTATGTTGATCAAAACCGGCTATGGGATTTCCAAATCCCCACGTCACTTTAGGGACAGATAAGCAAGCTTTTCTCTGAGAGCTGCCTGTTTTATAAACATGATGCATATTTTCCAGAATTATCAGCAGCAAATCTAACTTACTGCAGTGTGTGTGAACACAACAATATGAAGAATGGATGTAACGGATTTACTTTATTTATTATAAAATATTTATTAAATACCCATTTAGTAAGTGTTACCTTGGAAGATGGGCAGTCTTCCTAACACATACCAACACATACCTGTAACTCTGATAAACCAGAGACAGAGTCAAGATCAAGACTTCAAAGCCAGAATAATATATGAAACACACACACACCAGAGAGACAGAGAGAGAGACAGAGAACACATTTTAAAAGCCAGGGATTCTATTATAAACAAGTGTAGCAATTCTGACTCTCTAGGTGCTGTGGGGGTAGGAAGCCAAGAGATTCTGACATCTTCAGGAGACCCAGAGGGCCACTGTTGGGGACACCGATTTATGCTATGCTCTTCTAGATGATGGGTCACAGATCTCGGGTGGCCTGTGGTCCAGTGAGAAATACAAAGGGAACTTCATCATACAGAGCTTACGTATCCGTATCCTGAGAACCTACAAAGATTCCCGGTTCCGTTCTGACCTACAGACTGCTCTCTCCTTGGTGGCTCAGCGGCAGTGACACCAAGTGAGGGGAAAATGGTCACAGAGAAGAGCGGGGTTAGTGTCACATAGCAGGGATCTGGTCCCAGTGTGACCTAGCCCACAGGCTTTCTGCTGAAGCCATTCATTTCTTCAGAAGTGTTTTCTGAGGGCCTATCTATGCTGTGCAGATGAACCTCCACGACCGTCTCATCCTCGAGTGAAAGCACAGCAAGTGAGTTTTACGATTCCTTGCCAACAGGAAAAAAGAGGAGCTGTGGCTTCCTCTATGGGTGGTAAGCTGACCAGGCACTGAGAACTGAATTTGTATGTAAATATGACCTCTGTTGCACTTGAGCGAATAGGAAAAGAAGGGGGTTGGTGATGAGTGCCATGGAGGACAGAAGGAAGGGCTTGGCTTCCGGACTCTCATCCTAGCCCTGATTAAGTGAGCTAAATATTAAGAGGCTAAGACAGTCATTAGTTTCCAATGTAGTCTACCCAGTGAAAGATAATTAAGATGGTAAAGGGAAAAAAAAGTCAAATTCGCCAAGTTAAAACAAAGGCTCTGATATTATTTTAAAACCAGCTCACCTTCCAGTTGCTTAGTGAAGTAGGAGCTAAAATGTCTTTCTAAAAATTACTCTCAATATATAACCTTAAAACATCCATGGCTAGAGAGATGACACCTACTGCTTTTACAGAGAGGCTGGGTTCAGTTCCAAGCACCCAAATGGTGACTCACAACCATCTTTAACTGGAATCCCAGGGTGGCGGTGAAATGGCCTCTACTGACTTCTGGAAGCTCCTGCATCCATACGCACACACCTGCGCGTGCACTCACACACTCACACACACACACACACACACACACAGTATACTGAAAGAAAGACTTAAGGGGGAAAAATGTCAGTGATGTCAGGGTGCATGCATACTTTAGAAAAATGGAACTAGTAACTTTCACCGAGTAGACTGCAGTTATTTCATTCACCCATTCATTGACTCAGCAAATATTTAGAGATTTGGCTAAATATTAAAATCCTTGCACTCTACTGGGAGATAGAACATTCCAGAGGGAGACAGGAAGAAATGACCAAACAATCCCGCATATCCATGGCTCTGCCATTGTGGTAAGTGTTGGATGCACACAGTAAAACCGGACAGCTGTGCTGGGAATGGCAAAGTTTTATTGATCAGAGGGTGCCCCTCACATGTTTAGAAGAATTATCTGAATATCAATTCAAATACTGAAACAGTAAAAAAAGCGTATCTGACGTCAGAACTGATACTTGGTTCTGAACCCCGAAGTAACCCTCTGAGCATTGCCAGTGACTAGCATTTTAAATGTAGGGAGAGAATCCACCAGTGACAAACAGTCTTTAATCCTAGTATTTGTGTGACACAGAGGCAGAAAGTTTGAGGCCAGCCTGGTCTACACAGGGAGTCCAAGGACAGCCTGGGTTACACAGAAAAACCCTGTCTGAAGAAACAAAAACAAACAAAATGGAGAAAAGCGAAGCCATTTCTAGTCTCCAATAGTAACTGTGGCCCATGTAACATGGTCAGACACAAGAAAGAAGGAAAAACTAAGTGTGGGACTTTCAGGCTGTTAGGACAAGTACCTTGGCAGGACTGGACTAGGGAGGCTGGAAAATATATTCTAGAATGAAGAATACTACAAGAGCAAAAGACTATCTGTCCTGGGAAAGTCAGCTGACATGATGTGCTGAAGAAGACAGAGGGGCAATTAGAACAGAAGGACCTTGAATTCTAGGTTAGGTCATATATCTACACATTGGTGCCTATATCTAGATCTATCTATCTATCCATCCATCATTCCATCGACAGATACAGATACACACACACACACACACACACATCTCAGTGACATGGATCATGGAATATGGGTAATTTCTATTGAATATAATTGGTTGGAGATGAATCACCTCAGGAATAAGAAAGAAGATGTAGGAATGGGTGTGGTGGCGTACACCTTTAATCCTATGCATACTCAGGAGGCAGAGGCATCCCTGTGAGTTCAAGGCCAGCCAGGGTTACATAATAAGACCTGCCTTTAAAGAACAGTAACTGAGGATGCCTCCCAGGCCATTATCCTTACAGAGCTTCCTGCTAAGAACCTGGTGCGGATTCCCCTCTCAGCTCCCCACCATCAGCTTTGTACGCCATCCTCACCAGAGGAAAGATTTCCTGGCACTACGTCTGGTGCAACCTGCCCAAGTTTGTGCAACAGTACATAGTGGGAACTCATGTGTGATTCCAAAGCCCAGGCTAGCAACTTGGAGGGTAGACCTGATAAGTGAACTGGCACATGGGAGAAGGGTCAGAGCTGGATGACTGATGGTAACGTGGAACTACTGAGCAGCCTAGGGAAGCAAGGCAGACAGACACCCTACATAAAACCCAGGGATTGAGCAGCCTAGGGAAGCAAGGCAGACAGACACCCTACATAAAACCCAGGGATTCGCGACAGCAGATAAAGACCTCTGTGGGAAAGAAGGCAGGCAATGGAGGGAACATTCTAGAGCTGGCTCTCCTCTTCAATTTTCCTTCCCTTCTCTTAACCTTGATCAAGGCTTCCCCCAAGTGGACTCCTCTTAGTCTCAATACTGGTCTGACCCAGTGCCAAGTACCACGGGTAACTCAGTGTTCAGAGCAGGCACCACGGATAACAAAGAATCAAATATAAGAACCAGGAGGGGAACGTGATCATGACTTAGTGTGAGTTTTACAAAGACCCAACTTCGTATGACAAGAATATCCATTAGACCTGTGTGAATCCAGCAGAAAGAAATGAATTGTTTTCTGAACTGGGATATATGGCTGGGAGTTTATTGATTACACCTGGGTTAATATGAAAGATCCACAAAAGCATTCATCATGGACACTGCACACACACACGCACACGCACACACACACACACACACCCTGGGATAGATAGAAGAGCTAGTTTGTCATGTGTGGTAGCACATGCCTTCAATCCCAGCAGCACTTTGGGAGACAGGCTGGTGGATCTCTGTGACTTTGAGGCCATCCTGGTCTAGCCAGTTCCAGGACAGGCAGAGCTACATAGTATTACCTTTCAAACACATACACAGACACACAGTCAGACACACACACCAGAAGGCCTGCATTCTATGCATTCTTTGCTCTATTACTGCCCTTTTAGACATTTGAAATCCTTGGTGTAAATTTGGTCTGATTTCTCAATTAAGTTCCTCAAGTTTTCATTCACTTTGTGACAAAGATCTCCAGTGTCTCTGCATTGCACATGAGGAAAAATGCAACCTACTTGGGACTTCACAGTGAGGCTCAATCAGTCCTACAGCCCAGAAGGCCCAGCATTACCGCTTCTCAACAGAATTCATACGATTTTGCCTTTAAAAAAATGTTCACTCCTTATTGAATAACTTACCTAAAGCTTTAGAAACACATTAAGAAGCAATAAAGGAAATGTATCTGCCTTCTAAGCAGGGCAGGACTACCAACAGATACAGTGACCTAAGCTGAAATAAAGTTAGAGACACCAACGCCCCAGGTTATGACTATTGATTC
The DNA here is from genome assembly GCF_000001635.26 of Mus musculus. Lineage (NCBI taxonomy): Eukaryota > Metazoa > Chordata > Mammalia > Rodentia > Muridae > Mus > Mus musculus. Next base: position 129,583,535 of record NC_000069.6, on the reverse strand, counting down.
TGTTTCCCCTGAACAGCCTTCTGTAGGGCCACCACTCCCTTAATTATTCTGGCTGTGCCCGATGACCAAGTGAGCATGACCCTTGGGACAGCTGGCTCGGGATCAGTCAAGGTTTTCTGAGTTCACTTCACCATTGTATTTCAAGTCCCTAAGTATTTCTTCTTAAAGTCCCCAAGTGTTTCATCTTAAAACCGTTCTTTGAGGCTAACTTAACAAACGCCTCTCCTGTACCACAACACAGAACCTCAAGGATGGGGGAGAAGAGGAAGGTGGAAATCAAGGAAGTCTCCCAATGCTTCCTGGACTGTCAGCTAAAGAGCTTCGGAAACAGGTAGCAGCAGAATTACCCACAACCCACCTCTGTCTTGCTGGAAGGCCAAGGGCACCATGACATTAAATAGCACACACATCAAAGCTGGGAAAGGAAATTAGTAGCTCTGGAAGTTTTACATGTGTGCCTCTTCATATACAGATATGTTAACAAATAAAACATAATTGCTATTTTCTTAGAAGACTAGAAATCAACAGAACTTCAGACTTTATTAAGAACAACTGTGAGTTCTAGAAAGAACCAGAAACCAATGGTTCCGACTTGGATCCAGGCTTAAAGCAACCTTCCTGAGAAGCAATGACTGGGGTGACTAGCTAGTCACTGGAAATCTATAGATTTCTTTAGCCTTATAACGACAGTAATAGAACATAGATCTGTGTGGGTTTTCATGACTCACAAAATACTTGTCACTAACGTTACATGGATTTTCTTGACAGCAGAATTTTGTTGTTATAAAACACAATAACCTTGCTCTTCGTGACTGCCTTCCTCTTACGCTCACTACCCTGGCTAACAAGCTCTGGGGTAAGGCTGAGAAGGCAAGGTCAAAGTCACTCAGAAATGGAGCCAAATGACCTTTGCCCTAGAAAAGCCTCACTCTGGAACGTCAGCAACCCTGGCTTTTTATAAGCAAAACACATTTGAGTTTATGTTCTCATCTACCTAAATGAAAAAGGTAGAGCCAAGTCAGTACTAACAGATTCCTTTAATTTATTGATAGAATCAGTGGAATTTTTAACTATATGCCAACAGTAAAAGTTTAACATAGTTAGCAAAAATCTGACCCTAGATTTCCTTGACAACATGTTCCATGCCAACAGCATTCTGTTGTTGTGCTAGCAGAGCAAGCCAGAACTCCTAGACACTTGTCTTCAGGAACGATGGGACTGAACTGTGACTTCCGTAATGAGGTTGGAATTTAACGGAAGCACATATCATGGTTATGCAGCAAAATTTTAGCCTTTCACAAGTAAGAGTGAGGATCACAAAATGCATTAGTCTACTTATGACTAATGCATTACAGATCAGGGTTCAAAGCCAGACGAGTTCTGTTGTTGGAATCAGAGGTTTCTACCCAGCCAATGATCATTAAGTTCTCAGATTCAAGGCACAGAAGTTTTATATTTATGAGCCTTTAAAGTACTAGAGCTGGGCAGATATACTATCATGTCGATTTCCCTGGCAATAACTCAGATATGAGTAGTCTTGGGCCAGCCCTCATGCCTAGGTCTCATGATTCCTTACCCCATGGTGTCTTCACCTTCTTTCTCTTCCTCCCCCATGGTCCTCCTCAGACCCCAAGGCAAGGAATGAAAACTCTGCCTACCACTGCCTACCACTCTTCTGCCGCCCAGCTATAGGCTGTTGGCACCTTTATTCAACCAATAGTCTTAAGAGCTAGGTTACATAGCATCACTTGGTGTGAGTGAGGACTCTCATCCCCGTGGCAACCAGATCTTGAGGGCCAGTATTATTAACATTACAATACAGAGCAAAACACGAAACCTCAGCAAGTTCTTTATTCTTCCAACAGCTTCTGCTTCAATCCTTACATAGAGTTTTCCTGCTCCCTCATGTTTAGGTTCAGCAACGTAGCTTAAAGAGCCTGTCTGCCTTCTAGGAATGGCATGGGTCACCTTCAGATCACAGCCAATGGAAAGACCACTCACAAGATCGGGACCACTAACACTTCCTTCCTGAGGAAAGGGGCGGGGGGCTTGTGTGGTGCATGCAGTGGCATGCAAGAAACACATATGGCTCATGAGACGGTAGCGTGGGAGTCTGACCCCCAGGTTTAAGGGTTGCTGGGGGTATTAATAAGTAGTATTTGTCTTCCATAGTGTAGAAGCTTATAAAATGCCTACTCAAGTAACCCCTAACCCATGCTCCCGGAAGAAAGCCCAATTAAACGCATTGGTTCACTAAGTTGGACTTGATTCAAATTGGCTTTCGGTCAGCTGCTGGTCCCCCAGCTGGGAGAACAGGTGTCCTCACATGGCCAAGAAAACAGAGAGTGCAACTGCTCCACACTGTCACTTAACTGTGACATTCCTCCACTAAGGGATCCACTTGTAACTTTTATAGAAACTTAACTGTCAAAAACTACTCAAATGACAAGCATCCTTGCATCACAGGTTTCTGCTGCCTTCCATTTTAGTCTACAAGATTGGTCACTGACATGAGCCTCACAGAGCTTGGTTCTGGTGGCGAAGGAGAGACCGGTGGTATGCAACGAACAAATAAAGTAACTCAACAATCAATTGTTCATCAGCGAAGTACACAAGGTTCTGTATGTGATGTGGGAGGGAGGGTTTTATAACAGGAAAATGGAAATGTCTCTTGCCAAGAAATGGCAAATACACTGGCGTCAAGTCACAGAAGACAGCCTGGATGGAAGGAGGAGGTCTATGGAGAAGGCAATGAACTCGGAGAACCTGAAAACCAGAATGTCTTTATCAGGCGCTGAAAGCAGCCATCACTTGGTGATGGGGATGACACACAGTCCACAGCGTGCCAAACTCCTGCTTCCCAGCCATGGTTCGGGCTAACTGAACTACGGTGAGCCTACCAGATCAAGCACACTAGCCACTGCTTCAGTAAAAAATACCAGGAGTTCACTACATCGTCACAGCTACTGACGCAGACTGCTCTGAGTTCAGTACATCACCTCACGCCAGAAACTGGTGTTGCGAAGTAAGTTTTATCTCAAGGCAACTGTGGCATTTAAATTTTTTAAAAAATGGCTAGACTGTGGCCAGGTTTCATTTTTTTTTTTTTGAGGATGTGCATATTAATTAAGAACAAAATGAAACTATCTTCTTACGTGGGCTGTTTAAATTAGGCAATGAAAAAAAATAAAAATCAATCCCAAGGATGTTCACTGGGATGGAACCCAGTATATTTTTACTGAGAACTCGTTGCCATTTCTACCCTTTTGGGAATCTTGTCTGTCAGTGTGTCAGGCACATGTCAGAGGCAGGCATGTCAACAGCTATGGTGGCTTAGGCGACTCTGAAGCTACCCCTCTATCTATTTAGATGATCTTTTGGTTAAGGCTTGGGCATACGTTTTGCAAGAATGAGCACACACATCCATTTTTTTCTTCTCCATGCTCTCCTGGACATAGACTGTCTCCCTCCTCTGTCTACTTTGTCCTTTGGGAATTGGTCTACAAAGCAAAGAAAACAAATGCCACTTTTCTTATCAAGAGTATTTTTGACTTAGAATTGTGTGTGCGTCCAGATTCATGTGGCTGTGTGCACATCTATACACATACACATGTACACGTATATTCTGAGGCCAGAGGCCACTGGTCCAAGTGTTCCTCCTCAATTCCCCTCTACCTTATTTTTTGGAGCAGGGTCCCTCATTGGAAACCCGGAGTTTGGTTTGGCTAGACTGACTGGCCACCTCCTTTCTCTTTTCCCCCAGGATTAGGGATCCAAATGCAGGTTCTCATGACATGTGGTGGGCACTTTATTGACAGCCATCCTTCCAGGCTCTTGGTTTACGAATGTGAAGCAGAGGTTAGCTTTGCTGGGCTAGGCTTCCCCTGTCCCAGCAGGACCATGGCCTACCTCTGCCTGCCTTCCCCAGTCTATGTTAAACATTCTCAACAACTAACAAGCTGCAATAGACCTGGGGTCGCCGCATCCCTTGCAGGCTGCCTCATTTCCCTACTTAGCTGTAACCTATTTTGCTATCTCTACATGATAGATGGCCCTGTCCCATCATAACCTTCCCCTGGCTGGGAAACCTTATATAACCCATCCTTTAGGCTGCTCACTGGTTGGACCACCCGGCATTCCCCTCAATGCTGCCACGCAGCCACCATCCAGGGCTCACACATGGCACATCCTTCCAGCTCACGCTGCTGCGCTGACTCCTGTGTGTCCTTCCATAGCTGGCTCTCAGCCCTCTGCCCTCTGGGTCACTTGTGACAAGGACAAGAGGACAGGGCTGACACATCCTAGTAAAGTTCGGAACTGACTGTCTTTCACAGAAACATCATCGGCGCTGCCTCCGTGTCCCCTTTGTGGCTTTCCCTTGTCATTTGGCTCCATTTTTCTGATTCTGGGCACTGTTCGAACCTCACTCCCCCAGTGGTCACTCAAATGGCTGCAGCAACACAGGTGGTCTGAAGTGGCCTTAACAAACCACAGTTGTCACCGAGCCTTCTCTAAGGGTGACACTAGGATCTCTTGGGAAGTGCTGACCAAATGCCCTTTGTGTCAGAGTCCAGTGGGTTGGCAGTCTGACAACAAAAAGGGGGACCTGATAAGATTACAGAAGCACTATGTTTCTTATCTAATTTCCTCATGGGCACAATGTCTTCCTCTTCATTCTGGTATAATGAAATTATTGATTCCACCTGTCTGAATGGCATGTTGCCTGACTGAAACCCCCCAAATGCTGTTGCCCACTACTGGGGTCCGGTTTTGAGATATTTTCCATGTATTTTCCTCACAAGAAAGCGTCACCACATCCCCACAGAGGTATCCATTCTGCTGTGGCAGGTGGGTGGGAAATACAGGTGTAGTTTGCACCTCCCTTCAACCCAAGGACGTGATCTCTGGACGCCAATGAATTTCATCCTCCGGAGGAACAATAATTTATTTGCGGCATGCGCACAGTTTAGACTGTGGCCGTAAATGTCAGATCTGCAATTTCCTCCCTGTCTACTGTATTTTAATACCTCACTTTTCAACCATGTGCTTTTGCTTGATTGAGCACGCTGTAAAAACGCATCCTCCCCGATTCAAACCAAGCTCGGAGTGTCTACAGTTTCTGGCATAGAAGCTGTAGGTGAGCGGGTGGGGGCTTATCCTTCCGGTCTCTTCCAATCTGTGTTTAACAGTGACATTAGACTGGGCTTTGAAACTCAAAGGAATCGATCGATACAGGTGTAATGAGATGACATCATTACTCACTCCAGCCTAATTTTTTATATCATTTAATGACTCATGACTGGGAGATTTGTTGGCCAGTCACCATCCCCAGCCCTACCCCCCAACACACACACACACACACACACACACACACACACACACACACTGCAGCTTATTAATTTTTCAGTATAAACTATCTTTTAATTATAGGCGTACTTTTCTCAAAAAGTTATTGATTATACCAACACAAAATCTCTTTAATGGTTTTCTGACTACTCCCCACATGGATTCCCCACCTATTTCCTTCAGAGTACACAAAATGACTTCTCTCTTTCCAGATTCTAATAAGTTAATAGCACTGGAGAGATGGGGTAGTTAAAAGTGACTCCCAACTCCTGGGTGATTCAATACCTCTGGCCTGTACGCCCACACCCACATACACAGACACACATAATTTTAAAAAAAAAGAAAAATTCTTGAAGGTGAAAAAGCTAACTAACATCTCTCTACCATTGTCTTAGTTAAGGTTTCCTTTCCTGCAAGAAAACACCATGACCAAAAGAGCAAGTTGGGGAGGAAAGGGTTTATTCAGCTCACACTTCCATAATTTTGTTCATCAACAAAGGAAGTCTGGATAGGAACTTAAGAAGGGCTGGAACCTGGAGGTAGGAGCTGATGCAGAGGACATGGAAGAGTACAACTTCCTGGCTTGCTTCCCCTGGCTTGCTCAGCCTGCTTTCTTATAGAACCCAGGACCACCAGCTCAGGGATGGCACCAGCCACCATTGGCTGGGCCCTCCCACACTGATCACTAATTGAGAAAATGTCTAACAGCTGGATCTCATGGAGTCATTTCCCCAGCTGTGGCTACTTGCTCTCTGATGACTCCAGCTTGTGTTGCAAGTTAACACAAGAGCAGCCAGTACAACCACGTAGGAATGTAGGCTGATACTTCATCTTTAATGAGTACAGGAGGAACATTAGGATTTGACATGGCACCATCCCTAAAATATAAAACGAACATGTTCCATGGTGCTAGGTACTGATGGTGTCTCGGCTGGGGGTCAGCTCCAATACACGGAGACCTTTATATATAAAGTAAGTTCCTCTACTTTTAAAAAAGATTATCTCAGGGCTGGTGAGATGGCTCAGTGTGTAAGAGCACCCGACTGCTCTTCCGAAGGTCCAGAGTTCAAATCCCAGCAACCACGTGGTGGCTCACAACCATCTGTAACAAGATCTGACTCCCTCTTCTGGAGTGTCTGAAGACAGCTACAGTGTATTTACATATAATAAATAAATAAATCTTTAAAAAAAAAAAAAGATTATCTCATTATTTTATGTGCATGAGTGTTCTGCCTGCATGTGTGTGTTATGTACCACGGGTGTCTGTCTGCCTGTCTCTGGTAGAAGTTGGAAGAGGTCAGATTCCTGGAGTTTTACACATGGTGGTTGTGGTGGGCATGGAGGTGCTGGGAACTGAACCTGGGTCTTCTGAAAGAGCAGCAAATGCTCTTGCCCCTCCTCCTTTTATTGTTGTTTAACTTCATGGTAAACTTCTTCCCTAAAACCTACGTCTGCTTCCCACTTCCGCTTCCGGGGCTCCGTTCCTTTGTGATTCTCTCCTTCTCCAGGAAGAACAGGAAATACTGCAGGGCTGGAAACGTGTTCATACAACACAGACAAGCACCAGACTGATAATACCACCAAGGAGCTCCTGGTTCTCTCGTGAGCCTCAGCTGAGGTACAAAAATTTCTATTTTTGTATGGGGGAAAAATATTTTAAGGCAGATTATATATTTCTGAGCAACATTTAAAAATGCTACTTACTGGGAGCTCAGGAAGAGGCTGTAGGTAGCCACCACAGAAATTGGGAGATGTTTGGTCTATTTTCCAAGCTTTTTACCAACATTTTACCAAGTGAGGATTTCAAACATGTTGTATGCTTCCTGACTGTCCAAAGTCTCACAACTAAGTTACGGCTTAGGATTATGGTCGGTCAGTTGCCTCTCCACCCAGAGATGTGTGAAGCAGAAAACAGGGAACTGTACAGTTAGTTGCCTCTTGAAATGTAGACTTCCAGAGAAGAACCCTACATGCATTTTGGTACTACGAAATGACCGGCGGAGTGTTCCACTGCGGGAATGAGTTGATTACAACTTCTTAAGCAAATGCCACCAAAGACTCCAGGAACTGAGATCACAAAGATGCCCGAAGTGTGTTTGCTCCTCTCTAGATCTTTTGGAAAAAATTTTTTTCCATTTTGTGGGACAGGGTCTCTTGTAGTGTAGGCTTGCTCTCAAACCCACATAGCTAAAGACGTCCCCTTGAGTCTCCTGGTTCCCCTGGGGATGACTTTAAACTTCCCCCGGTCTCCACTTCCCCAGTGCTGGGATGACTTAATGATGTATAGACAACAAGCACAAGCAGTTGATCTAACTCAGGACTTCATGTGATCTGGGCAAGTACTTGACCAATACCAACCTTAATCTGCCGCAAAAGATTTTTGACACATCTTACAAATCTTTCATTTTGTTAGTTCAGTTTCAAATACAGTATCTGCATTCATGGAATGGCCTTAAATTTTAGTTTAGATAGAAATACCCACACTAAAAATGTTGTTTGTTTTTTTTTTTTCCCCAAAAAGGAAGAAAGGATGAAGATAGCAGCTCCCTAGCAACAGTATCTAAGGTAAGAATCTGTGTTGCTTCCAACAAACTTCCTGAGAATCTATATTGCATGGGATTCCCTGTGGATATTTAGATGCACACTAAAAACTTTTCAATACTGCGATTGAAGAATTTGTTCTCCATCTTAGAGAACCACACTCACACGCAGTAGCAAGAGCGTGAATCACTTTCACACTATTATAAGAGAAGTCTTAAAAAAACTGAAACCAAGGAACCAACAAAGCAACTTGATGGCACAATGTGGACTCTGTCACAGTGTAGTAGTTTGAATATGCTTGGCCCAGGGAGTGGCACTATTAGGAGGTGTGGCCTTATTAGGAGATGTGACCTTGTTGGAATAGGTGTGGCCTTGCTGGAGGAAAGTGTTTCACAGGAGGTGGGCTTTGAGATCCTCCTAACTGCCTAGAAGTCACGCTTCTCCTGTTTCCCTTCAGAGCAAGATGTAGAATCCTCAGCTCCTCCTGCACCATGCCAGCCTAGACGCTGCCATGCTCCCACCTTGATGATAATGGATTGAACCTCTCTGAACCTGTAACCCAGCCCCAATTAAATGTTGTCCTTATAAGAGTTGCCCTTGGTCATGGTGTCTCTTTACAGCAATAGAAACACTAACTAAGACACACAGGAACATTTTCTAGGGCACAATAGATAAGAGCAATTCTCGTCAGCATCTATTTCCGTGGGAACCACCCATAGAACCAGGTATGCCAGCATTTTATGTAGATAGTCTCAAAAGGAATGGAAATCTACCGGGAAGTAACTATGAAGTCACATAGGAAGGCTCTCTTCTTTGTTTTTCCGAGACAGGGTTTCTCTGTGTAGCCCTGGCTGTTTTGGAACTCACTTTGTAAACCAGGCTAGCCTCGAAATCAAGAGATCTGCCTGCCTCTGTCTCCCGAGTGCTGGGATTAAAAGCGTGCGCCACCACGCCCGGCTGGAAGGCTCTCTTTTATTGTAAACCAAAATATTTCGTTCATTGCTTAACAAGTTAGTTATATAGTATATTATACTGGTAGAAAGATCTTATCTGCCCACCTCCTTTCCAACTCCAATATTGTAAGATCATCTCATGGAAATGCAATTTTCTCTAGCTGAACACGGCTAACCATCGATAGGTGTGCTTGGTGACTCTCGACATCCTACTGCAGCACTCCTCCTGCTATCTACAGAAAGAATGTGATGGAAGACACAATGAACTTGAATGGGGGCCGTTATTCTCTTGCTAGATTACATAAGGATGACCATCACCAAGACCATTCATTACTGACAGTTAGTGGATTTTTGTTTTTCTTTTTTTGGCCGGTCAACATGACACAAGCTGAGAAGAAGAAATCTCAATTGAGAAAAACACCTCCATGCACTTAGCTTAGAGACAAGCCTTTGGGGGTATTTTTATCAATTCCATGATTAATACGGGTGGGCCTAATCCCATATGGGCAGGTGGTCCTGGGCTATGTAACAACGCAGGCTAACAAGCAATCCAGCAGCGTGGTCTCCGTGGTCTCTGTTCCTGCCTCCAGGTTCCCCGCCTTGAGTCCCCGCCCTGGCTTCTCTTTAGGATGGACTATAATCAGATAGTGTAAGCCAAATAAACCCTTCCTTCCCTAGTTATTTTTGATCAAGGTGTTTACCGCTGCAAAATCAATCTAATAGAATTACTGACTCTTTCAACAGACTCTGCTTGCTTTGAAAAGCTGAACTAATTCCAAGTGGAGTAATTCTATCACTGTGAAGAGGAAGTGAGCCAAAAACCACAAGGTTAAAGATGGGGGAGAGGCCAGCACTTAAGATTTCATTTAAATGACAACAGCCATGGAGTGCTGAAAGCCTTTCTTCCAGTCTTGTCACCCCGAAGCCACCCCTCTCCTGTCATGAACTAAACTGCCTTGCACAGCACAAGCACAGAGAACTGTGATAGCCAGAACAAGGCCTGACTGAGGAGGCGGATGCTCAGCGCCTTACAATGTAGCCACAGTGATGGTGGTGGGGTAAGGACTTAGGTGGTCCAGGTGGAGGTGAGCTGTCTTTCTGATGGTAGTGAGCAGAGCAGGCAGACTCAGGGACAGGACTGAATCAGGGGAGGGACAGGCTGTGTGACGAGAACCAGGACCCAGCTCCTAGCTAACTGGACCTGCAGAAATCAAGGAAAACCAGCCCAACCTGTATCCTGGGGGCAATTCCCGACAGTGACATCCTCTCTCAACCTCTAATCCATAGGATGAGACACCCAAATGCACTGGATACCGAGGCAGGGGGCTGCTGGTCAGTAGTGCTCTCCTTAGGAAATGGCTTTTTAATCAAGATCAGTTGGCCCTTGAGGAGCTGCAGACCAGTCTATCCACACCAGCACAATGAAGCAACCCACTCTTATTAAATACGGGATGTGGCTTTAGGAATATAACAAGTGTGGGTTTGAATTCTCTCCAGACCTCAGATTCTACCCCTGACCTTGGAGGATTTGTCTAAGACAGAGATGATACCTCAGACTTGTCAAGGCTGGGATGTGGAGCAATCGAAAGGGGGTGGGGTTGGGGGGACTGACAAACACGCTCCCTCTCAGGATATTTTGAAGTGGCTATTAGTTTCCTCCTACTGCTTGCTTCTCTTCCTAAGATAGAAGAATCCGGTGTGAATGGTGTGAGCAAGGCAGAAGTAATTGACAGGCAAATGAATGGATTCTTTGTCAAAGATCTACAGACTTAGGGAACTTGACTAAGCCTTCTTAATTTTCTTTAAAGCAAGGACACCATGAGAGGAAAAAGCACCTCTGTGTGTTGAGAAATAGAAATCTAAACAGAAGCTAGTCTTCCATTCTCAGTATCCTAGTTCAAGGCATTTTGAAATAGCCCTGACAATGCAAATGATAAACCTCCCTTCACAGATTTGTTACACCCAGGTTCATGAAGCCTTCTCAGCGCCTGGCCCGGCAAACTTGAACAGACGTGCCACAAGAAATGAACTCTTCGCCGTTTGGGATTCTTTGCATCAATTGGCCTAGACTTGTTCAAAGTGGTTTTCAATTCAATAGAAGTCTGAATACACTGGTCGCAGTGAAATGCAAGCCATTCGTTTGTGTATCAATTATTCCTGGTGTGCTTGCATTTATACATCAATATTTCCTGGCACTGCAGCGGGCATCTTTAACTCATATGGCTCCATCAGCCGCTTTCTGAAATGATTTATCAATAGTTCACAAAAGAAAAAAAATATCCTCTGGTTTATCCTCTTAAACACTGAACCATCTCTCCAGAAATGGATAGTAAATGGAATATTTCAAAAATTTATGTTTTGACATTGTTTAAATTATTTTGGATCCCCTTTGAGTCAAAAAGATTCTTGCGTTATTTGGTGATTGTGTGTGTCACACACACACACACACACACACACACACACACACACTCACATGTGCATGGGTGTAGGATAAAGGACAGCCTTAGGTGTCATTCCTCAAAACCTGTCCTGTTATTATTTGGGACAGTCTCTCACTGGCTGACGGTCCCTGATTAAGCCCTAACTTGTCTAAGAGTTCCAGAAACCCTCTAGTCTCTTCATCTCCTCTTCCTCTTCCTCTGTGCTGGAGTTACAAGCATGTACCAGCATTCCTAGCTTCTTTTATGTAGGATATAGCACAATGTCCTTGTGCTGGCCAAGCAAGTACTTGACCTACCAAGCTATCTCCCCAGTCCTGAATGTCTGTATTTCTTTATGGCATAAGTTCCTGATGACTGGAGTCTGGGAAGTATTCTAGTATCACTGACTCATTAAGAAGCCACCAATAAGATCAGCATTGGGGTGTGACCAATACGGTAGATACGAGTGGGTGTGTCATGTCAGTGTGTAATTATTACCAAAAAGATCACAACTAATTAGAGCGGCAATGGAATGGTTTTACACGCTGACTCATTACAAGTTGGTGCTGCCAGGCCTCAGGGTTCTCATGTGTCAGAAGAGAACGGGCTTGAGAGAGTATGGATGGTTACACTACACAAACTAACCCTTTTTCCTTCTAAGCCAATGTTGCCTTTATTTCATGGAACAAGGGATATTGAGTTTGCTTGGCTTTTCAATTTCTTGATGTTGTTTATTATTACCGTATGTCTAAGTGAGTGTGGGTGTCCACCACGGTATGTGTGAAAGCGAAGAGAGATTTTGGAAGCTGGCTCTTTCCCCATAGGTTCCAGTGTGGCTTCACACTGAAGCCACAAGGATTGCATAGCAGGGGCTTTCCCTGCTCAACCATCTTGCCAATCCAAGGTCTTACGCTTAAATGCCCGCCTTGGCCACTCGCTAGCTATATGGTTTTGGGGGAAATAGTCTTTCATTTTCTTTTAGCTTCCTCCATAGTAAGATCTTCCTCATTAGTAAAACCAGTGAGATCTTGACAATGCCTTGCTGTCTATGACCATTACTGTTAAAGGTTAACTTACCTGGCGGGCTGCCGGGGACACATTTAGTCATCAGTCAACGACTGCAGAAGCTGTGACAGTTCGTAATCACATGTCATCATTACTTCTTTTTGGTGAGAGAAAGGAGCTGTATCTACCATACGGTATAATATTCCCATGAGAAGTATCCAACTCTAAATGGCTGACACTACTGACTGACACAGGAAAGGCTAGTACTAGCTAGGTTAGCCTATAAGAAACAATTTCCAGTGGAATGTGAGTACACAGGCCTGTAATCTTAGCGTGCAGGAGGATGAGCTAGAGAAATCCTGGGTCTAAGGCAGATGGGACTACTGAACAGTTAGTTCTCCAAGATCTGTCCCGACAAGAAGGTTGTCTCCTCCCGTCCACCTCCCCATCCCCACCTTATCCATCCTTTTTTTGCAGAGAATTCACTGAGGAAGAGGAGATGAAGAGACTAGAAGGTTTCTGTGAGAGCTACTGAGAGAAGTCCTGGCACTATATTCCAGCTGCTATTGTTAACCGTGATGTCTATAAACCCTGCATTCACCCGCACCTTACCCCTCTGGTGCCTTTCCCTCATTTTACAGAGTGTGGGTTCTCTCAGGAAGTAAGATACAGCATTCACGAATAACACCAGAAAGCCGTGCCCTACCTTTCCACCAGGCCATGTCACCGGGACCCCAGAGTGTCTTGCCTTTTGGAGGTGACTCAACACAGGAAGCCAGCATGCAATTTGTTTTAATTTAGAATTTAGATGTGTTGGTCTAGGCTAGGTGCAGCCTGAGATCCTGCAGGCTCTGCAGTACTCATGCCGGTTGACCAGTTCTCTGGAGAGAAGGCTGGGACGACTGGATCACCTCAGCGTGGCTGTGTGAGGGAGCCGGTGACCACTCCAGCACACCTTTGTGCATACTGTAGACAGCTAAAAAATATTCCAGAGGGCTTTAGACGACAAAGGGGCCTCTCTGCTCTCTCCTAGAAACGTGATTTCAAAAGGAACACTTGACTTTCCTCAAAACTTTACTGTTTGAAATTTCAAAAATTAACCTTTTTCCTCGAAAAATGAAGCTGTACAACCCCTGGTGCACCTCATGTTTGAATGCTCGCTCATGTGCGCAGAAATAAGCGGTGCACAGCCTCCTGTTCCCTCGACCCAGGCTGCTGGTAGAAAGCAACAACTGACAGACAGAAGGAAGCAACGTCAGTCAGAATGCAGGCCGGGGCAACTTTCTGTCATCACGGTAAGTTCAGCAGTAAGCAGGGTGGGAAAGGAATTGCATTATAAGACTGTAGCAAGCACAGTATCCTATCAGGAGGCCTTACATGTCTTTCTGATTTTAATTTCTTTTCCTTCTTTGTTTGTTTGTTTGTTGTTTTGAGACAATGTTTCTCTGTGTAGCCCTGGCTTGGCTGTTCTGGAACTAGCTCTATACATCAGGCAGGCCTCAATCTCAGAGTACTGGGATTCAAGGTGTGTGTGCATCACCAGCTCTCAGTGTGACTTAGTTTCCTGCTGGAAGCTTTTGCAATAACAGCATTTACTTCTTAGCCTATCTGAGAGTTTGTTTTCTTTGACTTTTGGTGTTTTGAGATAGGGTGTCTGGTTCCTATGTAGCCCAGGTTGCCCTAGAATACACAGGGTACATTAGGCAAGCCTCAACTTGAAGGGACTAGCCTGCCTCTTCCTCTCAATGCTGGGATCGGGCACGCACCACCACACCCCCCAGCTCTTCTTAAGAGCTTTCAACTTTAATATAGTGAACAATTAATTACTAACTATTAAACAGAGGGGGAATGCCTCCAGTGACGGTGGGACAAATTAAGATCTTTTCTGTTACAGAGGATGAGAAATTCACTCACTAAATGAAATCAAGAGTGGTCAGATGTCATACACAATAAAGAAGGAAAGACCACATTCCTAAACAAGTAAATAAACACTCGTAAGATTTATGAACTATAAACTGACACATTTTATCCTCATGTAAATAACATTCTTAAAAGTAGCTTTCAAATGTCATGGTTTCATTCTAATCAGAAACATTATTATAATCTATAAAAATGTTTAAGTTTGGAACAACAATATGAACTAGCCAGTACCCTCAGAGCTCCTGTCTCTAGCTGTATATGTAGCAGAAGATGGCCTAGTCAGCCATCATTGGGAAGAGAGGCCCCTTGGACTTGCAAACTTTATATGCCCCAGTACAGGGGAACGGCAGGGCCAAGAAGTGGGAGTGTGTGGGTAGGGGAGTCGAGGGGAGGTTCTGGGGGACTTTTGGGATAGCATTTGAAATGTAAATGAAGAAAATATCTAATAAAAAATACTTTTAAAAAAAGTTTAAGTTTTAATTTAACAAGTTACATATTTTTTAAACCTTAATACTTCAAGTGTTATGATCTGAAATGTTTAAAGAATTTAAATCAGGCCTCACAGAGCAGAGCCGAGCTTTACAGATAGTTGTTTAAAGCAAGGTCCTCCAGAGCCGTCCAGTCATTCCTGAAATAACTCTCAGAGGGAATAGTGGGCTTTTCTTACTGGGGCTTTTCTCTCTGCAAATGTAAGCGGCTTTCAGAGGCTCAGCCAGCCCTGCTGACCTAACGGCATTCCAGACCTTACCCACGAGGGAACAGAACCGGCTTTTTCTCCCCAGTTTTCTAGCAAAGCGCAGACTTTTTAATAAAAGTCTAATAAAAATAATGACCATTGAAATCTCAGCCCTTGGCAAGCTGAGGCAGGAGGATGAGGGGTGAGGACAGCCTGGGCTAACAATGAAGCTAACCTAAAAGCAACAGAACCTCTTTTATTTGGTGATGCCAGCAGCTCTCTCTCTCACGATCCTGTCTCCAGGCCGCCTACTGGGTAGAGTCTCCCTTCACTGTAAGCCAAAGCACACACTTCCTCCTTTATGTTGCTTCTTTATAGGTATTTGATCACAGCAAATGAGAAGTGTCACTAACACCAGGACACAAAGCTGGTCTGGGACATCCATCTCCGCATGGACTCCTGAATAGAGCCCATAAATTCACATAGAGAAGAAATGCTACGCTTGCCGTAAAGCCAGAGAAAAATATGGAAACATTGATAGGAGTAGGGCCTTTCTAGAGAGAGAGCAGACAATGCTCGTGACAATCAATTATTTACTCTGAGACCGAGCCCCTCCCACTTCCCATGAAGCCACCCCTTTCTTGGACATTACTGTGAACATTAGGAGAGTTGAAGCAGGTTAAGCATTTGTCATATGCTTGCTTAGCTCCAGTACGGTTTTAGTTTTAGCAAATATAAGGTACAACTGGTAATATATCTTTTTAAAGGTTCCATAAAACTATAATTTTGAAGTATACACTGACCATATAGGAAAAACAAAAACCCTCCCTTTCAGTTAAAACTTTCAGGTTACCGGTTATTATGTTGGTTTTTCTAGGCTGAAATCCTGACCGTGACTTTAAACGTCTTCTCAATTGTGATAACAGGTTATAGTGCTAGAGACTGGGAGCGTGACAACTCACCTAGTCTACAGCCAAACACATATACATCAGAAAAACCTTTGTTTTTGTTTTCATTCCCATGCTCCCATCTAGCAAAATGCAACTACATCCTACTTCAAAGTGAGTATGCTACAAGATTAAAGTTTGTAACACAAACTTAGCAATTTGTACTACAAATGTAGGTGCTTAATGATGCTACTGGATTTGGATGCAATACTTATTTTTACTTGAACACAATTCTAGTCTATCCAGATAGAAGAGCCCCCAAATTATCTAGCAGACAGCTCAATAGGCCATGCCAGAATGGCTACACAATGCAAGGGCATTTGTTTAAGCAATCACTGAAATGTCTACGCAGATAAAGAGGTCCTTCATTTCTATTATTTCTTTAATAACTGGTTCTCTTCACATACCCAGGATCACCCTTTGCAGAGATTTGAAGATTTTTGTCTTGGTGGCTGGAAAACCTTCCCAGGAAATTTCCAGGTAAGACGTACAAATCACCATCTCAAATGGTGTTTGTTACAAAGAGCATAGGGCTAATAAAGTTATTATTAGAAAGTTGTTTGGCTGGGAGATGGCTCAATGGATAAAGGTGCTTGCTGCCAAGGCTGAAGGCCTGACTTCTATCCCTAGCACCCACATGGAGGAAAGAGAGAACGAGTTGTCCTCTGGCCTCCACACATCCTCGGGGACATGTGTGTGCACAAATAAAAACCATACAAGGTTTTTCAAAAAGCTGTCGTACAAACACACGCTTCCCTCCCTTAAAGTAGGGCCTTGGCAGACAGCACTTAGCAGCTGCCTTGCTCTGCCTATTCAAAGGCAAGAAAGGCAGAATTAAAATAGAGAGCACACTCAGGAATCAGACACAGGAGGACCAAAGTCCCAGGCTAGCAGAAGCTACACGTCAAGACAAGCCTAACTCTTTCAAAACACAAACAAAAGGGCAGGGGGACAACCCCAAAGTTGGGAGAGATAGCAAGGCTAAGGAGCGGCCACCCTGACCGAACAAGGACCCAGCAGTCGTAATGACCCTGCCAGGGTCGAGTAAGATCTAAAACATTCATGAAGTTAAAATATCTTCTGGAACGGGAGGTTTTGAAGCAAAGGATTAGATAACAAGCGAAAATGGTTCTCCCCCAAAGGGCTGCGGTACAGTGATGAACCACTAAGGGCTTTCCCAAGGAGACTTCCATGCTTGACTGGCAGTAGGCCTTCATCTACCTGCTATTCCATGGACATCAGCAGAAAACCAGGGCTCAATGGTGAGAGAACACATGCTGCTTTGGGCTGAGCAGTTAACATTTAGGGGAAAATTGGGTTGTTTGTTTGTTTTTAAACAAATTATCATGTTTTGTTGTTGTTTTTAATAATAGAACTAGATACACAGATTAAGAAAAAGACAAATATTTCTGAGAATGGAAGTGAGCCAGAGGACCAGGGCAGGTATGAGCCCAAAAGTCACTGCTATGAAAGTCCTAGTCATTTATAGACACAGTGCACTTCCCCCGCCCTCCCTCTGCTCTCTCACACAGGGAGGGGGCTGACACTATGTTACATGAATGTAAGAGGACTTTCCAGTCTTTCTGCCTGCCTTCCTTCTTTCATAACTGTAATCTGCATGCCTCTTTCCAAGCCCCAGCCTCCTACCACAGCAGGGCAGAGCAGAATCCACTTATGACTCTGACCCGAGTGTCTTAGCTAACTCCACAAAGGTCTCTGGAGTGCATGGCTAAATTTGTTTGTGGCTCATAAAAGTCATAGAAAAACTAACAGAAGATGTCTTCTCTCAGCCATGTACTGTGGCAACAGCGGAGTGAACCTAGCCAATTATCTTGTAAACATATCTCTGGGTGTGGAAGTGGAAATGGTTGGGGGTTGGTGTCGAACGCTCTCCACCTTGGTAGTTTTGAGACAGGATCTACCACCGAACTTGGAACTCCAGACTTAGCCGCTGGCTCGTCTTGGCTGGCCAGTGAGCCTGCTGGTACAACTCAGGCACTCACGATTGCGTGTGAGGCACTTTACTGACTCATTCAGCTACCTAGGCCCTAAGGCCCTTTGATACATCTGCAGAAGCAGATAGGAAAAGGTCAGCTAATACTCTGAGGTCTTTAAGCAAGGCCCTGACCTAGCAAAGGCCTGATAAGAAGAAGGCAAGCCTCAAGATTCTACCCACTGTTAAATAACCATTGCCTGCCCTTAGTTTCTTCATAGCTGACTGCTCCAAATAGGAGAGTCCACGGGAGTCTAAGAAGTTAAAATTCATTGTATAGCATGTGAGGCATGGCTACTTAGCACTCGTGCTAAGCATTATCACACAATAATTAGAGAGAAGTAAAAGAAGTTACTGAATACCCTGAAATATTTAAGATATTTGTGGTTCTCAATCTTCCTAACCCTGTGACACTATAAAACAGTTTCTTCATGTTGTAGTGACCCTCAACCATAAAATTGTTTTGTTGCTACTTCTGAACTGTAATTTTGCTACTGTTATGAGCTATAAGGTAAATATGTGATATGCAGGATATCTGATATGTGACACCTCCGCCCCCAAAGGGGTCATGACCCACAGGTCAAGAACCACTGCTCTAAGGAAAAATCAAACCACCACCAACAAACAACCATTGTATATCCATTTTGAACACCAACTACCTCAAAGAATCAGAGTTCCTGGGGCAGAGAGCAAAGTCCAGAGAGCACTACACATGCTGAAACAGATGAAATACTTCGTTTCATCATACTAAGTAAATTTGTTGCACACATGGGAAATAGGAATCAATTACTTCTAAAGTTGAGAGTGTATTGGAGAAATGATTTTTTTTACAGGAACAGGAAGAAGAAGATACACTTAAATGGTAACTAAGTGTGTAGTTACTTTATACTAAATAAAAAGATCAAGGAAAGTTCCTGCATATAAGAAGTGATGGTGGGGGCTGGTGAGATGGCTCAGCAGTTAAGAACACCAACTGCTCTTCCAAAGGTCCTGAGTTCAAATCCCAGCAACCACATGGTGGCTCACAACCATCGGTAATGAAATCTGATGCCCTCTTCTGGAGTGTCTGAAGACAGCTACAGTGTACTTACAAATAATAAATGAATAAATAAATATTTTAAAAAGAAGAAGAAGAAGAAGAAGTGATGGTTTGCTGGGCGTGGTGGTGCACGCCTTTAATCCCAGCACTCGAGAGGCAGAGGCAGGCAGATTTCTGAGTTTGAGGCCAGCTTGGTCTACAAAGTGAGTTCCAGGACAGCTAGGGCTATACAGAGAAACTCTGTCTCAAACAAACAAACAAACAAACAAACAGAAGAGGAAGAAGAAGACGAAGAAGAAGACGAAGAAGAAGAAGACGACGACGACGAAGAAGAAGAAGAAGAAGAAGAAGAAGAAGAAGAAGAAGAAGAAGAAGAAGAAGAAGAAGAAGAAGAAGTAGTAGAAGTGGTAGTAGTAGTAGTAGTAGTAGTAGTAGTAGTAGTGGTGGTTCGAATGAAAATGGCCCACTCTGACTCAGGTTTGAGTACATGGTTATCAGTTGGTAGAACTGTGTGGGAAGCATTAGGAGGTGTGGCCTTGTTGGAGGAGGCGTGTCACTGAATTGAAGTTTCAAAAGCCATGCCCACTTAGCTCTTTCTCTAGCAGGTGCTGTGGATCAGGATGTAAGCTGTCACCCACCGCTCCAGCACCATGCCTGCCCGCTGCCTGCCAAGATGAACATTGAACTCTTTCTGCAACAGTGAGCCCCAAATTAAATGTTTTCTACAAGTTGCCTTCCTCGTGGACTTTTGTCACTAACTACTTTGGAAGAAAAACAAACAAACAAAAGCACAGTATCCAATCAGTTGACTTAGTCTAAAATGTATCAATTAAAAAACTACTCATTTTCTTGGACTCAGATTCAGTTAAGAGCACTTAGCAGGTATGCCATTTGCAAAAGTCAATCATGTCATACATCCACATCCTACTGTCTATCAAGGACTAGTTCATCTTCTCATAACATTTTACCCATTAGCACAATGGCTACAGAGGCTCGCTACCATAGTCACAACCTGTAACATAACAGGCTCTGTTTCGAATGATCACACACAACACAGTAACTAAGCAACACCTGAAACTTATTTTTTTTTGCCAGCGTCTGACCAAGCTACAATTTTCTTCAAATGCTCTGCTTTATTAAAGACAGGGACACATTTTTGCCAAAGAAAAACTTCCATGAAGGACTCACCACCGGCTCATTACTAGGGCATAGCCAGGTATTAAGAGACAGACTCTCGTCATGGAATTGATAATAAGGAGATGATCAGCCAGTGATACATGAGGGGAGAGTAAAAATAATGTTGTGACTTGCTTCTCTGCTTCATCATACTCGGGGAAATTGGCTTTCCAGTTTTAATTAGTAAGTCTACACTTTTTACTACAAAAGCTCCTCATGGATATTTTTAACTCAAAAGTAATAATGTAAAATAAATATCACCTCGCTTTCCTCCTTTTCTCTCAATTCCATACCTCCAATTTGTACATTACTTGTGTTTATTAATAGATACATGTTCAGATGCAAAACAAACAAACAAACAAACAAACAAACAAAAAAACAAAAAACCCACAACAGATCACTGTGAATCTTGGCATCTGCTACACACCCTGACATATTTCTGAAATCCTTCTCACCAACACTGGAGGCTGGTATTTTTAACAAGTAGAAAACCCAAAAAGCCCTTGAACAAGTGAAGGAGTTCACACATCCACCAACAGCATTTTCCTGAAACACTGAGACTTCTCAAAAATGTTCGTGTCTAAAAACCTAAAATAGCTGTAATTTTATTTCTTCAGTTATGAGTGTAGTTAAGCACTTTTTTTAAAATATAGGTCCGTTATAAAAAAATAAACACGACTAAAAAGCCTTCTCTTTTATGTGATCTTCCTATTCAGTATGCGTTACCTATCTTTTCCTTATGAATCTGCAAAACCTCCTAACATTATAGGTACCTTATAAGAAAAGAAAACCCTGAACTTTGATGTCATTAAAAGATATCTGAGGATGAATTTGTCACTCCACACGTGTGCACATGAACACACCCCTGACACAGGTTCTTGTAGACACAGGAAATGCTAGCCTCTGCTACTTTAACTCAGAGATCTGCCGGTCTCTGCCTCCTAAGTGCTGGGATTAAAGGCTTGCGTCACCAAGACCATCTTATTCACCCTCTTTACAAAAACCAATAATCATGACTTTGTCAAAGTGACTCTCAGCTATGCAGAGTCAAACCTGGAATCCTCTGACACTCATCCCAGCTGCAGTGGAACAGGGCAGTGCTCTGCCTCTGGGCTCAGTGGTCACTGTAGCAGGAGCTCAGGGTCGCATTTAATGTTCATGCTTTGATTTAATGTCTTTCCAGTTGTCTTTTTTTTTTTTTTTTTTTTTAATTTACCAATTAAAATGTTAGGGTAGACGGGTTTGTACCTTAGCACAAGAAGGCTGTGATGTACCTCAGAGAGGAGCTGTGCATGACATAAGCCTTCTCAGGCATGAGAACTCAATGATAATGAGCCAACAGCACCTGCTAAATACAAAATCACAAAAGCAATGCTAGGATCAGTCATTTGTCAAAATGCAGTGCCCAAGGGCTGGAGAGATGGCTCAGTGGTTAGGCACACTCGGTGGCTTGTTCCCCAGCACCCACATGATGACTCATAAGCACCCATACCTCCAACTCTAGGGGATCAAACTTTGATCTCTGAAAGCCCTGGTACCCACACGGTACATAGGCACATGTGTAAGCAAAACAGCTACACACAGAAAAATAAAATAAATTTAAAAAGAAACATTGTTACCAGAGGCTCTCAGAAACCTGATTCTTCAGCTATCTGGAGTGACAGTGCTCCTGAGGGGCAGGTACCATGTGGCTCAGGAAAGGAGTGTTGTCCTTCATACTGAACATCCTTTTACTACACCCTGATGTACAAACTTTAAATTATATATCCAGTTTATTTTATGAAGTAGATTAAGGAAAAAAAATCAAAAGTTAAAAAAGAACACTTGCAGGCAAATACCAAACAAATGCTCTTGAGAGACCATTCAGGGTCAAACTGACTTAAACGAAGTAGAAAGACAAATATAAAAAACTTGACTCTTAGAACTTCGATCTTTGGGCCTATGGTGGTACATTCCTATGATGTTACAGGTCACGTCCCTGCTGTGTCCCCCAACCCCCCAGAGGGCAAGCCTGCAGTGACCCACAGGCTCTACCTTGAAAGGAAACCATCATCCTCCTCTTCCAGCAAGCAGGAAGATGGCATGTTGCTATCTGGACACAGCATCTGTCCATATTTCACAACAAGAGGGCTCTCCCAGGAGAAACTGTCAAACAGACAACTCCCTTAATACTACAAGAATATTTTCTAGGCTTTGTGACAGCCAAGTAAGTCATCGAGGACACCTACACAGAAATGCCCCTTCAGTACTAATTTCTTCATCCAAAGGCAGATGGGATCTGGCGTGGTGATAGAGATGAAAAAAACCACACAGCTACTGTTGTCTCAAGAACTGGCTCCACTCCATTTGCAAACACAGCTGAGCCTGTCTTCCTGTTACCACCGAGTGCCGGTCCTCCTCCTGCTCAAGAAGGCCTGGATGGGCCGGGCGTGGCGGCGCACACCTTTAATCCCAGCACTCGGGAGGCAGAGGCAGGTGGATTTCTGAGTTCGAGGCCAGCCTGGTCTACAAAGTGAGTTCCAGGTCAGCCAGGACTATACAGGGATCCCCAAAAAAAGAACACCTGGATGGGCAGCACTCTCACAATGGGCTAGGGTAGATCCATGACCAAGATGGAGTGTATCAACATGTTTAAAAACACCAAGGCCATCCGTACTGAGGAACAATTCTAGAAGTGCTGAAGCCAGATGCTGGCCCACATCCTCAGAATGAAATAAAGTGGATTAAGCTTCCATCCTCTCTCAGTAGCGCCTTGCTTGCACCCCAACCTTTACCATGTGGCCTTTTGGGAGAGCCTGGTGTAGTACACAACACCCAACATAAGGGACACAGACACAACACCCAACATAAGGGACACAGACACAACACCCAACATAAGGGACACAGACACAACACCCAACATAAGGGACACAGACACAACACCCAACATAAGGGACACAGACACAACACCCAACATAAGGGACACAAACACAACACCCAACATAAGGGATTTTATTATATTTTGAGCTTGCATGCCAAGCACTTGACATCCATCACTTAGTGAGTCTCAGTAACCCACCCCTCACATGATTGACATCCTTATTCAAGACAGGAAGCCAGAGTCATGGTGGGGGGTGGGTTAACTTACATCTTGGTCATGAATGGAAACGAGATGTTCTGTGCCTAAGAACGTGCAAGGGAAGCGTAGCATGCTGCGAGAACAGCCAATCAATTTAGGTAAAAATAGCCCTGATCCATACTGAGACCACACAATGGCAAAACCTGACTTGTGCATACAATCAATAGCTGAGAACGGTTACAAAACAGCGCCGAGAGCTGATGTTTCCAGTAGCTCAGATGGGGGAAGTCTGATGCACTGTGTCTCATCTGGATCCATGGCCTGGGTCTTCTCAATGATGGCGATCTTTAGCGCAATGACTCTCCACTTTCCACATGCTGTGGTGACCCCCAACCATAAAATTATTTTCTACTTCATAACTATAATGTTGCTACTGTTATGAATTGTAATAAAATTATCTGATGATTGGTAGGATATCTGATATGTGACTTCTAAGAAAAGGTTGTTAGATCCCACCCCACCCCACCCCCAAAGGGCTTGCAACATACACGTTGAGAACTGGTGCTTTAGAGGCCCTCCTGCCCTGTCCACAGCTCTTACTGTTTACCTGTTTAATAGCTTTGACATCGTGGCATACTTACCTATGACAACAGCATCCGGCAAACATCATATTGAGTCAGTGAAACTCTGGAACTGTGGCTGAACCCACTGCCCACCAGACAGATAGTGGCTAAGTCTTATTAGGAATATAACAGCAGCTGGAGCCTCTCAAATACTAACCATGTAAGTGGTTGCGAGAAAAACTATTAGTGTCCGACAGAAAGTATAACCTGAAGAATCAGGAGTTCAGACACAAAGTTCCAAACTACCAGAGAACAACCTTAAAAGACCTTAAGAGGTTGGTAGCATGGATAAGGAAAGGTGACTGGTATTCTAGGAGACATGCTAGCAGGTCAGCTGGCCTGAGCCCTAAGCTCTACCCTGGGAGAGGAGCCTCTAATGAGCTAGAGTCAAGGCGGGCATGAGGAGTCTTTCATATCAGGATGGAAAACTGGAGCCACCATGATAGTAATTTGGCAGCAATGAAAATCCTGGACAGGGTGGTGACATGGTGTGGCATTCCTGCACCCTTAAGAAGTTAAAAGCACTGTTGATAGCTCTGTTGCACAGTGAAAGCAAGGCAAGGCTACTGGGGTTTCTGACATTGCTATTGGTATAGAGCTACTGTCTACAGAGGAACCAGAAAGTGCCTGATACTATGTAAGCCATCGACACACCTTAAGCTGTCTAATCCTTACCCTGGTCCCAGTTCGTTATCCAATTTTCACTCTTAGAAATGAAAAAAGCTTTCGCCAAGTTCACGGACCTATCAGTGTCAAAGATGGACTTGAACTCCTCAGCCCCGTTCTTTTAACTCACTGCGCTTCCCTGGTAACAAGTTCAGGGTACGGAAAGAGGAGGACACAGCCATCTTAGAAAAGGAAAGCTGAAGGATTCTAAGCAGAGTGGTTCCGTGAATGCTCCACAGGTCAACTGGAAGTTCTGGGAAGACTCAGTGAAAGCCGGCGGTAGGGAAGGATTGCTGTGCGTGGCCTTTTTGTGTACTTAGGTTTTTGAATACCCACCCAAAGCAGGGCAGACACAGAGCCTGTGAGGCAGGTTTGTTTGACCTCTGCTTTGCAAAGAGAATTGGCTTCAACAAGTTGGACAAGCCAAACAGCCTGTGTGCTGGACACTAGCAAGCAGCAATTGGCTGGGAGATCAGCCTCTGCCCTTCACATCAAAGCAAATCCGGGCAGAAAACAATGCCATGGAACCCGTCTTGGTGGCGGCATGCGACTTCGCAGGTTCAGATAAGTAAGCCTGCACCGATCACCATCTATATTATTTAGCTTTACAGAAGATGGAGCCACTTCAGCCATCCTGTTCGTTAGGTAGCTGGCTGTCTACCGTATCTTTCCCAAGTTCCTTTGGCTGGTTTCCAGACTAATAGTTCTACACTTGCTCTGGCACCCAACTTTACTCTCGCCAACACTCCTCAGTCAAGTCTGGCTGGTTCTCCTCTAGGCTGCTGCTGACCAAACCCAGCATTTTAATGATGCTGCAAAAATCTGACTGAGCTGGTCCAGCTCACAAAGGCGTGAAAAGGCTGCACATGAGCTGCATTCTCTGACACGTGGTGTTGAGTGGGCTAGGGAACCGCAGTGAGCGGGTCTCAGGAGCTGGGGAGCTCTGGTCTCAGTGCCACACCCTATGGAGCGCAGGAGTAATAAACCTCTTGGAAAATGTATCTGCTGGATTACGAGCTAACAATGCTAATGCGTTCTTGCCAGGATTATCATCAGGATTGACAAAATAAGGTATGTGGAAATCATCGAGTTTAACACCTGCTTTGAAAAACAGAACATTTACCCATGAAATACCCAATTGTAATTCCCAAGGACGGCACCATGCCGGCAGCCTGTATCCTTGGCTCTACCGGAGAAAGTGGGAAGGCGGGTGTTCTCCTCCATGGGCAACAGGAATGCTTTAGGCTTCCCTAGATTCCCAATAAAGAGCTACAGCACCATCAAAAGCTTAGCAAAAACCTAGCCTAGCCCAGAGCTAGGTGCAGATACCATGAGCACTGTTCACTATCTGTTCCGCAGGCCCTGCAGGTCACCTCCCACCTGCTATCTGGTGAGATCTCCGGAAAGTTTCTCATGCCCCGCCCCCGACTGCATGTTCCTTTGACACTTCTAACTTGCCCCTGAGTCTTTCTCTAATACCTTGCTCTGTCCTTTACTCACCCGCCTGTGAAAGCATTAGGCTCATTAGACATCACTCCTTCTGAGATAATAAGAATACTCTTAAAACCTGCTCCCCTATTATTTGCACATTGCCACCAGATCTCGGTGTGGTTAGCCCTCGTACTTTTAGCACAAGGCAGTACACCATTGCTATGGTCACGAAAAAAACCTCCAGCACCACTACCCACTCTGGGACTCCAACTCTAAGAGTCCCTGCCTCTTAGTCATCTGCATAGCCCATGGCCCAGGTACTTCTGAGTGGCCAGCCCTTGCTGCATGCCAGTCCCCAATCTGTATTTCGCGTGCACATTTTTTTTTTCCTTTCTGGATAGGCAGTAACTCGAATAAGTCGAAATAGTTACACCTACCTTGCCTGTCTCTCATAGCAGCAGGTTACTCCAATCATTGACCCGAAGGACAGTTTGCATGGCCTCACTGCACACAGCTGCTATGGGCCAAAGCTCTGACCTAGCAAAAGTATGTGGTGCACTGATATACTTTCAGTCCCCTGACAACGTGTAAATGTCAACCTTGTGAGATAATTACAGTTAGAATATGGCCCAAGCGAAGCCACGGTGTGAATCCTAATCCTATGCTAACTCTAGGTTTGTTTATTGCGTGCATGTGTGCTCTGTGAGCTGACATTGCGTTACACCTGCTGTAGACTTTTTCCTATTTTATAGTGTAAACTTCCTGTCAAAATAGTACGGTTTTGATGGTCACATAAGGGTGCATTGAAGGATTAGGGACCAGAGGAAATTCCATCAGCATATATTTTATTACATAGTTGATCTTTGTCAAGAACATGCAAAATAGCTCTCACCGAACCAAAGGTCTCACAAGTTATCCTGATGGTTTGTATAAAACTCCCGCAGGCCTTTGGGTGCCAACAGGTATCTGAGCATTTAAAGAGGGGTTCCCTGGTGCTTTTTAGGGATGCTAGCTACTTCAGATTTAGTGCTTGGAATGGCTAGTTAGGGATGGTTTGTTAAATTTATGACTCATGTTTTAGTAGAAATTCTGCTTTCATGTTGCTTTACGAGTACGACCAGAATTTAGGTGACATAAAAGGAATCTTCCAAAGGAAAAACATTAGCATTCTTCCAAGAATGAAAATAGGCATTTTGGTCTGTATTTTCCTTTGTGTATTAATACTGGAATGAACCAACAGACTACTGATATAGGTAGACAGATGTGAGATGGTTTCAAAAAATGATTATCTTGTGTATTTTCTCTGAGCTGAACCTTCTTTAACAAAAACACATCTCTTAAGAGATGGTTTCCAGGGCTGGAGAGGTGGCTCAGTGGTTAAGAGCACTGACTGTTGCTCTTCCAGAGGTCCTGAGTTCAAATCCCAGCAACCACATGGGAGCTCGCAACCATGTGTAATGGGGTCTGGTGACCTTTTCTGGGGTATCTGAAGAGAGCAACAATATGTTCATATAGATAAAATAAATAAATCTTAAAAAAAAAAAAAAGATGGGTTTTCCATGATGTTCCAAGTATTTGCCAGAGTCTTAAGCCAAAGGAAGAGGTGGGGTACATCTGTCTGGGGACTCCACCAGACTGGGCTGGAAACCTGACTCACTGACAGGCCCACACACAATACTCTGCAAGTTATTTACCTCTGTCCCCATCCTGTTTTCAGGGCTCAATCACAGGGACCAACTTCACAAAACCCAAGGTGGCATACTGTCCCCAAAGCCCTCGGTAGACACAGGGTAAGCGCTCCATAATTAGATAATATCCTTGGTAAATGCCCGATACAAGTCCCTAACTAAGCATTTCCAGAAGGCACAGTCCAGGTTCCTTCCATCTTCATAAAAGCACAACAAAGAACTTAAGCCACCTCCCAGGCTCCACATGGAAAGGAAGACAACTGTTTTCTTTTCATCTCATTTTTACTGCCTGTAATTGTTTCCTAACCCAGAATTTAAAAGCAGGCTTTAATGATTTAAATTTGACGGAAGACGAGGACTGCCCTTCTTAGTACCCTGTGGAAAAGGATTTTAGGTGAAGGTTGCCATTATAAATGGAGATGGAACCTGATTTTTACCTTTTGTTTTCTCAGGGCCTTGCTGTGGGCCCACCCTCTGTCCCACAAAACTTAAACTTAGGATAGTACTTCCCACCAGAGTAGTCAAACCTCATTGCTAAAAATTCACCTCGAGAAGATCAGACTTAAAATGTCATCGCTCTGGGTGGGTATAACCAAGCTACACTGGATACATGCACGAAGTTGTCCAAGAATAGTAAAAGATATTCTTTTAAAAACTCAGCACTTAGCCGGACAGTGGTGGCGCATGCCCTGTAATCCCAGCACTTGGGAGGCAGAGGCAGGCGGATTTCTGAGTTTGAGGCCAGCCTGGTCTACAAAGTGAGTTCCAGGACAGCCAGGGCTACACAGAGAAACCTTGTCTCAAAAAACCAAAACCAACCAAACAAACAAACAAAAAACTTAGCAGTTTTGCATGTGTGTGCATGTGCACACTGCAGTCAGGCTCAAGACTGGGACCATCTCCAACCAGATGGCACATGCTCACTGGGGTCAAGCAAGATGGTGACTGGCCTCCTTTGACTTCTGTACTACCTTAAAGTAAGTACCTTTTCCTCGGTTTTGCTGGTCACAATATTTTCACTTACAATGGCCCCTAAAACTAAAATGCTGTAAAATGTATAATCCTCTTAAGCACAAAGATGAGACACATTTTGTAAAGAAACACATTAAATGAGCTGCTTTGTCAAGTGAGCTGGTGGCAGTGAACAGATGATATATATACAAGTTGTCTTTAACCGAAGCACACATAAAATAAGGTTACACATTGACCAGTCAGTCAAGTGTTTGACTAGAGACTCTCAGAAACCTACCTCTGTATCTCCCCTGGGAGCAATGGCTCAGGACTCCCCATGTACTGAGCAAACATACAGGTTTGAGAAGAAAGAGCAAGGTCCACCTGCATACCTGTGCACTGAAATATTCCCTCTGACCTACTTCTCCACCTACACACAACAGACAGGGTGGGACTTAAGAGAGGCCTCAACAAGCCTGAGACAGGCATTAAATGGAAGCAAGGCCATGTGATGGCTGCAGACCAGTTTTCTGGGAGTGTGAGTAGCAGGGCAGCAACATCCGCCTCGACTCCTGGCCCTGACAACTCCCAGCGTTGGCACTGATGGGTACCACCTACGGCTAACTAACACCCACTGTTAGCCAATCCTAGGACATTCAGTCTACATACGCTGAAAGACTGTAACAGGAAACTTAATTCGACCTGAGGACGAGACTAATTCCTGATCTGATCTCAGAATATATTAAACAGTCTAAGTCAGCCATCGCCGGCTGCATTCTGCCCAAACAACTCCTGAACTATAAAAAAGAAAACAAAAGCTTTCTTAACTGGCTGGCCCTGATGCTCGGGAGACGTTAGGAGTGCTGGCACAGGCTAGGAGCCCCTGCATATCAGGAGGTTAAAGTAGGAAGACACAAGATTGAGACCAGCCTGGGTTACACGATGAAACTGTATCAAATGTGAAACAAGGAACTAAAGCTTGCAATATAATTTTTAAAAAGTCTTAAAGGGGGTGCAACGCCATTCCGATATTTTAAATCCGTACTTCCATAATAACGAGTTCTACATTTAATCACGATTCAAATAATGGAAGTTTCACTGATTTTGCAGTCTTTCTGAGTTAGACTTGGCGAGTTTCCTGTCGCCCCTAGCTTTCCTGGTGGACTAAACCCTCAAACCAACAGAGCCTCGCCACACGTCTGTTTTCCTGTCAGTTCAGACACAGATGGGAAATTACAGGTACAGGATAAATGTGCACCCAAGATGTTTCTACATACTGTACCACCAATGTCACCAAACTAGCATTTAAACCCATGCCGAAAATGTGACACGAGACAATGCTGTCCCTGAGTACAAGCAACTGCTAAGACATCGTGATACGTTCCTTTCTTGATAAGATTGTCAGTGGACCACTTGATATACAAATAAAAATTCTACATGGAATTCCTGCTTGTATTATAAACAAAATTTATTTAAAAACAACAACAACAAAAAGAAAAGAAAAGGGGAGGGGAGGGGAGGGGAGAGGAAAGAGAAGAGAAGAGAAGAGAAGAGAAGAGAAGAGAAGAGAAGAGAAGAGAAGAAAGGGGCTGAGGGGTGGCTCAGTCAGTAACGTGTTTACCAGGCAGACATGAAGATCTGGGTTTGAGCCTCAAAAACCACACAGGAAAAGGGCAGGCTCGTGCTTGGCTCCCCGGGACTTGGGGGCCAATCAAGCCAGCCATATCAGCACGTTCCGGGTTAGTGAAAAAACCATAAGGCGGGGACTACGGAGATGGTGCAGCAGCTAGGAGAGCCTGCTGCTCCTCCAGAGGACCAAGACAGGGTAGCTCACAACAGCCTTTGACTCTAGCTTCAGAGGATCTGACTTCTTCTGGCCTTGGTGGACACTTGCACATACGTGTCATACGTTTACACAGACACACATAAAGATAAATAAAAACAATAAGAATAAAGCTAAAAAAAACAAAACAAACCCCAAACCCAAAAATTGAACATTTCCTAAGAAATGACACCTATGGCTTATCCGTGCCCAAAGGCTTTAAACCCTTTCAAGCACAAACCAAGGGAATTCAGCGCTGTAGCTCAGTGGTTGAGAGCTTGCCTAGCACGACTGAAGATCCTGGGTTCTATACTCAGTACAGAGGGAGGGAGGGAGGGAGGGAAACATCCCAGGATATGAAATTGTTTTGTCCTCCCTGTGAGCCAAGGTGAACGTTCTGACTTTCCACAGTTGCAATAGGAAGCCTATGAGGATGTGAAACAACTGGGTAAATTTTTAAATATTTAAACATTTTTTTAAAAAAAATCAATGTTAACATACTTACAGCTTATATCCATGTAGCACTACTGAATGCTTTACTTACATAAACTCAGACACCAGCACAGCAACCCTACTGGCAAGTTTTCTCATGTGGAAAAGTCAGTTTGCATCCAAAGAGGGTACTCCTGCCCACATATCCTGCTTCCTGCCCCCTCGCCAGCTTCCTGCCCGGCTCCAGCTGTGAAACCACCTTTACCTCGTGAAAGCCACTTCTGCACAGTGCTCTGATTCCTCTCTTCACAGACCCTGCCACACTGCCTGTCTCTGGTGCTGAGACCTGAGTCCCTCACGGTCCCTCCCGGCTGCTGGGCCTGTCCGTCCAAGGCATGAAGAGGGCTAATCATTCCATTCCTCCAACAGTCCATGTCAGCCCTTGGAGCCCTCCATCTCAGATGTTACAGTAATCATTTGTTTGCACTTGGATTTTTTAAAGGGATGGGCTTGATTTCTCCGCAGGTGATTCAAGCCAGATTAGACAATATTTAAGGCAAATTTATTGGGAAGCTGCTCTTGGGAGAGGTCACTGGCCCCAAGGATTGAGGTCAAGGGAGTCTCCGGAGGGCAGGGGGTGGCTGAATAGGGAGAGAGGAGGGAGGGAGAGCCCAAAATGTCTGCATTATATAGGGAGGAGCCTCTGGGGGAAGGGCAGCCCAGCCCCTGGGCTAGAAAGTTCAAGGTTGGGGGTGGGTCAAGCCAGATAGGGACTGATGGAAGTGAACCTGGAGGTCAGGTCTGCTTTGATATGTAAAATACGCACTCCAGCCCCGGATCTAGAAGTTGAAAGCAAACACCTTTGCTTACCAATACAACTGTCATATTAAATAACACTATGATAGAATGATTTGATAGTTTTAAATAGAAGAAAAATGAGGGGGAGGGGAAGAGTCCAGGGTCCCCCCCACTCCCCCAAAAAATCAAACACTTTTTCTAAGTGGATCAATGTCACGTGTAATTCCCAAGGCACCAACAGTCAATGAACTTAAAAAGAAAGTCCAACTTTACAATCCCTTCCTCAGAGGAAGGCGGGTCAGAGTTCTCTGGAATGCAGAATCAGGTCCGGCTGCAGCAACGCAGAGGTTGGATTCACAGGATTTAAGCATTTTTTTCCCCCACTTTCGTTAGGAAGGCAGTTCTTATGCTCTATTTTTAGAGCTTAAAGAGTAATTCACATTTAACACCAGTAACAGCTCGATACTTGCACATTTTTTAAGCGTATACTGTAAGAAGTGCGAGATGAACAGGATTTATTTCAATCTAAAAGTCTTTCCTTTTTTTTTTTTCTCAGAGTGGATGCGTTGGCTAGCACAAAGTTCATTTTATCCATGCCTCCCCACACTACCACAGAATTACTGGTTCGTGTATGTCTCAAGGTCATCAGTGCCTTTAAGAATGGGAAAGAAACCCAGGTTCTTTGCCAGAGAAGGGGCCTGTGACATAGGTTTGGCAGGGATAACAGTTGTGTAATAAGGGCAAGTATAAGTGAGTAAGAACCTGGTAGGGGGCCAGCCACATGGGTCAGCAAAAGTACCAAGCAAAAGCCACCAAGCAAGGATGATAATCTGAGTTTGGTCCCCAGGATCCATGTAGTGGAAGAAGGAAATCAACTCTTGCAAGTTATCCTCTGATCACCACACGCGTACGTCACACACACACACACACACACACACACACACACACACACTCGCACACAAAACAAACCAATGTGACCATTTGCTTTAGAAGTTCGTCCTTGGGAGGAGAGAGCATTGAGGGAAAGGACTACTTTCTTCTCACTTCTTCCTTCTGTTTGAAAGCTGGTAAGGGGGCCGGCGAGATGGCTCAGTGGTTAAGAGCGCCGACTGCTCTTCCGAAGGTCCTGAGTTCAAATCCCAGCAACCACATGGTGGCTCACAACCATCCGTAATGAGATCTGATGCCTTCTTCTAGAGTATCTGAGGACAACTGTAGGAAGCATGACGACATGTGACAGCCATCATCGTGTAACTATGCAGAAAAACTATGGGTTAAAGGTGACAGAAGGGAATTCCGGTAGAACCTAGAATCTGAGAGGATAGTCCAGTGAATAATTAGGCTTATGATAATGCAAAATAGTTTTTAGAGCATCTTCATGTTCTGAGACTTAAATTCTGCGACTGTAGTCAAAGCAAGCTCATTTGTTGCAGAGGAAACAGAAAGAATCATCAAGGAGATCGCAGTACAGGAAGAATATGAAGAAAAAGGAAATTGGAGAGAAAGGGAAAATTAACAGGGGGGGGGTGGTGTTGGGGGGGGTTGGGGCTCAGACCCAGCATCTGGTTAAACTCTCTAAAACAGCTAAAAGTCACTCATTTTGACAACCAACAAAGTTCTTGGGACGACTGCCTACAGAGATATTACTCTTTTTTTTTTTTTTAATAAAAAGACATTTCAAATAAAAACAAACAGTGAATCATGCAAGTTTAAGGCCTAAGTATATACAAACTTTAACCTTCCCTTTCCTAGCTATAAACTGGAAATTTCTGGAAAATCTCAAGACGAGAAACTTTGTTTACAGGCAAACTGTTTCCTAACTTCTTTGTGACTTACAGTAAAAACTTCTCTAAACATTGATCTTTTTTTATCTCTTCAAATTGCAATCCTTCCTATCCAGTGTGCCTCAAAAATCAGCCTAGCATCTAATTTAGTTGAAAAGGTAGTGGGGGGAGATAGTTCTGCGCGCGCGCGCGCACACACACACACACACACCTTGTTCCTCAAAAACACTCTAAGGAAAGTCATTTCAGAAGCCATCAAAATCTTAGGTACAGGTACTATTAAGACCTGAGCGTGGTGGCGCACACCTTTAATCCCAGCACTCAGGGAACAGGAGGTGGTCAGACAGCTTGACCAGACAGTGGAAAGTGTTGGGCTGGACATGGTACTGCACATGTTTAATCCCATTACTCAGATAGAGGCTGGCAATCTGAGAACCAGGCCAGCCGAGGCTACACAAACTCAAAACAAAAACCAGGGTCACTGAGTGAACCGAAGGTCAAAACTCCTGCCTTCACCTGGGCGGAGTCTTGAATAAAAACTTCCCAGCTGCCTCCATCAGCAGCCTGGAGCTGTGACTGAATCTCAATGTTGACAAAATACTGTACTCCAACGATGTCAGTTAAATCCTTGGGTGGGTAGGGTGTCCTGGGGTGTGTAGTTTTGTTTGTTTGATCTCATGTCAGGCCAGCCTTGAGCTTGCTAGTAGCGGAAGATAATCTGAAATTTCTGATCCTCCTGCTTCTCTCACCCTTGATTCCTGTGGTTCCCAAGGACTGAACCCAGAGCTATGTTCAAATGAGGGAATAACTCCACTGAATTACACTCCCAGCGCAGAGTTAGAACCTTCGAAAGGCCAGAATTCAGAGAAGCTCCACATTCTTAAAGTTCGTTCCTTCCTTCCTTCCTTCCTCCCCTCCTTCCTTCGTCCCTCCCTCTCTCTTCTTTCCTTCCTTTTTTCATTCTTAAGGGGTAAGGGTGGGGGAGAGGGCACAGAAACCCACGCTGTTAACAAGAGTCGCAAAATCAGACAAGCAAAAGATGGATGGAATGTTTTAAAAATATCTGTCCTAAAATGTAAGGACTATTTTGGTGGTAACATGTTTTTCTCTCTTTTTCTTTTTCCTCCTTTTTTTTTCCTTAATTGTATTTTCCAAATTTTCTAAAATGTATTATAAAGTTCTTGTTTCCAGGCCTATTCATAACAAGCAAAATGCACTAAATGGTAGCAGTTAATCCTATTTAAATGCTCTAAGGGCTTAGTCCGGGAGACCGCACAATGATTGGCGGCTCAGTGATTAAGGGCTCTGGTTGTGTCATTAGGTATACCCTTCACAGGTCACCTCACCTCACGCCACAGGTCACCTCATGCCAGTGTCACGTCCATACTTCATGTTCTCTGACTTCTCTTAGAACTTGGTGCATTGCAGAAAACGCCCATCTATCGGTGAAAATAGGTCGGGGGGGGGGGGGGGGAGATGGAATTGGCTGCTCTAGCAGAGGATCCAGGCAGGATCCCCAGCACTCAACCTACAACCAGCTATGGGTAATCCCAGTTCCAAAGGATCTCACTGGTCTGAGGGCACCTGGCACACACATGTTGCACAGACATTCGTACAGACAAAACACGTAATATTAAAATAAATTAATGTAAAAATACTCATCTGGAATAACGCACATCTCTGTTCAACCAGTTTAAAACTTAGTACCCCTTGCACTAAAACAGAAAAAAAAAAAGGTTGTCTATCTAGCTCTGTAATTCCAGAGTAAAACAGTATAGTCACAGATATAAATTTGGAAGTTTTTATTTTAGAAAGTTGGGTATATGTACTGAGTGGGTTAGGCCAGCTGAAAGCCCAGGAAAACCTAAGCAATGCATGTCATGTTAACATAAAGAAAAAAACAAACAGTAATTTAAGGTAATTGAAAGAAGGCAGCTTGCAAGCTCCTCATGGTCTGGCCAGAGACCAATGAAGACATAACGTCTAACTCTGTCTGTCTCAAAGGACGGCTGCACTGCAAACTTCCCAGGGATCGCACATCAACAAGACATACGGGACATATGGAGCTGTTACCCTGTTAACTACCTAAAAGCAACGCAAGATCTGTTACAACACACCCAGACAGAATAGACTGCAAACCGGGAAGAAACTCAGCTCCTTCCACAGAGTAAACTCAGTCCTGAGGCAGGTCTCACCTTGCACCTACTGGTGACTTCCTGAAATCCACGGTGAGATACACTCCCGTCTCTCTGTTTCATTAGAGCTGGGGCCAAAGGTGCTTAGATAAGAAATACTCCCCACAAAAGCTTTAGTCACCTCTAACTAAACTCACAGGTCACAGGCTGGGCTTCCCATTCCTTATTCAAATAATTCTAAAAGCAGCTGCTGGAGCCTTTTGTTTGTTCTGTTATATGTCCCATCCTGGGTGTGTTATTTCATACTTGTAATGCAAAAACAAATAAACAAACAAACAAAATCTTTAAAAAAACCTAAAATCAAAACAAAATAAAAACACCTAGGCTTGCCTGAATTCTCCATAGGAAATAACAAAGCTAAGCCCAGCCCACAGGACCTCCCTCAGCAAGCTCAGACTATCAGCTAAACTAGAGGTTTCCATCCATGCATGGTTGCTGAACTCAGGAGGTAAACCTCATCATTAGTGAAGTTTATTTTTAATTACAGTACTCATCTTAAATGACAACGGCATTGAAATTTATTTTTAAAATGAAAGAAGCTTAATCTTACTCGATAGAAAGTGTGAAAAGCCAGGAAGGCCTCTCAACCCTACACAAAGAACTAAATAAAGGAACGCTGCAAGTAGGAGCGATAGTCTTCCCTGGGGAAGGGCACACCAATCGGGTCAGCCCTGAAAACACACAGGGCACATTATATAGACTGAACAGGCTGTATTTATGTATTTAGGAATGCACATGCACATAGATGTGTGTATAACAATTGAAAAAAAAGTCATGAATTTGAAAGAAAGCAAAGAGGAAAGGTTTGGAGGAAGGGAAGAGATGAGGGGAAAGATGTAATTATGTTGTGATCACATAAACAAACAAACAAGCAAGCTGGAAGTGACTTTAACACCTTTGATCCCAGCACAGCAGAGGCAGAGGTAGAGGCATTCTCAAGTTTGAGGCCAGCCTGGTCTACAGAGCTAGTTCCAGGAAATCCAGGACTACATAGAGAAACACTGTCTTGAAAAACTGAAAGAAACAAAGAGAAAATTTTATTTTTTTAATCTAGATGGAAGAAGTTTCTAAAGAGGTAGATAGAGGGCACATGGCACTTTACTTCAGTTCGGAGCTTTACTCCAGTTAGAAAACCTTAAGTTTAATAAGCGGTAGTTTTAATACTGACAAATGTGGTGATAGAACATGAAGCAATGTGTAAGTTTTTAATCATTTATTCTGGGGTAGCTAACTGTTAAAAAATGAATCTTAATAATGAATTCCTATAATAAGAATGTTTCCCTTAAAAATTACTTGAAAAAGAATCCTGCCCTTTCGTTTAATAACATAAAAGAAGCCACAATGTTGAACAGATTAAATGATTATAGTACTGCAGGATAAATTAGCCTGTGAGGAAACAATGTTTTAAGCTGTTCTTAAAAAGCCAAGTCTACTATGCCTGAAACATTAATTATCTTAATTCAATTAGTATATGAATCATTAGCCTAGTAATTCACCTTAATACTGAATCTTCACAGCATTTATTTTTGACAACAAATCTATACTAAAACAGCACTCTCCTTCCTAACCTACGGCTTGCTCTTTGCGCTCAAGAGCGTTTAACTTGGTGTGTAATCTAATAAGGGTATTTCATCTAATTAAGACAAGGGGCAGAGTGCTGAGTGTCACTCGGCTTCTTTCAGGTTTTTTGAAACTGAACCCAGATGACTTAGAGCAGCTTTCTAGTGTCTCTTTCCTTCTCCTTCCATTTTGTTTCTTGGCATGGCCATGAGACAGCCAAGGACTAGGACGGAAAGGAGAGCCCTGGACTTAGCATAGCTTCCGGCTAACTTTGTAAGACAAAAAAATCAGAACCTAAACCAACCGTACTCTGTACTCTCAAAATTGACACTCCATCTGCCCGCCAGGTGGGGGTTGGGAGTCTAGAAGCAAGCAGATGCCAGAACAACGCCTAGAACAATTTGCCCCCCCCCCCCCCAGGCAGTCCCACGAAGAAGCTGAGCACCTTGTCCCACCCAGACCACACAGCACGGATCCATACCCTGAGACACACCAGGCAACCCATAGACAGCCCTCACCTCAACAACAAGACCTTATATTTCAGCTGCCCTAGATCCAGGCTCCATTGATGCCCTACAGTGAGACATATTTGCTAATGAGCTATCCCAGGAAGTGTGTACAGCATGCCAAGGTGCCACAAGGTCCCTCGGCTAATTACGCTATTCACTCTTTCTCTCTAGGGAGAGGTTTATGTCCAACCTCTCATCTCTATTAGATTAGATAATTCTATCCCTCGGGAGCTTTAGCCCCACTTGATCCATTCCTGAGTCGGTGCACAAAAATATTAAGGTTAATTAATGTCTTTTAACCTTAATATGGAATATGACCCTTTCCTACAAACAAACAAATAAAATGACTATGGAACTTATTACTAGAGAAAGATCTTGAATACAACACCAAACTATGGCTCCCCTCTACCTTAATCCAAGAAAGAACTTTAGTGGGATGAAGTTTGTAATTCATAGACCTCTCAGACTTCTCTACTCTCTTGCAGGCTGGCCTCAACACCAACTTTACAATGTGTTCACTTCAAAGCATACTGCCAAACTGGGTGTCACCAGGGACACCTTTCATCTCGGCACTTCAGAGGCAGAGGCAATTGCTGTGAGTTCAAGGGCAGCCTAGACTACAAAGAAAGTTCCAGGACAGTCAGAGCTACACAGAAACACCTCATCTTGAAAAAATACAATATAAAACCAAAAAAACCAGTCACCTGACACACACTAGATGCAATACAGATACACAGAGACTTCTTGTAAGGTGAAACTTTCTTTACACCATCTTTTTTTTTTTTTTTTTTTTTTTTTTTTTGGTTTTTCGAGACAGGGTTTCTCTGTGTAGCCCTGGCTGTCCTGGAGCTCACTTTGTAGACCAGGCTGGCCTCGAAATCCGCCTGCCTCTGCCTCCCAAGTGCTAGGATTAAAGGCGTGTGCCACCACGCCCGGCTATAAATTCTTTCTTCTTTCTGAGTGGGGTGGATAATCTGAGTACCTAAAAAAAGAATGCTCCTCCCCCCAAATTAGCAAGCGTCTCTTAAAAGTTAGTCATGCCAAATTCAAGTCTCTTCATCTTAAAAAATAAGAAGACCAGCTAACACAATTAAGGCATGCATTTAAGACACTAGCCAGTCTTCTATAACTCACTGAGGAAATAAATGTATCAGAGAACAATCAGATACATTTGAGCACGAGAAGAGAGCCCTCGGCATGACCGCATATATATCCATCCTCCTAGCGGATATACAGTGTGTGTAACTACTGATAAATACTGTGGCTGGCACAGACTTATTAGGAGAGAAAACAGTAATCGTTTTATGAATCAGGCAAGAGCAAACCACAAGGAAAGAGCAGTGGATTTTGACAGGATGGGAGGTGAGCATCCACAGCAGGTGACATTAACAAGGTCACAGAGGTTGAAGAGCCTCTCAAAACATAAACAATGGAAAGCCAATGTAAGTTTTTTCCAAGCACAGAAATGATAAGACCTGAGAATTAGACAATGCTGAGGACTAAAGAGGAGGCAGGTGAGTAACAGGAGAAACAAAAGGGCAGTGGTGGAGGCAGGAGGATGCTCAGAGAAAAGAAGTTGGGTGGAGACCACACAAGGCTGGGTTTCGATCCCCAGGTGCAGGAGGAGCAGCCCAGTGTTTGGCTGAAGGTGAGGAGTAGCCAGCCTCAAAGAACACAGAACAGCACCAAGTCACAAGAAGCAGAGCTTCTCCATTTGCCTGAGGCCCTCTACAGACCTAAAATGCCTGTATATGTAAGATGATACCTGTTCTACAGAGCAAGTTCCAGGACAGCCAGAGCTAAACAGAGAAACCTGCTCTTGGAGGGAAACACCAGCAGCCACTAAAGACAAGTCTAGTGGTTCGCTGGTGGCAGGATGCTTTACATCTTCTAGAATGTCATATGCAGTAGTTTTGGGAAAGTCTCCGCCCCTTCTTCTAAGCAAGTCTCTAATACAGGTTCCTCATTTGAATAGGACATGGCCAATTTTTCACAAGCTTCAATATACTTCTTAGTATCCTAATAAAAAGTATTTAATTGTTCAAATTCTGTAAAAGTAACTTTTATTCTCCTGTGTAATTGTCTCTCGGGCTTAGGGGTGATTAAACCCGCCCTTTCTAGCTCTTTCTGAACTCTGGCTGGCTGGTTCAAACCCCCCTCCAAACTGACTGACACAAATCGACTTCTCTCGGCTTCTGATTGAATTGCTCTGCTTGGGAAAAGAAAAAAAACAAACAGAAATCAAAAAACAAAAAACCTGCCTCTGAACTTCATGAACCCAACTGCATGAACTCAGGAGTGAACTCACCTCCACTGTCTTTCGCTCACTGTGCTACTTTACAAGTGACTGCCTCTCCCTGTGCTGCATTTAAATAGCTTCTTTCTCCTGTGCTGTCCTTGTCAGAGTTGGGCACATCCTATCTCGGACTCATTCTGTCAAACTTTTCTCCAATCTTTCACTGCTGCTTCCTTCTACAAACTAATTCTGCGTGACAGGTGTGTACTAAGGGTATGCTGCATTCCAGCCAAGGGGATTAAAGGTGTGTGGCTGGTGTGCATTCCATTGGATCACACAGACCTAGGTCTTTGGATGTGGCTGCTAGATTAAAATTCCTCTACAGACCCCAAAGATGCCCAACAACTGATTTTTAAAAGTGTCTATGTTGATCACCAGTGGACCTCAAGTGACACCTGAGAAACTAACTGGATTAGAAATGGCTCAGAGAAAGGTCAGAAAATATCTATCGGTGGTCTTGCCTGAGTAAGTATGGTTGAAATAGAAACATAAAAAAGACTGGTAGCTTTTAATCAATGTGTAATAAAAGAATCCAAACTCACAAAGAATCTAAAGGAATGGGCACCGCCCAGAGAGCAGTGGACTGAAAGCCACCTAAAGAAGTTCTCCATTGCTGAACGTGGACCATCAAGTCAAGAATAAAGCCATTGCTGGGGCTATGGTTCAGGGGCAGAACACTTGAATCTGATACAGGAGGGATAAAAGAACAAAGAATTGCTCCACTCTGTATTAAGACCATAAGTCTGAAGGATTTAAATTACTCATCACTGTGTGGCTGCCCATGAAACAAGCCACTGATAATATACACATTGGATAACACATGCTTTAGCCCCATTGCCATTTAGCCAGAAGGCACGCCCCGGGTCCCACTGCAGCCCACCTGGCAAAACTCTCTCTGAACAAGCAGATAGAAGAAACACCCTTGCCCCCTTATCCTGGATCAACAGTAAAAGAAACTAATGTGGGATGCTGTGGAAATTTAAGTCCATTTAACAAAACAGTCAGGCCTCTGTCACCAAAAATAAAAGATTCTTTGAACAATGACCAAATATTTCATTTGAAAGCAGAGGCCTGTAACGTCACCGTTCCCAAATGTTCCGTCACTACCGTTTCACTGACCGGCAGAGCAAATTTTACCTTTGGTGTCACACAGAGAGGTTGCATGCATTTGATACACACCAATCCCAGGGCCTCTATAGAAAATATATCAGCGATTTGTCTATGGATTGATATGGATTGACTGTCCTTCATCCTGTTCACTGTCCATCGATTGACTGTCCTACTTTTCTTTAGGTGGAACTGCAGAAAAAACACCACTCTCAAAGTACTTCAAAATGCTCACAGCAAAGGCTTCTGGTGACACCGCATTAATATCATTAATATTTTTTCTTGCCAAGGTCTGGATGATAGATTTCTTCAGGTGCCGTTGAAACGGTGTGTGCTGCGTTCCCAACTCTCAGGGCCTCCCCACTGGCACCTATCAGCTGGGAGGGTTGACAAGCAGCCATCTGGAGGTTACCTCAGAAATTGCAATATGATTCCAGAGACTCCTTCTTCTCACCTGAACCCACAGAGTCAACAATGAGGGTGACCGTAATTGTGTAATAAAAATGTATGGAAGCCGGGCGTAGTGGCACACACCTTTAATCCCAGCACTTGGAGGCAGAGGCAGGCGGATTTCTGAGTTCCAGGCCAGCCTGGTCTACAAAGTGAGTTCCAGGACAGTCAGGGATACACAGAGAAACCCTGTCTGGAAAAAAAAAAAAAAAGTATGGGCTGGGCAGGGTGCTGGAGACTTAATAAAATACACCTGGTTCATTCTCACAGCCTGCAGACGGCTGACTTCATTGCATCACCTTTCCCAACTGGAAGCCAAAGAGGAGTGTGAGGAGCGGGTGTGGCAGCAGTCCCAAGATGGCCTCCCGGAATGAAGCTAAGTCTTATGACTTGCACCTGACTTCCTCATACACCTGAAAATAAGCCACGACCATCGTGAGAGCTGCACATGTGCACCATGATGCTGGTGGTGCTAACAAGTCCATATTTGGTGGAGACACGCCCCTGCCACCCTGATTGGCTGAAGCTGTATGCCTGGTGAGGTGACGTGGCCTGCCGCAGCGGAGGGGGGCTGAGAGTATATAAGCAGACCTCCCTGGGTGCCCGGGGCCCATAGGTGTTCCTGTAATAATGGCTGTTGAGAAGAATCCTACCGTGTTATGTCTTCCTTGCCGGCTGAGGTGGGCACAACAGAGTAGCAAGGAACATCTCCAGCTTGGAGATAACACAACCAAAGCAGTGACTACTGGCGTCTACAAGGTAGAACAAGAACCTAAACCCAGCCACCCGGAATCTGCAGTCTGAGCACTCACCACTACACTTTCCTACCATAGGAAATGCTCACCGCCACACCCATGAAAACCTGAAAAATAAGCCCAGCAGTAAGAAAGTCCAAAATAGGCAGGAAGTTAAACAACTTCTCTCTATATGCACTGGAAGGATGAATCTAATACCCTTCTTCGGACAAAACACAAATGTTTCAATTGATTTGATACAAAATCTCTCCCCCCACTCCCAAGACAGGGTCTGACTGTGTGACTCTGGCTGTAAACTCACTATGTAAATCAGGCTGGCCTTGAACTCAAAGCTCTGCCTCCCAAGTGCTGGGAATTAAAGGCACGTGCCACACCATCCAGCCACTAAACTGGTTCTAA
The DNA here is from genome assembly GCF_000001635.26 of Mus musculus. Lineage (NCBI taxonomy): Eukaryota > Metazoa > Chordata > Mammalia > Rodentia > Muridae > Mus > Mus musculus. The sequence continues at coordinate 129,540,995 of NC_000069.6, read as the reverse complement.
TTTGCTCCCAACTATGTAATTAGTGCAGTAGAGGCCACACTAGTCCTCCCAGACAAGAAAGTATGATGTCCTGCTGGACAACATGCTAATCTCCCTAACACACTGTATGGTATCCAACTAACTGGGAGGAAAAAAACAGGAAACATAATTTACAAGAACAAAAAGGAAAACAAACAGAAATGGAACCTCTGTGCTCATCAAAGAATTAGAAATTAGAACAGTGGGATATCATTTGTCCTCACCAACTTACTAAAGACTTTTGTCAAGGAATCAGTTTCACTGTTAAGTCTAAATACTGCCCTGTTATAAGTCGAGATTCTGACCATCCTTGCCAGAGTATAAATGGATCCAACTTCTCTAGGCATCAGCCCTACTGTGAACATCATAATCTTTTAACTTTGAACTTACATTTCTCCCACAAAGAACTCACTGGGAAAATAGATGAACATTTCAAGATATTCATCCTCACCTTGGGGCTGGAGCATCGGCTCAGAGGTCAAGGATGCTCACTGCTCTTTAAGTCAATCCAAGTTTAGCTCCCAGCATCCATACAGTGGCTGACGAGCACCTATAGATAGCTCCAGTGCCAGGCAACTCAACACACTCTCTCTGACTTCTGACGGCACCAGGCATGCACTTGGCACACATACATGCAAGCAAACACTCATAAAATAAAGATAAATATAAAGGTGTTCAGAGAATTATTCTTAATCAAATACTAGAAGTTTAACATTCTACCCATTAAGAACGCTTATCTAAGCTGGGAGGGCTCAGAAGGCAGAGGCAGATGTATCTCTGTGAGGTCTTGGCCAGCCTGGTTTACACAGTAAGTTCTAGCACAGCCAGAGCTAGGCAGGAGACCATGACTCAAACAACAAAAACCAAAATGGGGGTGGGGGAGGGTGTTTACCTAAAAGAAGGCAAATGACGATCGGAAGTAACCACTGCTGAAGTTTTAATAAGACACAACAAAATCTATTCTGTAAAAACAAAAAGAGCAGCATAGGAAGACGTCAAGGGACAGTGTGACCATGCCAAGTCCCCAGTTCATGTGTCATCAAATGCCTTAATGGAGAGAGAAGCCTTGCAAGGAGAACTGGAATGGGTTTTTAAAAGAGCAGCGGCTACCTCTAAGTAATAACTGAATGCATCTTTCCCCCTGGCTCTTTTTTCTCTTCTTCTTTAGTGATATAGCAAGTACTTTCGTTGCTTTAGAACTGGGAAAAAAAATTAAAGATGATTTTTTTTAAGCATCCACATTGTAAAAAGCAGAGCAAGTCCCAGGCTGTCCATGTGCTTCTATCAGCAGGTCAGACTGTAACCAGAGACTTTTAAACCCCGTCGCAGAGAGCGCGGCCGCCTGCATCCCCTGTAGGGTCCAGAACCGTGCTCACTGAAGAGGCGACATCACGGAGCAACAGAGAGCACCTTGAAGACCAAAGCTTAATTAAAGATGTTCCAAATCTCTGGGCCCGTGTTTTCGATGAAACTGTCAACGTCCTATAACTGAAGTATCACTAAAGGTGCTAAAACTCCAGAACCAGTAAGAGTCACAAGGAAGACAAGCGGTGGCTAAAGTATTTACATGGCTTTTATGGTAACTGTAGCCAGTGAAGCTGGCAGGGGCTTTCTGCGGTTATTCTGGCTGTAAGTGTCTAGGATCCACTTAAAGCAAATTAAGGTAAGAGACAGACACTGGCAGACCACTGACTAAAATCACAGGAGTGTCTGGGGCAGCTACCTTTTCAGATGTATTGCTGTACTGACTGCACACTTATTAATATTTAAGCAGTAGTATGCCTGGGCCTGTGACTCCCTCCCACATTCAAGCCTTAGGTAGGCCTAAAGCCTGTTTTTCCACTTGTCCCTACAAGCAAGTCACACACAGTGCCTGCTTTCTTCTGTATAAAGCATTTGGTAAAATATAAATAAATAAACAATATGGTATGAGTTTGGTGCAGGGATTAATCATTGCTCTTAAAAATCTCCAAAAAGAAAAGTTGTAGCGGGGCAGTAGTAGCACACGCACGCCTGTAATCCCAGCACTTAGGAGACAGAGGCAGGTGGATTTTTGAGTTCAAGGCCAGCAGGGTCTACAGAGTGAGTTCTAGGAATGGGTGAGTGCTGGGATTAAAGGCATGCACCACCACGCCCGGCTTCTGAAACAACAACTTCTCTTTAAAATGTCTTTTGTAAGCTAGAGAGGTGGCCTGGCTGGAGAGAGGTCAGGACTTGCTGGAAGTTTACAATGGCCTAGACCTCCAGCTCCAGGGGATTCAATGACTCCCGTCTTCCATGGCCATTTGCACATACATGACTGCACATACAGACAGGCAGGCACACACATATACACATAAGTGAAAATGAACAAGTTTTAAAGAAATATCTCTTGAGGGGCTGGAGAGATGCTCAAGGATGAAGAAGAGCACTGGCTGCCTTCCCTGCCGGCCCAGCAGCCACGAAGTGGCTCACAAAGTTGCAAAATGGAACCATTTGCAACTCTGGTCCCAGGGGATCTGATGCCCTTCTGACCCTGGAGGGCACCAGACATGTGATACACAGACACTCATTCAGGCAAAAACGCCATAAGCATAAAAAATACTTTTTTTAAAAAAGAAAAAATAAAAAGAAAATGGTGTATTTCACTTAAAATATGATTATAAATCTCATGTATGACATGCATGTCAATGATACATCCCCTGTAACACTGCAATTAACTTCCACACAACTTCAGAAGATTAACCTAAAACACGAAGCTTTGAAAGCAGACGGATGAAAACATCTGAAAGCCACCAGTGACTGTCCATCAGTGTGCTAATCAGCATGCATAATTTACCTCGGCAACTGATCTACTACATCTCTGCGCAGCTGTCTTAGATGCTTGACTGGTGGGGAGGTCTTTTCCCCCTTATGTTCAAAGTAAAGCCTCAAATGTCATATATTAGACAGCAGATGACTAGTTAGACCAAAGGTGTCCTAAAAGGACTGGTTGTTCCAATACACAAGGAATAAAGAACCGGGAAACCAACAAGTTGGGGAAAGGGGTTCACACCTGTGATTTGAGCACAAGACAGCAAATTCCAGATGAGCTTGGCTATTAATATACCCAACCTGTCTTAAAAACAAGACAAAACCTTGAAGAGTAAAAATCACCCATGCTCAACCCAGAAATGTAGAGAAAAAGCGCGTGAAATGCAGACTTCAGCGCAGAGGATTTCTCGTGGCTTGTACTTGTGGTGTAAGAGTCACCAAATTCCTAGTCACTCTACCTCTTACACCCTGTGGCAAGGTGTTTTGAAAAGGCCTTGTTTATTTGTGAAAATGTACTACTGGAGAGGAAATACAAGAAGAGAGACCTTAAAAGAACTTATCTGAATAATATGCACACGTTACAGATCTGCACCTGCCTATACATACATAACATGGGCAAAGAAATGAAAGCCTGGCCAAAGATGGCTTCCTCAGGTTCCACAAGGTTGTCCTCATGAATCACGAGTAACTTTAAACTCTAATGTCCACCCGTGACACCTTTGCAATCAGCAATGGAAAGGCAGTCAGCGATTTTGAGAAACAAAACAAAACAAAACAAAAAAAACCCCACTGATATAACAAAAAGCCTTATGTAAAAAACAAACAAAACCACCAATAAACAGACAAACACACACACACCCATCCCCATATACTAACACAAACATATAGGCAGGTAACAAAATAACAAAGTATAATCTGCATTAAGCCAGCTTTCATCCTTGGGACCCTGAACAGGAAAGACAGGTGAATACTTGAGAGATACTTGGAAGTTCAGGTCAAATGTTCCCATATAGCTTTTTTTTTTTTAATCACTTCCTATATTACATTAAGAACCTTGATTTTCTTCTCCATGACACGGTCTTATCTCCCTTAACATACACGACACCGGTATCCTGAAGGTCACTGGAAGGGCTGTCAGTCCCTTAGACTCCCAGCCATGTTGCTAACATGAGGTCTGATTCTTCAAAATAAGTGACAGCTACACATGGAATTCAATAGGAACACAGTATTGTCTTGACAGCCAATCCCATCCCGGGTAACTTTAATAACCACCTGGTAAAACCCTAGCCTATCCTGTACCACACCACAGAGTCCATGGATTCCCAGCACATTCCTCAGGTGCACACAGCCAAGCTACATGGAAAAATTCTGCAGCAACTCAGAGCTGTTGTCCCCACAGGAAAAACAGCATAAATCTAGCCATTGGAAAATGTGCACAGCCAACACTGGTTTACAATGCTTTTTAAACTTCATACACAAGACTGTAGAGACACGATGTAGCTCTCTTTAAAGTCCATTTTCCCCCTTCAGTAAAAATAAATTTGTGTTGTCTCATAACCCTAGAATACAGAACACAAATATGGAAAAACAAAACAAAACAAAAAAAGCCTTCTAGAAATCACCACAGGAGGAGAGGAGAAAATCAGAAAAGTATACAAAGCACTCAAAGCTGCAAGAGTGGAGGATGCCAGGAGAGGGGGGAGGGTTTCAAGAGATTCTAGGCAAGCCCTTTGATGACGTCACCCCACATACATAATGCTACAGCAGTCAGCACAGGCCTCCTGCTTTCCTATTGGTGAATGCCGTGTCAGCCGACATCAGAACATAATCATCATTGGCCAGGCAATTACAACCGGAGCAACTAGCATCCAGTCTTAGCACAAACCTGGCAGGCAGGCAGGCAGGCAGGCAGGCAGGCGGCTCAAGGGGAGAAGGATTCCTTCTCAATGAATCCGCTGTCTCTTTTCCAGCCTTTCCGATGGCTGGGTGACCGTGCTTCCTCGCTAGCAGCATTTACCGATTGAGTCGGCTGTTAGTGAGCACAAGTGATGGCCAGCCAGGACATAAAAGAACAAAATGTCTATCTACATGGATGCTTTAATAGCATCCATTCACGGGCTTTCCAGTCTAAAACTGGAACTGGGACATGTTATTTGGAGCTAAAAGGCAGGCATTTTTCCCTACCTCATGTTAGAAACTGCACCGGATCATATTACCCAGGTGACTTTTAACTGGGCGGCAGTTACAAGAAAATCAATCACACAGGGTGATTTTCTAAGGGAATACATATTTACTACTTTGCACTGAAATTGTCATTGCAGTCTAGTCTCTTATGAAACCATTTGCTACAAAAATAAATGTCTACAATATTTCATTATCTAGGCCAGTGAGTATCAGGTTAAACAATGAAGGCAGCAATAAATGTCACGAGTTTGTTGTCTCAGCTTAGCCAGCTGAGTTTACACATAGGCTACTGGGAAACCTGGGGCCCCATTCCGTGAATGGATGCTGAGGTAACTAAGGTAAAGCGTTATAGGGCTGGTCTTACCAACTCCTTATTCCAAGTGCTCCTAAATGAGGCTAGTTCCTATATACAGACTACTGTAATGTAAGGACCCGTGCCTGGCTCCCCCAACCCCCACCTCGACCCCAGCGGTGGTCAGAGGCCCTGGCAACTCAGCTTACTAGAGATTTGTTACAATTAGCAACTTTGTTTAGACTAGGTCTAGCAGATTTTAAAGAACAGTTACAAATAGGTTCTCAAAAGACAGGGCACACAGGCTTCTATACTTGATTTCTTCCAGAAGCTATTTCAAACCATTCTAAGTGACAAGGACAGGTGAAGGTGAGACTTGATGGTTCTGGAGCCCCTCAACTCCCCTCGCAAGAGGGTATATATAAGCCTTTATGATGGGATTCCTGTCTAATGACATGAGAAGAGAACCTTCATTACGACCAAGACATTTTGGTTGCGGAGAGCGGGTGGGAAAGTTCTGAAATCAGGCTCCAAGAGAACTAGAATCGTGAAGTGAAAAGGGACAGTGGCTAAGATCAGCACGGACGAGATGTAATAAGCTTATCCACTGTAATAAGCTATCCAAAACTATAAAGCCAACGATCAAAAGACGGGAAGAACATCCATTCTACAGTGTGACTAGAACAGCGTTCAAAACGCAAGCCAAGCATGCTGAATCCAGACACGGATATGAGCAGGTTGTGTTGGCGGTCAAATGAGCGTTTTAATCGCTGGACCTTGTAAGCATCTGCCTTGTACAAAGTAAGATTTTGCAAAATGCTTTGCAAAATCAAGACCAGAAAAAAAAAAAAAAAAAGACCAGAAAAGGTTCATCACATCAGCCCACGATGTGCTAGGAGCCACCTTTAAAATAAGAAATAAGGAAAATAAGATAATGAAAATACATTGTCAGGAAGAACATAAGTACTGTTCAGGAGTTAATAGTGGCCAAAGAATAACAAGGGAAAAGAAATTCATGGATTTGGGATATTTTCAGTCCCACGAGGACCAAGGACCTGTCTAGTTCTGACAGAGTGAAAGTCACTTAACTGAGTGTCTGGAGAAAGAGGCGGGAAATGGTCCTGGGGTACCTTAGGAAAAGGGGGTGGGGTGGGGTGGGCAACAAACAGCATGCACTAGGGTGGTGCAGCAGCAGGGCAGACTGAGTGCCATGCGCCTGCAGAGGCTAGGAATGCCTGCTCCGGAATGACAGGCCCAACCGGGATGCAGCAAGCTAGAGACGCGAGCTGCGGGCTACTGGAGGAGGAAGGCAGGAAGGCAGGCTAGAGCCCTGCAAGGGACGGTGACAAATGGTCTCAGAGAAGATCGGAGCCCTAGGTTGGCAGGTTGAGCTCGGGTCACAGCCCCCCCTCCCCCCCAAGCCCCTAACGGGAGGAAGTGCACCGCTAGGACCCCCCGAACGCCAGCCCGAGGGGGCTGGGCTTCCTGCAGCGCTCGGGCCTCCCTATGGCCTCCCCCTTACGGGGCGATCCAGACTCCCCGGGGGTGTAATCGCGCTCGGGACCCAGGCCCGCGTCCTCGGTGTCCAGGAGCACGCCGGCGACCGCACCAGGCTGGCTCTGGGGCTCAGGGCCTCCAGGCAGCCGCCATGCCGCGGCCCGAACTCGCGCGCCCCGGAGTCTCGGCTCCGCCCGGCCGCCGCCGTAAACCGCCCAAGGGCCCAGCTCGCAAGCTGAAGGCCAAGGGTGGGCGCGCTCCCCGCGGGCGAGAAGGGGCGGGAGCAGCAAGCCCGGGATCGGGCTGGAGAAGGCGAACCCCCGGCGGCTGCCACCACCCGCTCCAGCCCGGGAGCGCCGGCGTCTCCGGTTTCCCATTGATGAATGGAGGGAGGGAAGGCAGGTCGCGAGCGCCCTCGCACGCGGCAGCGGAACCTCCCGGAGCCCGGAAGCCCCCCGAGGGCCGGCCGCGGCGCAGAGGGGGTGGGGTGGGGGTGGGGAGATCGAGGGGGCTCGCACTAAACCGGAGGGAAACATCTCCAACCACAGCACGGTCTACGGGAAGGAGGGAGCTCCCTTCTTAAAATACTGCAAGGTGACACCGGATCGCCTCCCACACGGGGATTTTTCAGAAGACTGACCGGAGGAACTCAGTAAACAAGATGTTTTCCCGGATTCGAAGTTCTGGGGAAAGACCTCCGAGACTGCCCTGGCAGGAGCCTTCCAGTACTTAAACTGCTGCTCCACGCGGAGAAGCGTGTCCAAAAGGCGTTTCCTTTACACAGAAACTTAATAATGGCGTGGCTCCACTTGCTCGGGTTCATTCATTTTTATTGCAGTTTTCATTGTCCCCTCCTCCCCGATGTCTTTATGAAACCGGAAAGTAATCTGAGTGGGGAAGGGGTCCTGGACCCTGGGCATCTACGGCTGGAGGCGGCAGTCAAGGGAGGGCAGTAAAGTGGAAGAACTACAAGGAGAAAGGAAGGACACGAGGGATGGGGAGAGGGAAAGGACCAGAGAGAGGCGGGCTGAAGAGGGTTAAAGGGAGCGGAGACCGGGTCCTCCCTCCACTGCCTTGCACGCTCCAGTTGCGGGAGGCCAAGCAGAACCCCCAAATCTAAGCGAAAGCAGGGAGACAACACAGGTGGGATAGCTGGATTGTAACATGCCTCTGTCTCCCGTATATTATTACAGGTACACATATTATATGTTCTATGTTATATAATCTACACAAAGATGCCCGCGTGGCCGCGGCTCACACAGAGCACCCCCCAAACCGCACGCTTCCATGCAGCTTCAGAGTCTCCTGCAGACATGAGACCCTGGAACTCCGCGATCTGCTGGCTACTGCCGGCAATCCATCCGTCGCTCCGCTCACGCTCAGACCAGGAATACCGACATTAATGCACTCCCGGGAATAGTATCTCGCGAAAGCATCACCTACCAGTTTTCCTGCATCCATTGGATGGCTTCGTTCTCGTTGAACTGCTTTTCGAATTCATATTCTTGTAAAGTCAACACTGACATGTTCATTGGGGCTGATCTTCGGAGTCGCTACGTGTTCTCTATACAAAATAAAAAAATCTGTAAAGAGCCTTTTATTTTGAGTGCTCTCCTGTCTGCTTCCCCCTCCCACCCCCCTAGGTATTGCCCCGCCGTCAGTCTCCTGGCCGATCTCTCTCCCAGCCTCTCAGCTACATCCAGGGTTGAGCATTGCCTGCGCCTCTGCTCCCAGCTCCTAGCTCAGGGGCTCTCCTCCCAGCGTCCGCATCCACCGTAGGAGGAAATGAATGCCTTGCGGTCTTAGTGCCCGCACGTTTGTCCATCACGCTTTTTACTCGTCTACAGGGAAATCTCCTCCCCCTCGTGCGATCGGGAAAATTAACCCTTTGCGCGAGAGGGCGCAGAAGAGCAAGACCTCCCATCGCCCTGGGGGATAGTTTTGTTTACAAGAAGGTGGTTGGTGGACTGGGGGAGGGGAGGGAAGGGCGCCAAGAGGGAGGAAGTGGCCTTGAGGTCATACTCAAGCCCATTCGCCACCTCTTGGGCCTCCCTGCCTGGCCTTTGAATGAAGTTTCAGAGTGAGAGGCGCAGCCCTGAGGCGCGTGGACCTGAAAGCTTGGCGAGTAAACAATTGGGAAATAGTAAAATCTGCCAGGTTCTCTGGCATGAGAACTCCAGGCAAATAAATGTGAGGATCACGTCTTGCGATCTAGTCTCCTCACTACCTCGATCCCGCAGCACCCTCTGAGACCACCTCCACCGGGCAGCTTGGGCGCGGATTTACCTTGACCTTAGGGCCAGGTAGCCTTCGGAACTAAGACCACGTGCAGACAGGATGCTGAGGATGAGGACCTGGGAAGTCAAGGTTGACTAGGAGGCAGAAGTTAGGTAGAGGGTTTGGCTACCAGGAGGGGATATTAATGAACAAAGGAAGGGAATTTGGCATACAGAATTAGGCCTACTGATCTAAATACCAAAACTTTATCTATCTGCTTTACTTTAGTTCTGCCTTATTCTTGTGAAATTAGGAAGAAAAGATTAATGTAGGAGAGGGATTTATGTAATGCTAATCCTCCCCCTGGGCTACCAGCTCACAGCAACCATTCCCAAATACTCCTTATTTTTCTGGAGGATGGTATTTTCTAGTCCTAAAAGGAAGAAGGAAGTAAGAGACAATAAGGTACCTAATAATATAATATTTAGATCCAACAAAAGATACTGATCAACACTTATTAGTTTGTTTGTTTGTTTTTTAAATGTTTGTGATTTTCAAGATTGGGTTTTTTTGTTTGTTTGGTTTGGGTTTTTTAGGTGCTTTTGGCTTTTCGAGACATGATTTTTCTGTGTAGCCCTTGTTGCCCTGGAACTGGCTCTGTAAACCAGGCTGGTCTCAGACTCAGAGATCTGCCTGCCTCTGCCTCACTCACAAGTTCTGGGACTAAGGTTCGGGCCACCACAGCCCAGCTAAGAACCTATTAGTTTAAAGATGTACATTAGGACCAGAGAGAAAATACCCTCTAAGATGTTCATTTCCTCACCTACCAGCCAACTAAAATGAGGCGAGGGCATTTCATGCAGTCAGATCATCTCAGGAAGACACTGGAGGCTGAGGCGGGAAGACTGGTGCTAGTAAAATTGCCAGAAATTTGAGGTGAGTCTGAATTTCACAGTGACATCCTTGCTTCCCCTGCCCCCCAAGTCTTAAAAGGGTGGGGTATGTCCTTAATTGGGGGGTGGGTATGTCCTTAATCCTAATACACTCTGGAGTCAGAAGCATGTGGATTTTTGTGAGTTTGAGATTAGCCTGGTCTAGTAACAAGATCCAGGTCAGCCAAGGAGATAGAATGACACCCTGGGTTTTTAATGTCATTTGTTTTTGTTTTTGTTTGGGTTTTTTATTTGTTTTTGTTTTTTGATTCTCTGTGTATCCCTGGCCATCCTGGAAATTGCACAGTAGAGCAATAGATCAATCAGTGTGGCCTCCAACTCATAGCTCTCCTTGCCCCTGCCTCCCTTGTGCTGGAATGAAAGAGGTATTGCCACCACATTGTGAAAATGGCTTGGCATGAGGACCTGAGTTCAGAGTCCCAGAACCTCTGAGGCTGAGACGGGGAACTCCTCCTGTGTATTTTCATTTTTGGAGACCAGGTATCTTTTATATCTTACGCTGGCTAGAAATGGCTCTGTGAGCCAGGTGGTGGTGCTGCGCGCCTTTAATCCCAGCACTCGGGAGGCAGAGGCAGGCGGATCTACATGAGTCTAAGGCTAGCCTGAAATAACAAACCTGAAATAGGAGCTTGGAGATGAGTAAGAGACCTTGTCTTTAAAATGAAGATGGAGACATCTCGAGAATGACACATTCCATTACAGCTCTGGCCTCCTCGTGCACCTGCTCACCTGCACAAGGAAGCAGCCCCCCCCCCCAACTCCTCCCCACACACTTCTTTAAAGGAAGGAAGTCTGCATTGTAACCCATGCCTATAATTCCAACATTTGGGAGGTAGAGGCAGGAGAATCAGGAGTTCAAGGTCATCTTTGGCTAAGTAACAAACTCCAAGCTATAATGGGCCACATGAGACCCTATCTATCCCTCCTTCCACCATCACCACCAACACACACACACACACACACACACACACACACACACACACACACACACACACACACATACATCCACACAGAATAGATAGATAAGTCAGAGTTAAAAGAAATCCTGTAGATTATTACATCAATCAGAGGTCTAGTTGGTGATTAAGACATTAATGTCCTCTGACACTCTCAAAGACTTAGTGTAAAGATTTCACTTATCTCTTCAGATATAGATTGTCCTTCTAGGGGCAATATGTCAGGCCATCCTGAATGTCTTTGAAGAAGGCCTAAGACTAAACACTTGGCAAAATCAGTCCGAAAGGTGGGGGTAGCTGATGAAAGAAAGACGTTAGCCCTGGGCCTGGGCCTGGGAGCTGTCTTCCTTGTTGGTAAAGTGACTGGGTGAGACCAGAAGAGTGAGGAAGGGAACCAGAGCCAATGTAATCCCATTGGCAAATGTAATCCCAGCCTTAGGAAGGCAGAGACAAGATCGCTGCAAGCCTGAGGCCTGCCCAGCATAAGGCACAGTTTACAAAATATCTAGTGATTTGAATAAGAATGCCCCATAGGTTTGGCCCTTTGAGTACTTGGTCCCCAGTTGGTGGTGCTGTTTGACGGGATTTTAGGAGCCTGGCCTTGTTGGGTGAGTGTGTCCCTGGAGGCCTGCTTTACCATTTCATCTCTGTGCTTGAGTTTGATGGCAGGAGCTCCTAGCTTCCAGCGGCTGCCTACTGGTTAGAGTTGCTAGAGTGAACATAAAGATTAAAATTAAACAGCATACTGCCCAGAACCAGGAATGTCATCAGTCCAGATAAGTGCCCTCCCATCTGTTAAAGTCTTACAGAGACCAAGTGCAGAAGCCCTGGAGTATGAACGAAGGGTGGAGGGTTTGCATAGAGCTTTTATTTGTTTGTTTGTTTGCTTTTTGAGACATTGCTTTCACTGTGTAGCCCTGGCTAGCCTGGAACTCACTCTGTACATCAGGCCGACCTCAAACTCACAGCTATACACCTGCCTCTGCCTCCCGAGTGCTGGGATTAAAGGCATGTTTCTTCCACTGCCTGCCTCACACAGCAATTTCTAGCCAGTGTAAAATATAAAAGGTAAGCCAGGCGTTGATGGCGCACACCTTTAATCCCGGCACTTGGGAGGCAGAGGCAGGCGGATTTCTGAGTTTGAGGCCAGCCTGGTCTACAGAGTGAGTTCCAGGACAGCCAGGGCTACACAGAGAAACCCTGTCTCGAAAAACCAAAGAGAGAGAGAGAGAGAGACCTGGTTTTATTCAAGCGCACAAACTTGCCTTGAATGATCCTCCTAGCTGAGTGGTGGTAACACAGACCTTTAATCCCAGCACTGGAAAGGTAGATCTCTGAGTTCAAGGCCAGCCTGGTCTACAGAGGGAATTCTAAGACAGTCAGGGCTACACAGAAATTATGTCTTGAAAACATGAAACAAAAAAAAAAAAAAAAAAAAAAAAGAAACCATGGGCTGGTGAGATGGCTCAGCAGGTAAGAGCACTGACTGCTCTTCCAAAGGTCCTAAGTTCAAATCCCAGCAACCACGTGGTGACTCACAACCATCCAAGAAACTGTGATCTTCCTGCCTCAGTTTACAGAGTAGCTAAAGTCACAGGTATACACCATTGAGCCTGACTTCCGCTGAATGTTTAAGGAAGATGAGGAGGTGACACAGGCCAGGTGTGAGTGTCACCGGGTGATGATGCCAGCATTCCGGAGAGTAAGATAAGAGGATCCTAAATTCAAGGCAAGCATGGGCTACATACACAAGCAAGTTCTAGTACAGCCTAGACAACATAGGAAGACCCTGTCGGGAAAGAAAGAGAGATCAGGGGAAGACAACCTAGTGTGTGCATTATTTTTTAAAAGAAAACTCCCTAGTGTGACGGTCTATGCATGGAATCTTAGCAATGGGGAGTTGGAGATGGAGGATCAGAAATTCAGAACAGTCTCAGCTACCTAGTGAGCTTGGGACCAACCTGTGCTAGTCAAAACAAACCAACGTCACAATGATTTGAGGTCGATTTATATATTTGGTGCAGACTAGGGAGTGGACTATCAGGGTTCTTATGTAACACTTCACTCTGTTTATTTTGCTTCAATACTTGAATTATCCTAAGTACTTGTATCTCATTCTTTAAAAAAAAAATAACAGAAACTAGTTGGGCTGTAGAGAAAATAATGAGACACTTAGGTACCTAAAAAAGAATATTGAAAACTTTTATATGTGACATAATTTTAGGAATAAAACTTTTAGAATGATTGTGCATGTTTGTTTGTTTGTTTCAGGACAAGGCTTCCAAGTTCAACAGTCCTGACTGTCCCGGAACTCACTTTGTAGACCAGTCTGGTCTTGAACTCAAAGCAATACACCTACCTCTGCTTCCCAAGTGCCAGGATTAAAGAAGTGGCCCCCACCTCCAGATAGAATGATTATTTTCTTTCTGGACTTTTATAAGGGTAGGAAAGATGGCAGAGGATATTGGGAGAAAGCCCAGCATTGCAAGTAAGAATCATTATGAAAAGCTTTCTTGTGTGCTCGTTCCTAAGACATAGCCGGATATCTAGTTAATATTGAATATGTGTAACTGGTATTCCAACATAATTGGCAATTTATAGTTGGCAATAAAGTGTTTAAAATTGAACCCATTTTTTTCTTGAAAATACTAAACTGTTATTATTTTGTGAGTGGTTCATAATGTGTGTGTGTCTGTGTGTGTGTGTTGTGAGTGTGTGTGTGTGTGTGTGTGTGTGTGTGTGGTGTGTGCTGTGGTGTGTTCCTGTGTGTGTGCTGTGGTGTGTGTGTGCCTGTGTGTGTGTACTCTGTGGTGTGTGTGTGGAGGTCAGAGGATAACTTGATGACGTCAGTTCTTCCCTTTCACCTTTACTTGGGTTCCAGGAACTGAGCACAGGTAGTCGGGCTTGAGCACTGATTGTTGTTGCCAGCAGAGCGATCTCAGCAGCCCATGGAAATTCTCTGAAAGACAGATTCTCTCTATTATATACCTAGCTTTTTGACCTTAGGGAAAATAAATGAATTATTTCATTTCCATTTCTATATATTAAGAAAAACAAAGCAAAAGAGAAGAAAGATGGCTGGTGTTGATGCTAACTCAGGATTTACCTAACATACAAATGCATATGTTGTTTCTCGGAACTTCTAACAAGGAACCAAGCTGGACCACTTGGCATCTCAGAGCATCCTTAGCCTTTCCTCCTTCGTGACTTTTCTTTCTTGATACCCTCTGCCTCCCATTTTTGCCTGTAAATTAAGACCATTTTGTGGGTTCCTCTGAGGTATGCTCTACTCGAAGCCTTTCCTGTTCACAAAGACTCCTTTCTTTTGTCTCCTAAACTCTTGAAGCTTTTGTTGGCACGGCTCTTCCTGATTCAGCTGACACAGCTCTTGGCTCATTTGGCCCACGTTGGATATTATGAGCTTTCTTGGGGTATTTCCTAAGGAGGCCAAAGCTATGGCCAAGCTAAACAACAGCAGAAATTTACCAAAGATATGAGTTTGATGTGGGTCTAGGTAGGACCTACAGAGTTGGGATGTGATGGGGGAACCATGGGTGGGTACACTCAGAAAGTAAAGGGTTTCAGAAGTGGCAAGGAGAGGCCCATGTTATTTTAAAACTATCCTCTTTGGTTAGAGGACTCAGTAAGTAGGTGACTCGAGTCTATAGTTGAATAAGCACTTACTGGGCAGATGTTCTCACAGACTTTCTGTGTCAAGTTGCCATACCATTTGTTTAAGGTTGTACACATAGTGGCTGTTCTTGTTCACAGAAATATGTGTGGAGGTTCACTTCCTTCATGACCTGTCCTTTTCTGTTTATTTTTGCTAGTCTGTGACACCGGTGACTCCATTTTGCTTCCTACTGCTTTCAAACCACAAACTTGGCAGATGCATGGGATAAAAGTTCTAGAACCTCCAAGTCTGAGATGAAGGGTCTGGAGTCTGTGCTAGAAAACTATCCCACTTCTGACTCGTAGCATTTGGTGGCTTCGAGCAAGCTGGCATTCCCTGCCTTATAGACACCACCTTGTCTTCAGATCACCTTCTCTATTCTCCATGTGTCACCTTCTCCTGTCCCTTATAATCTTGTTCCTCTTGGGTTCCTGTTGTCCCATGGTAATTGGTACTGTGGTTACATCTACAATGGCGTTACTCTAAATAAGACTGCATTCTGAGGTCCCAGCAAAACTACATTCCAGTCATCAGGTATAGCTTCTCAGCATCCTTCCTTCCTTCTGATTGCTGCTTTTGAAAGATTCCAGTGTCATTCCAGCATGTAGGTGATGCTTACTAGCATTCCTAAGAACTCTCAACTCTTTAGTTATAAAGTCAGAAGTTGAGCCTAGACAGGCTCCTGCACATGATTCCTTCTTCCTTTCCCCATCCAGAGAAATGTTTAGTGAACCCAACAGAGGCAACTCCCCTAGCCTTAGACCACTGAACACCGTCTACCTGTGTTTTGTTCCAATTCATATTGTTCCAGGGACTGCTGGCCAACTGGACATTTGTAAAGAAGGCATCTTTTGGGGGATCTTTTTATTTTTATTTTCTTCTTCCTTTGTTTTTTTTTTCCTTTTGAAACAGGGTTTCTTTGTGTATGTAGTCCTGGCTGTCCTGGAATTCACTCTGTAGACCAGGCTGGCCCAGAACTGGGATTAAAGCATATGCCAACATGCCCAACTAAGAGGTTTTCTATTTTCTAATCTGTGTAAGACTGGAAAATAGTCTCTGTTGCCCTGGAGTAGTTTCCACATCTGATTTAACTCTGGGATTGTAATAACTACAAATAGGTTTATTAGAGGCTAGAGAGTAAGATATTTTTAAGACACGTGGCAGAGAACTAGATGTCTTATATAAATGGAAAATATCTATAAATGGATAAGTCATTTGTATCTTCCCAACAAGCGAATAAAAGAAAGGTTAAAATAGAGTCTCAGCCTGGCAGTGGTGGCACACGCCTTTAATCTCAGCACTTGGGAGACAGAGGCAGGTGGATTTCTGAGTTCAAGGCCATCCTGGTCTACAGGGCTACACAGAGAAACCCTGTCTTAAAAAACCAAAAATAAAATAAAATAAAACAAAGTCTCAAAGCCTGGCACTCAGTAAGCAGAAGCAGGCGAATCTCTGTGACTTAGAGGCCAGCCTGGTCTATAGAGAGTTTCAGGACAGCCAGGGCTACATGGAGAAATCCTGTCTCAAAAAACCAAAAAAAAAAAAAAGTCTCACATGAGATAATCATTAGATAAAGAAAATATGTATTAGCCTTAAGAGAAACAATAAAATGATCCCTCATATGACCCATCTAATATACCTTCTACATTGACTTTAAACATTAGTTAAACATTTTTGTAACAACTTCATGAGAGAAGACTTTAAAAAAGATGTATTCGCCGGGCGTGGTGGCGCACACCTTTAATCCCAGCACTCAGGAGGCAGAGGCAGGCGGATTTCTGAGTTCGAGGCCAGCATGGTCTACAAAGTGATCTCCAGGACAGCCAGGGCTATACAGAGAAACCCTGTCTCGAAAAACCAATAAATAAATAAATAAATAAGATGTATTCATTTTATTTTAGGTGTTTGAGCGCTTTGTCTGCATGGTGTACAATGTATCACATGTGTGCGCATGCACCACGGATGTGCCTGGTTCCTATGGGGATCAAAGAAGGTGCTGGATGCCCTGAAAGCAGAATTACAGATGGTTGTGAGCAAGCTTGTTGTTGCTGGTAAACCAAAGCCTTTGCAGGAGCTGCAAGCACTCTTAGTCGCCGAGCCATTTCTCTAGCCTCAAGATAAGCTTTCTGATTTCCGTTTAATAGGTGAGAAAGCAAGCTTTCGAATGTTAAGAAGTGTACAGTTTACCACCCACTCAGGTCAGGCTTCTAATCCTGATTTGTTTCACAGGACATCTCTCCAGTCCCCTGGTATGATGTGTTTTGAATGTGTACCAAAAGTTCCTGGGTTAAACACCTAATCCCCAGGGAGGTGGCTCTGAGAGGTGAGCCAGCCTGGATTAGATTGTAGGGCACCATTATGGAGGGGATTAGCGTTGACTGTGTGGATCAAGCTAGTTTCTCAAAGTGGGTGTTAACAAAATGAGTCTTCCTCCCACACTTAGCCCTTCCTTTCCCCAAGCAGCCGTTCTCACTTCTGCTTCTCCACCGGATTGTAACTGATAGGCACACGGAGGGACTGCCTGGACTTGAAGTGTGAGTGATTTCAAGTTTTCTTTGCTTTATCAATGACACCGCTATGAACATAGAGACGTAGATGTCCTTGTGGTAGCATGGGAACGCCCAAGAGTGGGATAGCTGAGAAGCTGCCATATTGATTTCCAAAGTGGCTGTACAGGTTTGCACTCCCACCAGCAATCGAGGAGTGTTCCCTTTGCGCCACATCCTCACCAGCTGTCACTGGTGGTATCCATCTTAACCACTTTGACATGTGTGAGATGGAATCTCGGAGCCCTTCTGATTCACACATCCCTAAGGGCTTAGGATGTCAAACAGTCCATTAAGTGCTTCTCACCCATTTGAGATTCCTCTGTTGAGAATTCTGTTTAGATCTATACCCCATTTTTTTTTAAGTGGGATTATTTGGTTTTGTTGATGTCTAGTTTCTTGGGTTCTTTATATATTTTGGATATTGGCCCTCTGTCAGATGTAGATGGAATTGGAGAAAATCTCATCTTATTCTGTAAGTGGCTGTTTTGTCCTATTGGGAGTGTCCTTTGTCTTACAAGACCTTTTCAGTTTCATGAGGTCTCATTTATCAATTGTCGATCTTGATGGGTGAGCTCCTGTTTTGCTCTGTTCAGGAAGCTGTCTCCTGTGCTAGTGCTCTCAAGGCTATTTTCTACCAGGTTCAGTGTATCTGGCTTTCTGTTGAGGCCTTTGCTCGACATGCAGTTCGGCCAGCACCGTTTGCTTAAGATGCTTTCTTCTTTCCATTGTATACGTCTGGCTTCTTTGTCAAAAATCATGTATCCATAGGTGTGTGCACTCATGTCTATGTTTTTGATTCAATTCCATTAAATTCCATAAAAACCTTTCTGTTTTTATGTCAATATTATTAAGTTTTTGTAACTATAGCTCTGTGGTACAGCTTGAAATCAGGGATGGTGAGCGCCCCCTCCCCGCCCCCGCCCCCTGAAGTTCTTCTATTGTATAGATTGTTTTAGCTAAACTGGGTTTCTTGGTTTTTTCTTTTTTTCTTTTTTTCTTTCATATAAAGTTGAGCATTGTTTTTTCAAGGTCTGTAAAAAACCATGTTGAAATTTTATGGGGATTGCATGGAGCCTATGAATTGCTTCTGGTATAAAATGGCTGTTTCTACTATGTTAATCCTACCGAGCCATGAGCATGGAAGATCTTTCCATCTTCTGGTATCTTCTTCAATTTCTTTCTTCAAAGACTTGAAGTTCTTGTCCTACAGGCATTTGACTCTCTTGGTTAGAATTACCCTCAAGATGTTTTCTATTACGTGTGGCTCTTTGAAGGGTGATGTGGGGTATTAACTCAACTGTTAAAAAAGAAGAATAGGGGGCTGGAGAGATGGCTTAGCGGTTAAGAACACTGACTGCTCTTCCGTAGGTCCTGAGTTCAAATCCCAGCAACCACATGGTGGCTCACAACCATCTGTAACAAGACCTGATTCCCTCTTTTGGTGTCTGAAGACAGCTAGTGTACTTATATATAATAAATAAAATAAATCTTAAAAACACACACACACAAGAAGAAGAACATCATGGAATTTATAGGCAAATGGGTGGAACTAGAAAAAAAAAATCAACCTGAGTGAGGTAGTTCAGACCCATAAAGCGAATATGTACTCACTTATAAGTGGATATTAGCTGAAAAGGATAATCATTCGACAATCACAGATCCAGAGAGGCTAAGTAACAAGGAGGGCTCAAGCGAGGGATACATGGATCTCCCTGAGAATGGGAAATATAATCGATTTCATGGGTGAACTGGAGACAGGTGGGAATGGGAACAGGAGGGAGGAGAGTACTGGGAGAGACAACTGGAGTTTGGAGGCTATTTGAAGAGCAAGGTAGAAACGAGTGTGATTGAAACTTCCAGAGTTGATGAAGCTGACTTCAGAGAAAACTCCTAGTGTATCTAGGGACAGAGAGCCTGAACTGGCCATCTTCTGTAACCCCGACAAGGCTTCCAGTGGAGGGACTGGGACACCAACTCAGTCACAAAACTTTCAGTCTATCGATTCTGCCTATAAGGTGTACTGGGGTAAAGAAGAATGGTCAACCAGTGACTGGTCCGACTTGAGACTCAAGCCATGAGAGGGAGCCCAAGTCTGACACTGCCTGGAGGGCCAGGAACCAGAGGCTGCATAGTCCAGAGACCAGGTAGCCCAGTTCAAACTCTTTCTTCTTAAGAGAGGTCGCAGTAGGCTGGAGAGATGGATCAGAGGTTAAAAGCACTGGCTGCTCTTCCAGAGGACCTGAGTTCAATTCCCAGTAACCACATGAAGACTCACAACCATCTATAGTGAGATCTGGTGCCCACTTCTGGCCTGTAGGCATATGTGCAGGCAGAATAAATAAAGGTCACAGCGTTTATCACAGCAACGGAGAAGCAACTAATACACAGAGCATCTAAAAAGCCGAGGGTGTGGCCCCAAACATCGACTATAGCCAGATGTGGTGCTGCAGGCCTGTGATCTGAGTACAAGGGAGACAGAGGCAAAGGGCTCAGACGCACCAGGTCCTTCCTGTAGCTTCCTGTATACCTAGCAGGTTCAAGGCCAACCTGGGCTACATAAGACCCTGTCTCAAAAAACAAAAGCAAACCCCTTATTTATAGTTACTATATATATACTTCACACACTCATGTTAGGAATGATAGTGGCACAAACTGTATAGATTAATTGGGAGCATCGTCTTTGTGTCTAGTGTACAAGCTAGCTTATAATTGGCATAGTGAACTCTCAATGAGACGGGACCCTAATTACCACAGTCCCCTTCAATATACGTTGGTAGAGATACAACTGAACCTGTCCTAAAAGATGATTGAATGAGTTTGCTTTCACGACTGTGACAGAATGCCTGGTATAAACAACAGGAAGAAAGAATTCTTTTGGCTCATGGTTCCAAGGAATTTGATCTATGACTACTTGGTCCCTTGTACCTGTGCAGAGTGACAGGGCGATGGGAATGAGTGGTGGGGAGGCTTCTCACGCCACAGAGGATAAGAAGAAAGGGAGGTGGGCAGTGGGGGCACATGCCTTTAATCCCAGTAGTTAGGAGGCAGAGGCAAATGGATGTCTGTGAGTTCAAGGCCAGCCTGAACTACCAAAGTAAATTCCCGAGTATGCCCTTGGTGAACTGTTTGTATCAGTTGGTACCCATCTCCTAACTTCCCACAAGAGCACCACCTGCTGGGGGCTGAACCCCAATACTCTTCAAATCCCTGACAGCACATATCAATAAGCTCCCTTAGATGTTTCGTGGAAATAAGAGTGTAAATGTGTAAAACTATACTCACATGTCACAATAGGT
This sequence comes from Mus musculus, assembly GCF_000001635.26. NCBI lineage: Eukaryota > Metazoa > Chordata > Mammalia > Rodentia > Muridae > Mus > Mus musculus. The sequence goes on along the minus strand of NC_000069.6, from coordinate 129,520,567 downwards.
ACCATAAAGGTTACTCAAAAGTTATGAATTCAACGGTTGAAGTCTGGAATTGAATGTGGGGGCCTGGAGAAATGGCTCAACAGGGAAGAGAACTTGCTTAGAAAGCATCTGAACCTAAGTTGTAATCTCAGCATCCATGGAAAATTCCAGGCATTGAGTGTGGGGGCGGGGCCGGGGGGGAGGGGTGCCTAGATTCCCAGTGCTGTGGGGTATAGACATAAAAGAATTGTTTGTGGCTTACTGCCTACCAGCCTAGCTGAAGCTTCAATTAGAAACCCAATCACAAAGGAAGATGTGAGAGAGTAATGGAGTAGGGTCACTCTACATCCCATCCTAGTTTCCTCATGTGTGCACACAGGAAAGCACACCTGTACATACATGTGCACACATACCACATGTACCACACTCACATTCTCTGTGTCTCTGTTTGTTTCTGTCTCTCTTCTCTCTCTCTCTCTCTCTCTCTCTCTCTCTCTCTCTCTGTCACACACATACACACAGAGATGTTAGATTTTAAAAACTTTATTATGGACAAGACAATCCAATTGGATACTTTGTAAGAGACCCAGTTTAGTGTTAATAGTACAGTAAATTGAAAAGGAAGGGTAGAGGTCAACAAGATGGCTCAATGGGTAAAGGCAGCTGCTGCCATGCCCGATGATCTGAGCTTGTCCCAAGAACCCACATGGTGGAAGGAGAGAGCCAAATCCTGCAAATGGTCCTTTGATGTATACCTGTGCACTGTGGCACACCTGCACAAAATAAATAAGAAAGTGAAAGATAGAAGAGATTCCATTTTGAAAAAGAGAGTATAAGTGGTTATGCTTATATGAGATAAAATATGAGATAAAATAGACTTTGGATCAAAGAGTGCTCGAGGGGTTGATGAGATGGCACAGTGAATAAAGGAACTTGCTGCCAAGCTTGGCACCCTGAGTTGAACCAAATCCTACAAACTGGCCTTTGACATGCATGGCCTTTGATATGCATGCCATGACACAAGAGTGTATGCACACACACACACATACACACACACACAAATGAGAGAGAATAAATGATTGTAAACAAGTTTAGTGATTAAATAAAATTTCTTAGAGACAAAAGACAGTCCTTAATTAGTGATATGGGACCCAGTTGGTCAGTTTGATATAACACATGCAAACATACACAATCCTAAACTGGATTAGTACCTGAACATGTAAGACATATGGAGGACACAGAGAAACATCACAGAAACAAGAAAGACAAACACAGTAGGTGACTTCAGGAACGAACTTCCAACAGTGGTTATATCAGTTTGACAGAACATAGAAATGCTGGATTCCAACGTCACTTTAGACCAGATGAATCTAATGACACATAGAATTTTTCACCCCAACAGTTGTAGAGTTCTAGCAGGTATCAAATATTCTTACACACAGACCCAATACTGGGACAGAAAACAAGACTTCACAAACCCAAGAAGATTGAAGTCACATCAAGTAGTGTTCCTAGTTACACTGTTATGAAATCAATAACAGAAGGAATTTTAGGGAATTCATAAATATTATATGTATGTATGTATGCATGTATGATAGACTGTTGCCCTTAAGGGATAATGAACAAAAGAATATAAGCTGAAATTAAGCTAGAGTCTGGCATGGCATACTTACAGTAAATTTATAAGCAGAAGTGTACACTCTAAAGTAGCTATGAGAAGCAGAGTATGTGGGGCAGGAGACATGGGTGAGTGGTTAAGAGCATTCAAAGTTCTTGCAGAGGACCCAGGTTCAGTTTCCAGCACCCACACCAGATCACAACTACTTTTAACTTCAGTTCCAGGGGAGAAAATCCTCTGGCCTCAGGCACCTTGAACGGACATAGAACACATCAACTCACGCAAGCAGACTAAGACACAAATATAAACAAGCACATTCTTAGGAAAGAAAGAAAGGAAAGGAAAGCAGAATGTGATAAATTCATAATCCAGCAACTGTCATCTGCCCTCATTACAAAGGCCTGCGTGTGCACAGGGCTGCCGGGGTAGCAGGCCTGTTGACACCAGTGTGCCCACAGACTTGGGAGTAACACAGTGTGCTCTGAGCTGGATGGCTACCCATGGTGGAGGGCCAGGGTTTCTCAGCTGCAGTATGCATTTTGAACATCTGCATCTGCCAGGGATAAATGTTGGGTCTTACAGGGGCAGGAGTCATGGCAGAACCTTTAAGAGCTATGGCCTTGTGGGAAGCCTTTGGATTCCTCAGGGTGTTTGTTGCCCATGAAAGTGGCTTCGTGATTCTAGGCCCCTCCTCACCCTCCCTTTATGTCCTTGAAATGAGATGAACAGCATCTGCTCTGTGATGCAACCATAGACCTAAAGCAATGAGATCAAACCCTCATAGACAAAAATATCCAAAAACCTGTGAGTGAAAGGTTATCATTCTCGCTAAGTCTCGAGAGTTTGGTTTAGTGTCAAGAGTTAGCAATAACACGAACTTCACTATAATACTGGATTTATTTATTTATTTTGAGACAGGACCTCACATAGCTCAAGGCAGTTTTGAACTCATAATCCTCTTGCCTTAGCCTATGGAATGCTGGGATTCCGGGCATATGCCAGCACGTTCAGCTTTCATTATAATCTTACAAGACCATACTTGTACATGGGATCCATCATTGGATGAGCTATTACAGTATTTCTACGTGCACGATACTACATGCAAAATGTTTGCTACATACATTCTCTGTATCGAGTGGATGGTAATTGTTACCGGGTCATACCGTGTCAATCAGCTTTCCAGAGCTGGGACAAACTAAGGGAAGTCAACATAAAGAAGCAAAGTTGTCTTTTGGCTTCCTGTTGCAGAGATTTCAGTCTGTGGTCATTTGGCTCTGTTGCCCCTGGGCCTGTAGTAAGATGGAGAGAGCACCATTGAGAGCTGAGGGGAGTGTGAAGGAGCAAGACTGCCCCCCCCCCCCGTGACAGGCAGAGCAATAGAGTAAGAAAGGAAGGAGCAAAGAAAGAAAGCAGGGGGTCGTAGAGGCACATCCCACTGACTTCTTCCCTAGGCCCATCAACCATTGCCCAGTAGCACAGACAGGTAAGAACCAAACTTTAAATCTACCAAACTCTGGGGCCATTTCCAGTTCTCATAACTGCACCTTCAAGTCCTTGAAGGTGCTATTTTCTTCCAGTTAGAAATTGCTTTCTTACAAATAATAGCACATTTAATCCTTGTAACCACTTTACAAGGTAGATGCTCCTGAGGCCCAGAGAGACAAATATTTCACCCAGGTCATCCAACTGGCGAGTAGACTCTGGTATCCTCACCTGAACCCGTAAAACAAACGCACATGCCAAAGCCAGTTCTGGTGCCCAAGGCCTGTAACTCTCATGGTTCTGGAGGCTGAGGTAGGCAGGGGCTAAGGGATTCAGTTGACAGAGTGGATGTTTTACATTCAAAATGTCCTAGCTTCTGCCTCTGGTACCACATAAAGCGAAGTGGCGGCATCTGCCTGTGCTCTCAGTAGCCAGGAAGCAAGGGTATGTGCAGGATGATCTGAAATTCCAGGCCGTCTTCTGCTACCCCATCTCAAAAACAAAAACAAACTCAAAATGACCAGCTATTGAGACTCTGTCTCCTAATAAGAGCTTAACACACAGCAGCGGATACAGCTTGGTGGCAGAGCCCTTGCGTAGCATGGATGAGGCCCTAGGCTCAATCACCAGCATAGGAAAAAATAAGGTCATTTAACTGTGCTATCTTTTTTCTAAAGATTTATTTATTTTATGAATATGAGTACACCATTGCTCTCTTCAGACACACCAGATGAGGGCGTCGGACCCCATTAGAGATGGTGGTGAGCCGCCATGTGGTTGCTGGGAATTGAACTCAGGACCACAGGAAGAGCAGCCAGTACTCTTAACCGCTGAGCCATCTCTCCAGCTCTAATTGTGTTATCTTAATTTACAGTAAAACTGGGAGATTGAAGCTGGAGAAATAGTTCAACCATTAAAGGACTTGCTGCTCTTGGAGACAACCTGCTTTCTGTTCCCAGCACTCAGTGGCTCATTACCATCTGTAACTCCAGTTCTTGGGACTCTCACACCCTCTTCTGACATCCCGAGACACGAGGCATGCAAATGATGTACATGGCTCCCCTTTGAATATGCAGGTATTCATACGCATAAGATGAGAGTAAGTTTAAATTTAAAAGTGAGTTTTATTTACTTATTCTATTTAAGGACACACTTGTGTAACACATGGATTTCATGATCCAGATTAGTCGCCAAGCTCTGAAGATGGACAGACGGCAGATGCTCTCTTGGACAACAATTGGCACTTGGCTGACTTATTGATTGCCTGATGAAATGTTTAGGTCCAACCTCTTCAGGTTATTATTGTTAGTGATTAGTGGGAGGCTTTGCATCCCTCTACCTGGACAAAGACCAAGAAAGAAATCCCATTCAAAAGCCACACAAGCACCCCAGGACTCAGGATGTCTTAATCTATGGAAAGGCTGGCCTGGATCTTGCCCTCTGCCTCCATCTGTTCTGAAAGGATGAGAGTGTGGACCACAGGTCTGCTTTCTCCCCAGGCACCAGGCTGACCTCATTTCCAGAGACATCAGTAGAGGTAGGAGAACTAGAACTTAATATTGATTTAAAATGTTTCTTGAAGTGCCTTCATGTCAGGCCTTTCCATCACTGGCTCTGTAATTGTGAGATGTCTAATCCTTCCTTGTTCCTTACACATACCCTGGAAATATTAACACAACTCAGGCCATGGAGCTGTTGTGAATATTATGTAAGACAATATATGTCAGGTGCTAGCTGATATAACTCTGAGACACGGTAAACTACTGTTTTCTGGTTGTCCAAAGACCCACAACCAGGAAGAGGAGCCATGGGGCCAGAGAGATTGCTTAGTGGATAAAAGGTGTTTGCTGTCAAAATGATCTGAGTTTGATCCCTTGGAATCATAAGATAAGAACCGACACTCACGGGTTGTTGTCTGACACCTCCATACATGTTCCTGGCATAGCTGTGCAGTCTCAGTCTCCCTCTCCCTCTCCCTCTCCCTCTCTCTCTCTCCCTCTCTCTCTCCCTCTCTCTCTCCCTCTCTCTCTCACACACACAAATAAATAGATATAATTTTAAAAAGAGAGAGGAGTCACCAGGAGAAAGTCCTAAGGCCAAAAATCATGTTTTTCGATATAATTCCTTGACAAGGGAAGTTGAGTCAAAGGCCCCTCATTTACTGCAAATCTTGGCTTGTGCTACTTCCTCTGGGACCCTTACCTGACCTTGTGACCTGATGCTTATCTCTTTTCAGGTAGACTCCCTTGGGCCAACCCCAAGAACACCTTAAAGAGTCCTTACATCATTGCATTTTAATAGCTATATTAGCTGGGTGGATTAACTGTCGCTGTGGCTTCAGTGTGTCCCTCAAAATTCAAGGGTTGAAAATGTGATTCCCCAGCATTGCAAGGTAGGGCATTGAGAGGTAGAGCATTGAGAGGTAGAACATTGAGAGGTAGGGCATTGAGAGGTAGGACATTGAGAGGTAGGGCATTGAGAGGTAGGACATAGAGAGGTAGGCATTGAGAGGTAGGACATTGAGAAGTAGAACATTGAGAGGTAGGGCATGGAGAGGTAGAGAATTGAGAGTTAGGGCATTGAGAGGTAGAGCATTGAGAGGTAGAGCATTGAGAGGTAGGGCATTGAGAGGTAGGGCATTGAGAGGTAGAGCATTGAGAGGTAGGGCATTGAGAGGTAGAGCTCACAACCATCCGTAACGAAATCTGATGCCCTCTTCTGGAGTATCTGAGGACAGCTACAGTGTACTTACATATAATAAATAAATAAATCTTAAAAAAAAAAAAAAGACGTTTTACGCTACTAGATCTCTGGTTTGGAACCAGAAAAACAAAGCAATTATCTATTTTCTTTCCCGTCGATGATCTAAGAATGAATTCATGTATAATACGCATTGACTGTTGTTTCAGGGTCAGGTACTGAGATACCGGAAGCACTTAAACACGCTTAGCCTAGTGGATTGGTTGTGGTTTTGGCAGTTTTAGGTTTAAATAACAGAATGCCACAGGCTGAATGACAAAAAGAGCAAAGGTTTCTTTATTATCATTCTAAGGACCAGCGAGTGTCTACATCTGGAAGGGGGGTTTATTTTACTTTTATTTATTATTTATTTATTTATCTATCTATTTATTTATTTTTGGTTTTTCGAGACAGGGTTCCTCTGTATAGCCCTGGCTATCCTGGAACTCACTCTGTAGACCACGCTGGCCTCGAACTCAGAAATCTGCCTGCCTCTGCCTCCAACTGCCGGGATTAAAGGCGTGCACCATCACACCCAGTTGCAAAATGGCTTTTTAATCTCTATGCAAGACTTGGTCAAGTTTCTCAGTCTTTACAAAGGCCATCATCCACACAAGAATTAGAAAGTCCCTAAACCTAGAAGCTGTAAATGCTACAGATGTAGGCAGTTAATTGTCATGTAGGTCAGGGAGATTGTTTATAAGTTAAGAACACGTGCTGTTCTTGCAGAGGACCCAAATGGAGTTGCTAGCACCCATGTGGCAGTTGACAACTAGGTATAACTCCAGTTCCAGGGGTGCTCTGAATGCCCTCTTCTGCCCTCTACCAGCCTCTACAAGTGGTGTGCAGGCAAATTCTTATACATATCCAAAATTAAAAGCAAACATAAAATGAAATGAGGTCACATATTTTGTTTCACAGACTACCGTAGGCTTAGATTTTTTTTTTCAAAACCTGCTTTAATAAGGGTTCTTAAATGCTTTAACCTCCCTTCTAGCCCACCACCCACCAGAGGTAGTGGAAAGGAAAGGTTAATAGGACAAAGGGGGATGTGGGCCTGTTTAGACATAGTTCTTTCAGGTGATTTCAATCTTCATTGTCAGGATATCAGTTCACATGAATCAGCAACAGTAGCTCAATTGATCACAAACAGCATTTACCAATCAGGAATGGCCTCGAGGCTCTACCAATTGACCCCAGTCACAGAAGTGGCAAGAAACTGCCAGGACACCACCAGAAGTGCTTTGGTGTGTTTCTCTCTATGAAGTCATGACAAACAGAGACCAGCAGAGAGTGGCAAGGCGAACCAATGCAACAGTATCGGGTTATACTTACACCCTTTCCAAGCATCCGCTCTAGCAAAATGTCACATGTGCATTTCCCAGGCAGCTTCTAAAAAAAACACCACGTGTCTGTTCTCAGCAAAACATCCTCTCATAAGACGGTATCCAGGAAAACATCACATGACACAACTGAGTCTCCAAAGAATCCAGAAATTTCCACTTCAGACTATACATTTAAAAAAATTAATAGTGACTCCAGAGAAACTTATGCCATAGAATTTAATTTGTCATTTCAAAATGCCTATTTTTACCTTCATCTGTTTGCGGTTAGATTAATTTGTATTTTCTCCACTTTGAACATGGAGACCTTAGAGCATAGAAGCTAGGACATGGTCACAGTTAAAGCAAAGGACAAGTTGAACCACTGGCGGGGTGGGGGGGGGGTGGGGGGGGAGAAGAAGGGTGAGATTGGGGAAGGCAGAGCAAATGGAGAGACAGGCAAAGACAGTCTCTTTGGGTCCCAGGCCAATTCCCTGTCAACACCCAGGGTAATGCAAGCTTTGGCTGCTGCCTCTTGCTCTACCAATCCTACCTTCTCCAACAATGTCCTGATAGCATGTCTCTGGCCACCCATACATGAGTGACAGTTGAGCTGTACGTAGGTACAGGTAGGGAGAAGGAATCTTAGGAGGGACAATTGAAGTTTTGTCTTTCCAGTTTGAAAAGACGGGAAAGGGAGGAAATAGATGATAGACAGAAGATAGATAGCTGGCTGGCTGGGTAGGTAGATAGGCGGACAGACGGATGGGTGGGCAGACAGACGGAAGACAAAAAAAGGCCAGAAATAAAAACAACTATTCCCATACTGAGCACTTGGAGTCTAGCCCCAGCTACTTGCCATGTATTGTAGAAGCATCCAGAACCTATCTCCTAATAACCAATATCCCAAATGATCAATCTCAAGAAAGAAACGTGCCTGGAACCAACTTAGGTCTCCAATGAGAGGAACAGATTCAAACAAGCAAACAAAAAATCCCATGGATTTTTGTACACCACGATATTGCTTTTTGCCACAAGTAAGACTGAATCTAAGTCATTTTCAGGAAAAGAGATGCCACACTTGAGATCTTACTCAGCAAATTATGCAAGTGTGTGAGAGGGAAATATTGGATGTTTTCTCTTCTTTGTTTTTTCCAGATTTTTTTGTTTTGTTTTGTTTTGTTTTGTGTTTTGTTTTGTTTTTTTTTTTTTGTTTTTCGAGACAGGGTTTCTCTGTGTAGCCCTGGCTGTCCTGGAACTCACTCTGTAGACCAGGCTGGCCTCGAACTCAGAGATCCGCCTGCCTCTGCCTCCCGAGTGCTGGGATTAAAGGCGGCGCCACCACTGCCCGGCTCCAGATTTTTATAAGTCCATAAGACTGTGCCTGTATATGTGACATGAAAGCAGAAATAAAACCAATGACAGCAGGGACCTAACAGGAACGGGGAGCATTGAAAAGCGACAGCCTGAGGATATGGGGATATGCTCTATAAACAATATGTACTTGCACGAAGACTAAAATAAACTCAATTTAAACAAAGAGGAAAGGAGAACTGGATCTGTAAGTTTCCTACTTAATATGACACGCTCACTCATTCATCCAGATATGGACCCACACGAAGGGCACGCAAAACCAAAAGCAACTTCCCTTACCTCTGTACAAACCCTCCCACACCCTCTCAAAAAGGGTTGTCTTCTCTTCCCGAGAGCCAGCCATACCTCTCTTTGTAGTATATTTTCTTCAATTAAAAAAAATGGTTTTTGCTCTTGCTCCCTTATTCTCTCACCCTGTTCTCTCTCTGCCCCTTAGCTCCCCCTTCCCCTCCCACTTCTCTCTCCATGTGTTCACAGCCGGCCTCTACTTCTCTACTCTTTCTCCTTCTCTTCTCTCTCTCTCTCTCTCTCTCTCTCTCTCTCTCTCTCTCTCTCTCTCTCCCTCTCTCTCTCTCTCTCCCTCTCTCTCTCTCTGCCTTTCTCTGTCTCTACTACCCCTTCAACTCCTCTCCCCATGCACTAAATAAACTCTATTTCATACTAAAAAAATAATTGTGTCTGTGCACGTTCCTGTCCACACATCTATGTGCACCCGTGGGTGTGAGGGTGTATGTGCCCATAGAGGCCAGAGGTTGACGCGGCTTATCTCCCTTCCTCATCCTCCACCTTCTTTATTTATTGTTATTTTTTGCATACACTGCTACTGAATGTCTAGCTCTCTCATTCAGCTAGACTGGCTTGCCAGAAAGCCGCAGGGACTGACTCTCTCTCTCTCTCTCTCTCTCTCTCTCTCTGTGTGTGTGTGTGTGTGTGTGTGTGTGTCTTCCAGGTGCATGTGTGGGGGTCATGTATAGGTGTGCATCTTCCAGGTGCATGTGCGGAGGGTCAGAGGAGTTTTTTTTGTTTTTGTTTTGTTTTATTTTGTTTTTCGAGACAGGGTTTCTCTGTGTAGCCCTGGCTGTCCTGGAACTCACTTTGTAGACCAGGCTGCCCTCGATCTCAGAAATCCTGAGACTCAGAGCCTGCCTCTGCCTCCCAAGTGCTGGGATTAAAGGAGTGCGCCACCACCGCCCGGGAAAATGTGTACCCCAGGCTGGCCTCGAACTTGTGACCCTCCTGCCTCTGCCTCCTTCAGCAAATCCTACCGGCGCGTGCCACCACAACTGGCATCAGAGGAGATCTTATGGGAATCAGTTCTTCCTTTTCCCCATGTGAGTCCCAGAGACTGAACTTAAGTATCAGACATGGCAGCAGGCACTCTGCATCAGCAAAACCCTAGCACTAGCCATAAATTTTCTGTAATAAATCTCCCCATATCTGTTTTGCTCTCTTAAATACTTTTTTTTTTTTTAACCTCTGCCCCTTTGGCTTGTCAGGATCACTTTTGGCATGACCTTTTGGCGACCCATATAGGAAACTCTCACTTTGCCTGGCTGGGTAAATCTTGTCTTTGGTCCTCATGGTTGGTTGGCTGATAAGCCTCTGAGGGCTTTGGCTAGGTCCTTGCTTCTCCAGCAAGACTTTAAGTCCTTCTGGCTGTGACTGTGGATTTCAGTTCACTTGTAAAGGCAAACACCCAGGAGATCTTTCCAGGCACTTGTGAAAGCCTAACTTCTTGTTTGTCACTGAAAGATTCTGGGCAAGGCTACTCTTTCTCAGGTCCTATAAACTGTGGGAAAAGGAGGGAGGTCTATTTCCTGTACTCTTTAAGGGGAAGGGGCCACTTTGGTGTTTCAGGAGCCCACTCTCGTGACAGGTGGTGTGCATAGCAGAGACAGCTCGAGAAGATCAATCAGCGCGTGTTGCTAGGACCCTCTTCCCTTCCCCATCTCTCTTCTCCACCAGCAACCTCCTCCTTCACACTGCGCTAGGGTCCGAGGAGTGTAGCGTGTGAATGATGGTGTGTGTATCCGCCATTCCACACTCGTCCCAGCCAGGTTTTTGCTCTCTCCAAGGCAGCGAGCCTCCCGTTCTTTCCTTGTGACTGATGAGTGGCCACATTTTGGTTTGGAAGCTTTCCACTTGAGGTTGGTCTGACTCAACTAACCGAACAGGTTTGGCTTCTGTGTGGAACCAGATGAAGCATGTTACACACAACCCAGTGTGAGGAGACCAAGTCTCCCCTTTCACCCATCCCCAACACTAGTGAGGCCTTTGCTCTCAACGGATGCCTTCTGGGTGAAGAACACATCTCTGGTAAGACCCGTGGGAAGAATATATTTTTATTTCATTTGACCCATCCCTACGGTGCAGCCACTCTAAATTTTATCCTCATGGTCTCACAAAGAAAACACTTCTTAGCCAGGCAGTGGTGGCGCATGCCTTTAATCCCAGCACTTGGGAGGAAGAGGCAGGCGGATTTCTGAGTTCGAGGCCAACCTGGTCTACAGAATGAGTTCCAGGACAGCTGGGGCTATACAGAGAAACCCTGTCTCGTAAAACAAACAAACAAACAAACAAACAAGAAAACACTTCCTTTTTTTAAAAAAATGTTTTTTAAAGATTTATTTATTTATTATATATAAGTACACTGTAGCTGTCTTCAGACACACCAGAAGAGGGCATCAGATCTCATTACAGATGGCTATGAGCCAACCATGTGGTTGCTGAGATTTGAACTCAGGACCTCTGGAAGAGCAGTCAGTGCTCTTAACCGCTGAGCCATCTCTCCAGCCCAAGAAAACACTTCTTTTCTTTCTTTCATTCTTCTTTTAGATTTATTTATTTTTATGTGCATTGGAGTTTGACCTGCACATATGTATGTCTGTGCTGAGGGTGCCGGATCCCCTGGATCACAGACTGTTGTGAGTTGCCACACTGGTGGTAGGAATTGAACCTGAGTCCTCTGGAAGAGCAGACAGTGCTCTTAACCTCTGAGCCTTTTTCCCAGCCCAGCACTTATTTTCCTTTGTAACAAAATGTGTTCCTTTTATCCTCTCCCTAATCTAGAGTGCTGGCTACTTCATGGCACAATAAACTCAGATTGCATCCCATAATTAAATACCTTGTGTTGTGATTTAGGTAAGGACTCTGAGATATTTTATACCCAAGCCTTTGTGTCTTCCTCTATTATCCTCAGCTGTAAGGGATGTTTGGGGGTGGGGTGGGGGGTGGGTACTGTGTTTGCCTCACTAGGTTCTCTTACCCTAACCAAATCTGCCCTAAACTCAACCCCAGATCCTATCTTTGAGGATCCCTCTTTTGTGCACATTCAAGCTCAACCTTGAACCCCTCCTCCACCATCCACCCCTCCTCCACCATCCACCCCTCCTCCACCAGCCACCCCTCCTCCACAGCCACCCCTCCTCCACAGCCACCCCTCCTCCACCATCCACCCCTCCTCCACCATCCACCCCTCCTTCACCATCCACCCCTCCTCCACCATCCACCCCTCCTCCACCATCCACCCCTCCTCCACAGCCACCCCTCCTCCACAGCCACCCCTCCTCCACCATTCACCCCTCCTCCACCATCCACCCCTCCTCCACCAGCCACCCCTCCTCCACAGCCACCCCTCTTCCACCATCCACCCCTCCTCCACCATCCACCCCTCCTCCACCATCCACCCCTCCTCCACCATCCACCCCTCCTCCACCATCCACCCCTCCTCCACAGCCACCTCTCCTCCACCATCCGCCCCTCCTCCACCATCCACCCCTCCTCCACCATCCACCCCTCCTCCACAGCCACCCCTCCTCCACCATCCACCCCTCCTCCACCATCCACCCCTCCTCCACTATCCACCCCTCCTCCACCATCCACCCCTCCTCCACCATCCATTCCTCCTCCACCATCCGCCCCCCCTCCACCATCCACCCCTCCTCCACAGCTACCCCTCCTCCACCATCCACCCCTCCTCCACCATCCACCCCTCCTCCACCATCCACCCCCTCCTCCACAGCCACCCCTCCTCCACCATCCACCCCTCCACCACCATCCACCCCTCCTCCACCATCCGCCCCTCCACCTGGCAACTCTGCTCCCATCCCTCCCTCAGCCTCTGTCCTCCTTCCTCCTGACTCCCCCTACAGACTACCAGCACACACTCTCTCACACCTTCTCCCAGGAACTTCATGTTAAAAACCTTCACCTCACAAAACAGTCTTCCCTTTGAAGGGGTTGAGATAGGAACATTGGTACCATTTACTGACACTTCTAATCTACCTTAAATACAATCCAAAGTAGGATTGGCTAGCTAGGTCACCTCAATCTTCATTAAGGAATCCAAAGGGCTGCTGGTAACTTTTGATTTAATCTGCCAAGACAACCCTACCATCCCAATGATCTGCTGCAGGCATAAAGATGTGTCTTGTCTCTGTTGTTCAGCATGTGACTACATTGAGGACATTCATATTCATAAAACAGTCAGGCCAAGCTTCATTGCTGTGCCTGTTGTGGAGCCTAGCTTGTCATATCATGCCACAGACATAGGAAATTATGGGGTGGCGGGAACCTGCTAGAATCTTATTATTACCTGCTCATTAAAGGAGGTGAAAATGGCCATTATCAAACCCATTCATTATTACAAGTTGTAGGAGATAACGAGAGTTTCTAAGAACACTGTTCTCTTTCTACCATGATTGCTGAAACCATGTGCTAATCTGTTCCCCAAGAGTCAGAAAGACCAACCCATTCTGGCTATACATTTTATAAACCAAACCTTTCCCAGGTATTAGATACAAAAGCTTCACATGTCCTTCAAAGTCTTTAAGGACCAGGAAGAGACTTTGAGGTAAATGACAAGCTCAGCAAATGGTTGCAGCAAACGCCTGTCCTGTGTCTCATCCTTCAGCCACAGGCTTCAGTCTAACGGAACAAACCTAGCTGTGAGTCAAAGACTCTTTCTTGTTCTGGCTGTGGCCGGCTATGACACTTCAGCCTGGAGTGCCCAAAGCTATGGAGCTATAAACCTACCCTCGCACCATATTTAATCTGCAAAGTGAGACTCCACAGAAAGTAGCAATCTCTCTCTCTCTCTCTCTCTCTCTCTCTCTCTCTCTCTCTCTCTCTCTCTCTCCCTCTCTCCCTCTCTCTCTCTCTCTCTCTCTTTCTCTCTTTCTTCTCATGAGATAAGGTCATCCTTTACCAGGGTGAGGCCTGAAAAAAGACAAAGGCCCCTGACTTTGTTCCTGGACTATGAGGAACCTAGCAAGTAATAATTTCCTCTTCCTTTGAGACCCGATGGGAGTGTGAAGCTACATAGACCCCCATCAAGTAGCTTGTTGATGACACTTCAATAACCCTAGACATGGTAGGACCAACATTATATTCCTTATCAATGTGGAAGCTACTTTTTGGACCCTGACCACATTTTCTCCTCAGTCTTTTTGTCCCTTGCCCTTCTCTGTTAGCCTTCTTCATACCGCTCTTGTACCTGTAAGGTACGAAAGCAACTTTTCTTGTGTGCATTTTGAGAATAAATCCTACACAGCTTCTCCATTGCTATCCTAGGTAGGGCCATCCCGAGACTTCAGAGTCTCCCTCACTATCGTGTCACAGTGTAGAACTGGCTGGGGCTCCAAAGTCTTTACTATAGATCTATAGACCTACCGCAATGAAATCTGGGATACTTCCATTCCTGGATGACTAACAGCTTCTTCTATCAAGATTGCCCTTAAGAACCCTGACAATTTTCCATGAAGGTTCCAGAATCCTTTAAAACTTTATGGTTAAAAGCATATACCCTCTCACTGATAGGTTCCTAAATACTGTGCTTCTGGGTCTGTCTAACTATCCATGTAACAACCTCGTCTTGGCAGTAAAGAAGTCAAATGGCTGTCTCAAAATGAAACAAAACTATAACCCACATTTTTCAAGTGCCCCAGCCACTTATATTTTTATTTAGAAGACAAAGCCAGCTGGTGGTTGAGAGCACCTCCTAGATGCTGAATTGTCCCTTGGGCAGGCAGGGGCTGTCACTGCTAGGGAAGTGTCCCCCATTTGCTCCAGTGCTTCAAAAGAAAAACTGCCATCTTACATGAAGAAGGGAGGAGGCACAGCTATAGATGGAGGCACAACTCTAAAATGGTAGTTTTTGCTGCTATTAAGAAGAAAACCCAAGTAAGACTATAAATGGAAATGTGCCACACACACACAAACAAAAATGGGATATGTGCAATATATATATATATATATATATATATATATATTAATATATATATTAATACTTGTGGACAAGTGTTACAAGTTGTTGAAGAACAACAAAATCACCAATGTCTTCCATTTTGAGATGTGTATAGTTTTGTAAGCAGTAGTGCTTGATAGCATATTGTAGTGCCATGTTAGGGGTTAGTGCATGAGTTTAGTGCAATTTTAAACTTCAAGATGAAATATTGATAATAACCAGTAGTGTAAAAAGTGTGGAAAATCCTAGACCTTTACTTTTTTTGTGTATGAATATATGATAGTCTCCCTGGGGATAGGAGAAAAAGGCCGAAACAACTAATGTCTGAACAGAAGTGTGGGTTCCCACTGAGAGACACTGTGCTTGGGGGAATGTTAGGCCTTTCACGGGGGAGCTAGAATAGCTACCTTTGTAGCCCTTCAGTCCTCACAGCAAGGCCTGGGTTCAGGCTTCTCTTGCTCTCTTAGTTTCAAGCTAGATTGGTCCTGTATTGATTTTGCATTGTATGCCTTGGGTTCATTTTTCCTCTTTTGTGTCCAGAAAGTAATTTTCTGTTTTGCCTGTCTGAGATACCGTGCTGATTGCTTTGCAATGTTTATGACTCGGTGGCCGGTTCCTTTCCTGCTGGCAGCATGTGTGCTAACTGCAAAGCCTTGTCAGCAGTTTGGAGTATCCTGTACTTTAGGCTTTGCCCCGTTCCACATCTGACTTGGGTGTTGAGTCCAGTCTTTCTCATGAGAACTGATAGCTCAGTGGGGCCCATGTAGGTTGACAGGAAGTACGTTGGCCTCTCCTTTGGTAATTGTTGAGAGCTTTCACGTTTTTTTTCTACTTTCCTTATGGAAATAAAGTAGTTGCTTTGTTCTGAAAAGAAGAAGAAGAAGAAAAAGAAGAAGAAGAAGAAGAAGAAGAAGAAGAAGAAGAAGAAGAAGAAGAAGTCGTCAAATGGATGTCTATAAAATGGGATAGGACCTCGAGGACTCTAAGTAACCATTGTCCTGATCCACTGCATACTTCCCATTTACACACACACAAACACACACACACACACACACACACACACCCTCCTGGTTTAAGGGTGCTTTCTTCTGCAGTTACATTCACATGCCTTATTTACCTTCAAATGGCAGGACCCTTCCATTTGGGTTACTCAGCACCTAACTGGAGTGCCTGAGATAGCATCCCCAACCACTACACATCCTTTGGACAGGCCTTAGGCAAAGACATGTCCTAAATTTCCCCCTGGAAGTAGCTTTCTTCAGTCAGTATGATTTATTAGTCTGTAACCCAGTTCAGATCAAAACAGTGTCCTAGCTTTTTAAAAACTTGCCTCATGTGGACATAATGTTTCTCCATCAGAGGCAAAAATCTCCCCATGAAATGTCCAGGTTTTGTCATTTGAAGTAAGCATGAGCATCATTCATGACTTCAGCATGAAGTCATTCCAGCATCTATGGAGACCTCATTTCAACTGGGAGGGTCCCGGGCTTAGGACAACTAAGGGCTTTCCTAGACAAAAGGGAATTTTGTGGAGTCTGAATTCCCCACTTCAGCTCATCGTAAGTCTCCCATTTGTCTTGAGGAGACCAGAATAAAAGCCATTATTATATTGGAAGCCTGAGGTGACAAGGACCCTGGACCTCTTAAATCAGATATTCACCTCCACCTCTCCCTATTCTTACTAAATGCTTGTCTCTGTGTACGCAAGCAAAGCAGAGTCACACTGATTTTAATCCACATTTTGGGGCCCTTGAAATACTCAGGTGCTTATCTTTCCAAGTCATTAGCTTTGTGGCACGAAGTTGGGCCCCTTGCCTTGGGGCACTGGCAGCTATGGCTCTCTTGGTCAGAGGCCTCTAAATAAATGCCAGAGTTTATTTAGAGTAAATGGCTTACATGCCCCAGCAGGTCTGTGAAACTCTCAACTCGAGGGCCTTCCACCGAGTCTCACACCGAGTCTCACAAGCTCCAGAGGATACCAGAAGACTACGTCAAACTTTCTATCACGCTACTTCAAGCCAGCCCCTAATGCTGAGGACCTCTCTATAACATTCCTGTGCAGAGACAATGGACTTTACCTGCACTGCTAGACCAGATTTACAACATTTTCTACTTGTTCAATCAGACTACCTATCTCACAGCATTTTCTACTTGTTCAATCAGAGACGACCTATCTCACCGACAGTACTAGATTCAAAGAGTGCAGGGCATGGACTCTTCAGGTGTACAGTGGCACACCACACAGAGGTCATGGGATCTGGGCCCTCCCTGGATAATTCCATGTCAGCCCCAGTACTGTTCTTCATGGTGCTCTTCAATGGAGACAGGAATGAGACTTAGAATTCACACAGACTTTGCTTGTGTGTTCCTTGTGCCCACACCTGTCTATCTATTTGGAGGAAAAAATAGGTTCCTAATGACTTACAATACC
Organism: Mus musculus; assembly: GCF_000001635.26. Lineage (NCBI taxonomy): Eukaryota > Metazoa > Chordata > Mammalia > Rodentia > Muridae > Mus > Mus musculus. Next base: position 129,503,378 of record NC_000069.6, on the reverse strand, counting down.
CTGATCAAACAACTTTTGGCTCTATCAGAAGCCATCTGCCACCCAACTCAGCCATTTGTATTAGGATCCTCTAAAGGAACAGAACTGATAGAAGGACTATGAAAAAGTATATGAAAAATAAAATATAAAAATATGAAATTGGTTTGCACTATGTGGTGCGCATTGTATGCATGACACCGCAATGGTTGCGCCACGTGGGAGAAGCCAAGAATCCAGGAGCTGCTCACAAGGTTGGATGGTTCAGCAATCTCAGTGTGGTACTGAAGCGCTGGAAGATCCCTGGTCTTCAGTCTGTGTTGGGAGCCCAGAGAGGCTGGTTTTAATACTGGTGATGGAACCCTGCAGCAACAGGGTAGACAAACCCGGCCAGAAGGAGTGAAAGGAAACAAGCGGAGGTAACGCTTTCTTTTTCCCTGTCCTTTACTCTGGGCTGCCACCAGATCATCCCAACCACATGTAAGAGTGGGTCTTCCCACTGCAAACAATCTGTTCACGACATTCCCTCGTAGGAATGCCCAGTGCGTGTATTTTAGTTGATTCCAGATGTAGTTGACAACCAAGATTAGCCATCTCACCATTATGGACTGCCAGCCCCAGCCAAGAGATGGTCCTATGCTCAGGGAAATAACTGAACCAATCAACAGCCTGAATAGTGGCAAGACTTCCGCTTCTGGTTGCTTAGTTCCCAGCCCTGTTTCCTATGCCCACAACATACTGCCTGGGAAACCCCAAAGGCTCTAGCTAAGAGGAGCAGTCCCAAAGCCCCTCCCCACTGTAAAATATGCTTCTCCTTACTAAATATTCTTAATGGAAGATCCTTAGCAATTGTCATAAACTACACGTTTTCAGAACAGGGTTCCCAATTCTAGTTGAACCTTTCTTGGCAGGTATAAGCATTCTTCAGACCGGGGCTGGAGAGATGGCTCAACGGTTAAGAGCACCGACTGCTCTTCCGAAGGTCTTGAGTTCAAATCCCAGCAACCACATGATAGCTCACAACCATCCGTAATGAAGTCTGATGCCCTCTTCTGGGACGTCTGAGGACAGCTACAGTGTACTTACATATAATAAATAAATCTTAAAAAAGAAAAAAAGAATTCTTCAGACCCTGTAGTCTTGGTCTGAAGAACGTCAACCCTTATGTCCTGATAAGTCTGTCCTCTGTATGATCTGCCTTATCTGGCTTTCCTCTGAGCTTTTCTTTTGACATTGAAAGTTTCCTTTGTTGCATAATTTCATATTTGGGTTTCCCGAGCATTTCTGTCTTTTTACTGGCTGTACCTTTAAACTGGAAGAGAAAAGAAACTCTTCCTCACATTTTTAAAAATGTGTGTTGTCGCAGTGACGAGAAAAGTAACGAAGATGCTCACTTCGCTCCCATTGCGACCCAAATAGTTCGCACAAACTCTGCCAAGAATTGCACGTTTAAGGCAGCGCATTGCTCTCAGGTCGACCCCTTGCCTTAACGCTGTTCAAAGTACTTCACAGTGTGCCTGTCATCTGATGCAGCGGCTCACCTGCTGTCTCAGAAAGATGTATCACAGGGACAGACGATTAGGACCAGCCAGAGCCTGATGTCACCTTTTAAAATGGACTAGACTGAAAGGCCCAAATAGAAGCCCTCACAGTTAAATGCATATAATTTTAAAGCCATTTTTCTCAAATCTGTTCTTTGACAGTTTATACAAGTAAATAATGCCTTTGCTTGCTCTCATCTAAGTCTCTCCAATCTCTCTCCCCTGCTGCAAACACCTGCTTCCTTCCTTCCTTCCTTCCTTCCTTCCTTCCTTCCTTCCTTCCTTCCTTCCTTTCTCCCTCCCTCCCTCCCTTTCTCCCTCCCTCCCTCCCTCCCTCCCTCCCTCTTTCTTTCTTTCTTTCTTTCTTTCTTTCTTTCTTTCTTTCTTTCTTTCTGCAAAGAAGTCAAAAGCATGCATTAGAAAGGACAATGTCTTTAACAAATGGCAGCGGGAAGACAGCACATTTACATTTAGAAAAATGAAATTAGATCCTTATTTCTCAGCCCATACAGAACGAGCTCCAAATGGCTCAGAGCTCTGAAACAACGAGAGAAGACATTGGGGTGAAATCTAAGTGCAGGCAACCAGGCAAGCACTTTCAGAATAAAGTCCTAGGGAAAGGACCAACAACGGTCAGAGGGACAGTGTGCAATTTAAAACAAACAAACAAACAAAAAACTTCTGCCCAGCAAAGGAAACAGTTGATCCCAGTAGAGAAAAAACTTATAAAATGGGAGAAGTTTTTTTTTTTTTTTTTTGTCAGCCATACAATGACAGAGGACTCGTGTCCAGATGTGCTGGCTAGTTTTTATCACTTCCACACAAGCTAAAGTTATATGGGGAGAGAAACATCTCTCTACAATGTCTATGTGAGGCATTTTCAGATTGGCCTACGTGTAGGCGAGTCTATAGGCCATTTTTGTGGTTAATGACTTAGGTGGAGGGGCCCAGGGATGGCCTATGCCACCCCTGGGCAGAGGGTTCCCTCAGAGACATCTTGGGAGGCAAAGCATGGTTCTAAGTGCCTATAATCCTAACATCAGGAAGGCTGAGGCAGGAGGATCACAAGATTGAGGCCAACTTGAACTATATTAGCAAGACCTTGTCAGAGAGAGAGAGAGACAGAGAGATAGAAAGAGTGAGAGAGAGAGAGACACAGAGAGAGACAGAGTGAGAAGAGAGAGAGAGAGAGATGGAGAGAAAGAGACACACAGAGAGACAGAGCGAGTGAGGCATAGACAAAGAGTTGACAATGAGGATTTTAAACTTAGTTTGGCGTTCTCTGGAGACCTAAACAGGTGAAAAAAAAAATCAATAGTAAGTAAACCCTTGAATGTCTGAACAGAAATGAAGAGACCACCACAGCCAGGGCAGCAAGACAAGGCCACATTTTGTATCTTTTAAACTAATTCTGCAATTTATCCATTTATACAGATATAAATGGTGATAAATTTTTGATTTATTGTTTCATTCTGTGACTTTTACCATTTCTGTCAGCTTTCTAAAATAGCTTCCTATCTTACAAAAAAATTCACAATATTAATATGAGTATAACTTCTCATGCCTTTTGACTGGTACGTGGAATGTTTAAAAATGTACTTGAAGGCCAACATGGCTTTCTTTGAACTCTCTGTAGACAAGGCTGGCTTTGAACTCACAGATCCACCTTTTGAGTGGTGGGATTAAAGGTGATACCACCACATTGGCCTTCGAGTACATTTCAAAACATGTATGTATGTATGTATGTATGTATGTATGTATGTATGTATGTATTCCCCCTCTCTCTCTCTCTCTCTCTCTCTCTCTCTCTCTCTGTATGCACACATGCCCATTTACCACTACTCTCATGGAAGTCAGATGCCAATTTGTGAGAACAGGACTCCACCCTGTGGGTTCAGGAGTTGAATTCAGATCATCGCACTTGGCAGTAAATTCCTTCACCTGCCCATCCATCTTGCATTCATCTGCCCAGGTGTCACACTTAAAAATGAATCTATTCATTATTAGATAGTGTTTGCACCTTCTCTTTTCTATTAGTATGGGTAATGATGCACTTACTTGATAGGCAGCTCCTCGCATGTGTGTGCACAGGCGCGCGCGCGCACACACACACACACACAGACAGAGGTTTTACTGACAGTACAGAAGTATCTCCAAAAGCTTCCCTTCCAGTTCTAGTGTCCCACTGTCCTGCAGAGGCCCTAAGATCTTAATACCAGAGCCGAGGCATCTGCTTTCATTGTCAAATAGTGTTTTTTGTGCTCACATATAGCACAAATAATTTTGTAACCAAAAATAACTTTGTATGTTGAATATATATACATATATATATTGAGGGGGGAATTTCATCAGAATATATAAGCACCAAACACAAACACTTTGTTACTTGACTGTCTTTTGTAGAGGCCCCCGAGTGCCCAAGGGTAAAGGCCAACTCCTTCTCTTGACCTTGACAACTCTCTGTCAGTAACCATCACAGTGAAAAGCTTTGAAAGTCCTCAGGCAAAAACTGTAGAGAGTGAGGAAGACATATTCAGGGTTATGAAAACCCTGGGGTACAGCTATTGACCATCACAGTCCCTTATGACTTTGCTTTCATTTTTTACTTATTTATTTATTATTTTGAGACAAGGTTTTCTATGTACCCCAGGATGCTGTCAAATTCCCAGCCTTCCTCTCTCAGCCATTCAGTGCTCTGATTACAGGTGTGTACCACTATACTTGATGATAATTCTTCTACTTATTTAAATTATTTTATGTGAATGCTGTTTTGCCTGTGTGCATGTCAGACTCCCATGTAACCTGTACACATCTTCCGGTACTCTAAGCTACCATTAGTTGGCATACATTGCCTAATAAAATAAGTCACCACGTAGGTAATTCTTTAGTGTGGTGTTCAGAGAATGTTGACAAGAACAAAGTCTAGAATTTTCTTCTTAGTCATACCAAAGGCACATGTGCAGTCTGTTTTGATGCCAGCATCCACAAAGATATGATTATGCTGGGCCCTTAAGGCAGAAGGGAGTTTGTGGTGCAGACATAGAAAATGTCCTCTCTTGTTTGGCTGGAAAAGAGCAGCCTATTTTTGGTTACATATTATTCTCTCTCTCTCTCTCTCTCTCTCTCTCTCTCCCTCTCCCTCTCCCTCTCTCCCCCCCCCTCTCTCTCTCTCTCTCTCTCTCTCGTGTGTGTGTGTTTGTGTGTGTGTGTGTGTGTGTGTGTGTGTGCGCGCGCGTGTGCAGACCATGATGCATGTATGATGAAGGTCAGAGATAGCCTGTGGTCCTCTCCATCTGCCATGTGGACCCTGGGGATTGGATTGATGTTCTCAGTCTTGTCAGCAACTGTCTTTATTTACTAAGACATCTCGCTGGCCCCGTACAACATATCTTTTTGTTTGTTTATTCTGATCACAAAATTCAAAATGGTACCCAAGGTGTGAGTTTCATCTACACTAGAGATGAGGTTTGAGTGACAAAGTTTATGTTGAACTAGAATCAGAAGAGGAGGTCAAATTAACCCTATGAAATCCACAGAGAAACCACGGGAGGCAGATGTGTTAAAGTAGTAAATGAAAACAGTATTGCAATAGATTAGTTGCTGAAGTGTAGTCACCCGAATAGTCCACCCGAATAGTCCTGACAGGACTAGTGATGACTTTATGAGATTCGTGACAAAGGGGGTGACATTGATGATGAACTTCCAGGAAAAGAGCATGGGGGTGGGTGGGTGTTTGGTGCAGTTCACTTCACAAGAAATAGCCATGACACAGCTGTGCTGTACCAGCCAACCAGGTGTGCAGCAAAAGTTACAGTACACCATGGTCCACTACCACAGCTTATAGCCATACAGTGACAGGTCCCTGTGGCAGAGTTGGGCCTGCAGAGGTAGGACAGTATTGCCTGAGGCTTCTGGAGGGTGAGGCACGATAGTTAGAGCAGTGGCTACTGGGGAGCGGGCCATGGTTATGGTTAAGATGGCTACAGTGATGCATATGGACGGTTTTGGGTATAAAAGATTTGGACAAGACCTCAAGTTTTGTTTTTTCAAAAATGTCTAGTCACAAATATGGGGGCTACTTCACAGAGCACAATGGCATACTGTGGACACATAGATTGCCTTACAGTGCTGCTTGGAATAGCATTTCTACATGTTTTGTTGTTGTTATTTTGTTTTGTTTTGTTTTGTTTTGTTTTGTTTTGTTTTGTTTTGTTTTAGCAGTCAACCCACTAATACATGCTGGGATATTCTCAGGCTGGGTATATACTTAAGAACTTACCTGGGTCCTGAGTCCAATTATCAGCACTGGGGGAAAAAAAGACAAAAGCTGAAAAATGTTTAGAAAAATGCAAAACAGATCTGTAGAGCTTTGAATTTCACAGTCGTTGAAAGCAGTGGTGCTGATGAAAACCAGTCTCGTGGCCACCCAGTGGCTGAGCAGTTATGAAAGGGGCTCTTGTGGCCAGAGCACCATGAGTTGCTATGATCAAGGCCTGTGGGAAAATTCTTGAGAGTTTTAGTCAGACATTACTTAAGTAGCAAAAGACTAATAAGCAGTAGCTGCTACAGTAATGGAAGCTGTGCACCTGTGGCATGAACTCTAAACAGGAGAGATATCTACTGTGACTGGTGTGATGGTTTGAATAAAAATGGCCCCCATAGGCCCAAAGGGACTGGCACTATTAGGAGGTGTAGCATTGTTGGAGGAAGTGTGTCTCACTAGGGGGTGAGCTTTGAGGTCTCAGAAATTCAAGCCTGGTCAGTGTGTCCCTGTCACTTCCTGCTGTCTGTGGATCAAGATATAGAACTCTTCGATTCTTCTCCAGCACTATGACTACCTAAATGCCACCATGCTTCCCACCATGGTGACATGGAATCTGAAACTGCAAGCCAGCCCCAACTAAATGTTTTCCTTCGTAAAAGTTGCTGTGGTCATGGTGCCTCTTCACAACAATAGAACCCTAAGTAAGACAACCAGTAGGAGTGGCTCTTGGGAAATATAATGGATCTTCGTTGCTAGCTATTGGTTAAGAAACTATTTAAATGTACACACGCACACACACCTGCAAAGCTCATATGACAAGAAAAATACAATTCACTTTTGCTGGTGTCAGGCCAGTGTATTCTTGTACAAAGAAAGTAATGTGTCATAGATAGTTAAGGTTTTAAATGCATAGCATACACAATGAAACATTTTAACTAAAAATCTTTCATGACAGAAAAAATTATTGCCCAGACCAAAGTGGAAAAGGTCTTTCCAGCAAGAAACAGTGTGGGTCTGAGCTGCCCCTCTCATGGCTAAAGCAAGCTAAACCCCAACTCTGACAGGCGTTCAATGCTAAGTTGGAAGGCACAAGTCCTGTCCATCCATTCACCAGGCAACCTAGGATACAGATTTCTGGGGATTGGGTGGCTCTGCGTAGATAGGAATAAAACAATCAATGGTCCCCCATGCAAACGCACGTTTTGAAATAACCATTTCTGGACTCTGTTCCCTGCTTCAGGCCCTGAAGAGAACAGCGAATCAAGAGTGCAACACCCACTGCACAGGCTGGTGGGGGTGCTGTGTCTGCGCATGCGCCCCTTCCCACCATTCTCATTTTCTAGTTCAAAAATGGGGCCTAGAGTTCATGTTCGTTGAAACCCCAACTTAGAATGTGAAGAACATGGTTCCCCAGCTTGTAAACACAGGCTGTCACAATGGATTCTCATAAATGGGTAGAGAGTTGCTGGGTGGGGGTGGGGTAGGATTAGTGCTGAAGGATGGAGAGTCCTGAAGCCGACTGTGACAAAGGACAGGCGCAGAATACAGGCAAAAAACAAAAACAAAAACAAAAACGAGGAGGGCGGGCTGTTTTCCTTTTGGTTTTGGTTTTGGTTTGCATTTTAGCTCGTGGGATTATACTTATATTAAAAATGAAATGTTTGGCTTGCTTGTCAACTCATTCAGTACTCTGTAAGGTATGCGCGGGTTTTCCTTGTTTTGAAGTTAATGGAAATTTGCATACACAATGCCAATACTTAGACGTTTGTATGAGATCCAGAGCCTTCATTTACACCTTTCTTTTTTTTTTCATTTAGCTTACTTTTATTGTTTTTTTTATTTTTAATATTTTTTATTACGTATTTTCCTCAATTACATTTCCAATGCTATCCCAAAAGTCCCCCAATTTACACCTTTCTTTTCTTTTAAATTTATTTTTTCTTTAGATTACACTAATTAATTAAATTCTAAGTAGATCTCCGTGTAGCCCAGGATAGATTCAAACTCACTATCGAGCTAAAGCTGGCATCAAACTCCCCACTTTCTAGTTCTAAGAAAACTTGTTACAGATTCTTCCTTTCAAAAACTAAACAAACAACAACCAACTAACCAACCAACCAACCAACCAACCAACCAACAAACAAACAACCAACTAACCAACCAACCAACTAACCAACCAACCAACAAACAAACAACCAACTAACCAACCAACCAACTAACCAACCAACCAACTAACCAACCAACCAACTAACCAACCAACCAACCAACCAACCAACAAACAAACAACCCTTCTCCCCAAACCAAAAACCAAAACCTCAAAAAACCTAAACCAAAAATATGTTAGGTCAGGGAGCTTGGTATATGTTCAGTCCAAATGCAATTTTTTTTTAAAAGTTTTTTTTTTTTTTTTTAAAGGAATGTTCAGTTTGTGGTTCTTTGAATCTGAGGACGTGGAACTCATGGAGGCAGCCCACTGTGTGCCCATTGTGTACCCACTCTGTGCTTATGCAAAGTGAATTTACAGGTATTTTGTCACAGCACCAGGAAGCTGACCAACAGAGCATACAGCAACCACTCAATTAATTCACCTCTACTGCCTTCCTGAGAAAGAATCTCACTATGTTGGCACCTAGGCAGATCCAGATCTCACTAAGTACACCTGACTGGCCTTGAACCTGTGCCAGTCCTCTTGCTTCTGCTTCAACAGTGCTGACTACAAGCATGCACCAGCATATAAATCGAGAAGTGTTTATTTGAATTTTGTGATCTTCCTAGCAACCCCAGCCTCTGACTCTTTGGTTTCAACAGATTAAGCCTCTTTTTGTCCGATGTACGCCAATGCATGAGTCGTTCCTCACCCAAATTAACTCTTTACAATTTCACTGTGCTTTCATAGGCATTCTTCTCATGGTCTGGTACAGAAAAGCCCAGTGAGGATGAGATGGGACAACTTGAGCAGCCATAGGTAAACTGGCTGAGGTCATCCTACCCTGAGTTTAAGTCTAGGGAAGACTGCAAGCTGCTTATTGCATCCAGATAATTTTGCCTTGAGTAGATCTGAAACCCTAACTAGCTGGTTGGTGAGAATAGACTGGGTCTAGCCATAGACCTCTAACAGGATAAACCCTTAGGGTTTGCCGGAGTCAAGTAGCTGAGGACTCTTCCACACACGTCCTGTTCATTTTGTTAGTTTAAGCCAGGGTCTTATGTCGCCTCGGCCAGCCTCAAACTTTCTACGCAGCTGAGGCTGAGGAGTTCTCATCCTCTTCAACCACACATCCAGCGATGAGCGGAAGCTTGCACCACCGTGTGGCTTCCTGTTCATTTTAGATTCAGAAATGGGGCGCCTAGACACTGCACAGTTTTACAGAAATGGGTGTGAGAGTAACAGAGATTCGGAGCTGTGCTGGCTACAAAGAAGACATTTTATTCCAGATGAAATTAGTTATTTCTGAGGGTGTAGTGCAGGGGAAAGGGTTGTGTGAAGTCCTGTATGGACTGTTCATTTGTTCTCTCCTTCCTTCCTTCCTTCCTTCCTTCCTTCCTTCCTTCCTTCCTTCCTTCCTCCCTCCCTCCCTTCCTTCCTTCCTTCCTTTCTTCCTTCCTTCCTTCTCTCTCTCTTCCTCCCTCCCTCCCTCCCTTTCTCTCTCTCTCCTCTCTCTTTCTCTCTCTTCTTTCTTTCTTTCTTTCTTTCTTTCTTTCTTTCTTTCTCTCTCTCTCTCTCTCTCTCTCTCTCTCTCTCTCTCTCTCTCTCCTTCCTTCCTTCTTTCCTTCCTTCCTTCCTTCCTTCCTTCCTTCCTTCCTTCCTACATAGCCTCTACATAGACCAGGCTAGCCTCAGACTTAATGTGGTTTTTTTCTCATCTTCCTGCCTGTGCTGCGATCACAGGCTTTGTTTGTGGATGCTGAACTCTCATATTTACACAACAAACTGTCCACAAGACTGTCCAGCTCCAAATAGATCGTTTTGATTGGTACAGAGGCTTGCAAAAGACAGAGAATGGCCTAACTAATTAACTAACTAAACCCTCCTACAGAAATTCCTAAAGGACATGAATAAAAATCCCTCCAACTCACAGGGTCTTTGGTCTTGGAAACAGCAAGCTGTCTTCACAGGTTGATTAACTGATGGACACTTTATAACTGTGGAGAGTTTGGAATGCTACTGGTCTGATAGACTGGCTACATTTTCTTTGTGTTTTTCTTTAGCCTCCTTAGGAGCCACTCCTTACTCACCTCTGTATCAGGCATAACATCCCAGTGAACAGATCAAAAAATCTTTGGGAATGTAGTAACTTAACAAAACCTAATTCTCCATCTTTGGAAAAAAAAAAAATCAATGCTCTCAGATAGAAAACGAAGCCTGTGGTTGCAAGTCTTCTGCCTGCTGTAACTGTCCGTTTAATCTGTGTACCACCATGTTTTCAAATTACCTTCATTTATAACTTTCTACACTATAAATGCTCCGTAAAGCTACCTCTGTGTTGGAGTACTGAGTCTGGGGAGATCCGAATATACAGTCCCAGGCCAGGGTCAATCAAGGTCACCCCCAGAATAAATTTGTTCCTTATCCTCTTTGATTATTTTGTTTATTGCATCAACAGTCTGTTGACTTTTTTTTTTTTTAACTTGGATCAAGCCAACAACAATTTCCTTTAGAAATCAGATCTTCACTCTGGAAATCAGTCTGGTGGTTCCTCAGAAAACTGGACATAGTACTACCGGAGGATCCTGCAATACCTCTCCTGGGCATATATCCAGAAGATGTTCCAACTGGTAAGAAGGACACATGCTCCACTATGTTCATAGCAGCCTTATTTATAATAGCCAGAAGCTGGAAAGAACCCAGATGCCCCTCAACAGAGGAATGGATACAGAAAATGTGGTACATTTACACAATGGAGTACTACTCAGCTATTAAAAAGAATGAATTTATGAAATTCCTAGGCAAATGGATGGACCTGGAGGGCATCATCCTGAGTGAGGTAACCCAGTCACAAAAGAACTCACATAGTATGTACTCACTGATAAGTGGATATTAGCCCAGAAACTTAGAATACCCAAGATATAAGATACAATTTGCGAAACACATGAAACTCAAAAAGAACAAAGACCAAAGTGTGGACACTTTGCCCCTTCTTAGAATTGGGAACAAAATGCCCATGGAAGAAGTTACAGAGACAAAGTTTGGAGCTGAGACGAAAGGATGGACCATGTAGAGACTGCCATATCCGGGGATCCATCCCATTATCAGCCGCCAAACGCAGACACCATTGCATACACTAGCAAGATTTTGCTGAAAGGAGTCTGATATAGCTGTGTCTTGTGAGACTATGCCGGGGCCTAGCAAACACAGAAGTGGATGCTCACAGTCAGCTATTGGATGGATCACAGGGCCCCCAATGGAGGAGCTAGAGAAAGTATCCAAGGAGCTAAAGAGATCTGCAACCCTATAGGTGGGACAACAATATGAACTAACCAGTACCCCCAGAGCTTATGTCTCTAGCAGCATATGTATCAGAAGATGGCCTAGTTGGCCATCATTGGAAAGAGAGGCCCATTGGACATGCAAACTTTATATGCCTCAGTACAGGGGAACGCCAGGGCCAAGAAGTGGGAGTGGGGGAGTGGGGGAGTGGTTGGGGGTGTGTGTGGGACTTTTGGGGCAGCATTGGAAATGTAAATGAAATGAATACCTAATTTAAAAAAAAGAAATATCACAGTTTAAAAAAAGAAAGAAATTAGATCTTCAAATGAACCAGAAATGTCTGCATCAAATAAGTTCATTCTTTGTTTAGAATAACACTTTGACAAGGTTCTTCAGAGGAATAGACCTAATAGACCCCCCCCTCTCTCTCCCTCTCCCTCTCCCTCTCCCTCTCCCTCTCCCTCTCCCTCTCCCTCTCCCTCTCCCTCTCCCTCTCCCTCTCCCTCTCCCTCTCCCTCTCCCTCTCCCTCTCCCTCTCCCTCTCTCCCTCTCTGTCTGCCTGCAGCCATCTGTATGCTGGAAAGGCAGAGAACTTAGAAACTGCTCAGGCCAAGGAGCTGGATGCTTCAGATTGTAGTTGCGGTTTGCTGTTGAAAACCTCAACCTTCTCAGAAGAGCTGCTGGCATTGGGTCCATGTCGGAAAGCTGAAGAGTTGGGGCTCAATGTCAGTGCAGGATCAAAGCAGCAATGGCAGACGCACTCCTGGGAAAGACAGGAAAGCAGATGCAGTCACATGCCTTTAGCAACCCCCCCCCCTTTATATCTGGATTACCTGTTGAAAGGTGCTGACATCCTTGGGGGTAAGTCTTGCCCCATCTCTGGAAGTGCTCCTCACAGACCCTCCAAAGTATGTTTCCTGGGTGATTCTAAATCCAGTCAAGTTGACAAATGAGGAACCTTCACTATGCTATCTAAAGTGGTGGCTCTCAAACTATGGGTTGTGATCCCTCTGAGGGTGTCAAATATAGGATATCCTGCATATCAGATATTTACATTATAATTCTTAACAGCCGCAACATCACAGCTAAGAAGTAGTAACAAAATAATTTTATGGTTGTGGGTCACCACCACCTGAGGAACTGCTTTGAAGTGTCATGACGCTAGGAAGGTGGAGAACCACTGATCTAAAGCTTTGTTGTTGTTGTTGTTGTTGTTGTTGTTGTTGTTGTTGTTGTTGTTGTTGTTGTTGTTATTATTATTATTATTATTTGGGTTTTTTTTTTTTTTCAAGATAGGGTTTCTCTGTGTAGCCCTGGCTGTCCTGGAACTCACTCTGTAGATCAGGCTGGCCTTGAACTCAGAAATCTGTCTGCCTCTGCCTCCCAAGTGTTAGGATTAAGGGCATGTGCCACCATGGCCTGGCTTTTTGTTGCTATTATTGTTTGACAAGTTTTCTTTGGGTATCCCTGGCTGTCCTGGAATTCACTCTGTAGACCAGACTGGTCTCATGCCGCTGCCTTATGAATACTTGCAGCACCACACCTTTAATTGGATCAAGTTAGATTGGCCTGGTCAATTTAAAGCTAAATAAATAAATAAATAAATAGATTAAGGACTAGCTAAGCTAAATAAATAAATAAATAAATAAATAGATTAAGGACTAACTAATTAGAGAAGAATTGAGTGCCTATTTAACCATTTACCTAACGTCTAGTTTCCAATGCTGTCTGCCACAAACCAATGAATTTCATTTAAAACTTTCATTTTATTTTGTGCCTTTATGCATTATGTGTATGCTTGATGCCCTTGGGAGTCAGATGAGGGCATTGGGGTCTCCTGGAAATGGAGTTATGAATAGTTGTAAATCAACATGTGGGTGTTGGGAATCGAACTTGGGTCCTCTGGAAGAACAACAGGTGTTCTTAACTACAGAGTGGTCTCTCCCACTGACAACTCCCAACTTGAACACATTTGAAAAACAGCCATGATACAGAATGACAAGAGAATCATTGAAAAAGATGGTGACTAGCACAGGTATCTGGATATTACAGTCATCTTATTGGATTCATTTTATTGAGAGAGTTGTCTAGAGGCATCTGGGCTTCATCTTCCTTCACTACCAAGGACAAGAAAACAAAGGCGGAACAAACATTGTTTCCCTGGAGTGTTGGGGGGCAGATTGCAGGCCATGATGGGAAGTGGCAAAGACCATCTGTAGTGGCTATTCCTGGTTGTCAACTCGACTATATCTGGAATGAACTACAATCCAGAATTGGAAGGCTCACCAGTGATCCTAATCTGGAGGCTGTGAGATAGAAGTTTCTGACCTGGATCTTGGCATGGAGATCTTGAGGCATAGTGGCTATGAATTCCAGATTAAGATAGGGAGATCTCTGAGTTCAAGGTCATCTGGGCTGCACCTTTCATCGGGGATTAAAGGTGTGGTGGGACACACCTTTAATGTGGGCTACACTTTCTGCTGGAGACCTACATAAGGACATTGGAAGAAGGAAGACACACACACACACACACACACACACACTCTCTCTCTCTCTCTCTCTTTCTCTCCCTCTCTCCCCCTCTCTCCCTCTCTCTCAACTGCTTGTGGTGTGGGACTGAGCAACTGCTAGATCCTTTGTCTTCCATTCACATCTGCTGCTGACCATTGTTGGCAGTTAGACTGCAGACTGTAAGTCATCAATAAATTCCTTTACTATATAGAGACGATCCATAAGTTCTGTGCCTCTAGAGAACTCTGACTAATATACCATTCAAAAAGAGATGTATGGTGGCCTTATTAAAAAGGGAACTAAACACAGCATTCACACACCTGTCTCTCAAGATTAATCCTCAACAAGGTAGAGAACCTTGTTCCTACAGGAAAAGCTTTTCACCTGTCCCCTCTTGTGTTACTTGACATCTGACATATTTGCTGTATTTGCTGCTGGAGAACCCGAGAGCCCTCATGGACCTTGAGCTCAAAGCACAAAGCTGAGGGTTTGTTTTTTTCTGCCATGATACTGTGGAAAAAGAACTCAACCTAAGTTGAGACCTCCCTTTACCCACGCTGCTACACAGTGCCATCGGGACCACACATGTACAGGGACTCGAGAAGTAGCTAGTGTACTCTGTGAACCAGCCCTGTGAGCCTCAGGCAGAAGTTTTCACTTCCTCAAGGCCCTGGGTAGCACCTGGGCATGGTTCCCTGTATGGGTTGACCCACCTGCCTATTCAAGAGCCAGAGAAACAGCTGGTGGGTAACCCTAAGTGTCTCAGCTCCATGATGCACTCCAAAAGTATTTGCATGGTTCTGCCCATTCTCCTAAACTTCAAGAAACAGTTTCAAATGCCTCCTCTCAGAACAAATGGGCAAGCCACCGTGAGAATTCAGCAGCGGAAGATACCACAGAGTCACCCATGCAACTGTTGGCCACAGCATGTCATTTCATCTGGGTCCAATAATGAGGCCTGGTTCTTCTGTGGCACTCAGATACTGTCAGAAACCCCGTCTGTTGTTACCAAGCAACAAATGCACCTGGACTCACTGGAATGACCCCACCTCTTCCTAACCTGCTGGATGTGGACAGAGGACCTACACCCACACATCCATCTGGGTAATTGTACCCAGAACAATCAGCAAACGTGCTTTACTCAGAAAGCCGTATCACACCGGGTTTTGCAATGCCACAGTGTTGCTGTCTGTGTCACTGGGGAATCTGTGAACATCACTGCCATGGATTACAGCCGGAAAAGCTAAAGCACACACACGGAGGTATCCACCTGGTACCACGGCCTCAGAACATGACCCAAAGACACATTATCATGTCAGCTTCTAACTCTGAAAACCACCTCTCAGTGAAGGCCGCTCATCTGTCAGACGTACAAGCATCAGTGTGGGGACACACGGAGCGATGAAGAGACAAGGCAACATGGTTTTACAGAATATCAAAGAAAGGCCAACGGATGAGTTGCCCAAAAGAATAACTCAAAAGACCAAAGTGTCAAAGTTCATTCGATGACTTATAATTCAATGAAATCACACAACTCATAGAGGAAAATCAGGTGTGAACTTTAACAAAATTACATAAAACCTAGAAAGAAGACAAACTGAAACCTCAGAGCTGAAAAGGCCAGCGACTGAAATAGAAAGAAGGAACATAGCTGAAAGCCTGAGCATTAGAATACATCAGGCAGAGGAGAGCCTTTCTCTCTCTATACCAATAGACGAGTGGCTCAGACCTCATCCGAGATCTTCCTTGGTTCAGTGGATATTGGTTCACGTTAAAACTCAGCAGTGAGCTAGCTATGCACAGAGAACCAGTGTCAGTGTGGTGCTTGGCCGCAAAGGACAACCATATCACCTCTAACCCTGACCCCAAGGTTCAGAGACCATCTCAGAAAAGGGGGAACACTGTGAGAGACAGAGGCTGAGAGTGGTGAGATTAAACAGTATCTTCCAGACATGGCTAGACTGGGTACTCGAACTCATAGTAGCTGTGGTTGCCTTACACACTTGACCAGCACTAGATCAAGCCAGTTAGCATTTTAGGAAGAAGATGGGCTCACAAGCTCTCATCTCCACTAAGAAGCTAATGACAGTTAATGGTGCCTGTGTAAGAAGGAGAGTCAGCTTTCATTAAGGGTACAGCCCTTATGAGGTCAAACATACCCCAGAGGATAGATAGCCTCACAGCCATGAGAACTAGGCCAGCATAAATTGGACTCAGTGGGTTGTTTATTTATTTACCTTATATTTTATAGACTCTCTGGGTGTAGTGATTCATGCCTTCAATTCTAGTATTTAGCAAGCAAAGGCAGGTGGATAGACATGAGTTTGAGGCCAGCCTGGCTTACATGGCCAGTTCTTGGTCATGCAGGGTTACATAGTGAGACTCTGTCTCAAGAAACAAAACAAACAAACAACTCTCTGCCCAAACCTTTTTTTTTTTTTTTAAAGAGTTTACTCCAGGTTACCATGAAACGAGATCTGAAGCAGGCAATTCTTTAAATATTTATTGATTTATTTTATGTATATGAGTACACCATAGCTGTACAGATGGTTGTGAGCCTTCAATGTGGTTGTTGAGAACTAAATTTTTAGGATCTCTGTTCGTTCTGGCCAACCCCACTTGCTCTGGTCAGCCCCGCTCGCTCCAGTCAATTCTGCTCGCTCAGTCCCTGCTTGCTCCGGCCCAAAGATTTATTTATTGTTCTAAATAAGTAAACTGTAGCCGTCTTCAGACACACCAGAAGAGGGTGTCAGATCTCATTATGGGTGGTTGTGAGCCATCATGTGGTTGCTGGGAATTGAACTCAGGACCTTCAGAAGAGCAGTCAGTGCTCTTAACCACTGAGCCATCTCGCCAGCCCCCGAAGCAGACAGTTCTTAATGTCAAACTAATGAACTTATACATTTAAGTAAAATCTGAAACACTGGGTGGCTGGTGTATTCTACTATTTTCAGAAATATTTGGAAAACTGATTACTTCCTCAGGACATTATTTAGTTTCCCTGTTTTCAGTGGATTATCAACTCAGATATTAGTTGAAAAGGACAGGTCTCAGTTCAGAAAGTCTTTAAGGGTCTGAGATACTTGTAACTGATCAGAGGATTAATTACAAGCAGACTTGGAGCTCCATGGAGAAGAATAGTCTTTTAAAAATTAATTTGGGGCTGGAGAGATGGCTCAGTGGTTAAGAGCACAGACTGCTCTTCCAAAGGTCCTGAGTTCAAATCCCAGCAACCACATGGTGGTTCACAACCATCTGTATTGAGATCTCTGCCCTCTTCTGGAGTGTCTGAAAACAGCTACAGTGTACTTGCATATAATCAATCAATCAGTCAGTCAATCAATCAATCAATCTTTTATAAAAAGAAAATAATTTTAAAAATTAGTTTGTTTTAGTCAAAGGTATGCAATTAATCAGTTAAGAAGTTTTAAAATAGAGCCAGATGTGGTAGTCCATTCTTGTCACCCCAGTACTTGGAAGGGTGAGATGGAAGGATCTCCATGAGTTCAAGGTCAGCCTGGATTACATAGTTAGATCCTGTCTCAATAACACCTCTGCCCCACAACCAACACGAACAAAAACAAAGAAAGAAACAAAATAAAACCAAACCAAAAGAGTCTTTGATACCAAATGCGAGTAACACACTGACTCAATCCTTCCATGGCAGCTCTTTGGTTTTGATCTAGAGGGTATTAAACATGCTGCCGGCTATGAAGCAAAATTTATTCCACTGTTCTTACTTCCTAACCTCTGTGTTTGTTTGTTTGTTTCTGTTTTTTTTTTTTTTTAACATACAGAACTCAACCAAATGAGTGCTAATAAAGACAATGCAGGCAAGACTTGGGAAACAAAGCTTTCCAATGACACGAGTGTCTCTGGGATAATCAGTCACTGTCATAGACGAGTCATTTTTCCTGGTGGCCTCATGTGATGATGATATCTATCCATTTACCTGGCATAACTTTATTTTTCTTCACAGTTTAATATTCCACTGTGTAAGGTACCCTGTTTTCATTATCCATGCATCAGTTGATAGATATCTATGTTGTTGTCGTTGTTGCCAGTTTCTGGTTATTATGAATAGAGCATCTGTGAGCATGGATCTCTATAGTTCAGTCCTTCTGGCACATACCCATGAATTGTATCGTTGGAGGTTGAGATAGATCGGGTTCCAGCTTCCCGAGAAAACTTCAGACTGATTTCCTTAGTATTTTGTAACCATGGACTTCTCTCCGGCTCCCAACTAACAACTCAGGGGTTATGTATGCAAGAATAAATGCCCGGGTCATGAGCTTGGGCGTCTTCCCCAGCTAGGACATAGCTTATATAATCTTTTTATTCTACTCTGTGGGGGCCACATGGTTGGTTATCTCTCCTTGGTTTCATAAGTCCATTTATTTCCTCTGAGTCCAGGGAGAAATCTGCAGGTGCCTGGCTTTTCCCAGAGTTCCTATCTCTCTCTGCCGATGTCCCACCTTCTAACCCTGCCTCAGCTCATTGGCCATCAGCTTTTAATTGACAGGTGATGCTTCCACACAGTACACCAGAGAGTCTCTCTGCAGTAGTTATAACAGTTGCTACTTGAACAGGCAAGCGCTCCACTTTCCCTCATCCTTGCCAGCATGCAGTCATTAGTTTTATTGATTTTGACCATTCTCTTGACTGGGGTGATATACCATCTCGACCTAATTTTGCTGTGTATTTCTCTGCTGGCTAAGTATTCTTTAAGTGTTTCTCAGGGTTCTATCTTTTGAGAACTCTGTGCTCAGAACCCATTTTTAATTAGGTTATTTTTTTTCCTTGATGTTAAGGTTTTGTTTTGGTTTGTTTTTTTTTCAGATTTTTATATATACTAGATATTACCTCTCTACTGAGTGTGCAGTTGGTAAGGATCTTTTCCCGTTCTGTAGGCTGCTGCTACGTTGCTTGAATGATGGTGTCCTGTGCAGTTCAGAAACTTTTCAGCTTCAAGTGGCCGTCCCGTTTATTAACTGTTGGTCTGAGTGCCTGTGCTAATGGTGTCCTGTTCAAAAGCCCCTTTTCCCGTGCCAGCGAGTTCAAGCATGATGCACATATGAACCCACAGACTGTAACAACATGCACAAGAACTGCATAGGTTCAAGTCAGATAGAGAATGAAGTGGACCCGGGGTTGTATCCTTAAGCAAGAAGCCATCTGCAATCAGTACCAGCTAGCAATGGGAAAACCATCAAGTTTCTTCAATGCAATGTTACTGGGTCGTATATCAAGCATACTCCAGGAGGGCCTGTGCTCAGGAGCAGTTGGCTAACATAAAATGAAGTCAGTGGTGTTTTTGTAGACTTTCTGTCTCAGCTTGCTCTGTTTGGGCCTTTTTGTCTCATGGGTCTTTTGTGTGTTTATCTTGATTTCTGGTTTTGTGTGCACCAACTTTGCCTGGGTTTTATTTTTTTATTTTTATTTTTTAAGAGAGAGTGTGAAGGTGAGTAGAGTGGTAGTGAGGTTCCAGGAGGAATTGAGGGAGGGGAAATCAAGATTAAAATATAATGCATGGACAAGCAGTGGTGGCGCACGCCTTTAATCTCAGCATTTGGGAAGCAAGAGGCAAGGGCTTTCTGTGAGTTCGAGGCCAGACTGGTCTACAGAGAGTTTTAAGACTGCCATGTCTACATAGAGAAACTCTGTCCTGAAAAACCATGAAAAATTCTCACGATAATAAAAAAAAATTTTAAATCCACTTTTTAAAGTAATGTTTTGAATATTTTTATGTACAACAAGTGGGCAGTGAATATTCCACTGAGGATTATTGAGGCAAAATATGAACACAGTGCTTCTTCTCGAGCTTTGAGGAACTTTTACTCTAGTTGCTGTGTACCTTATGGTTGGAATATTTAAATTCATAGAGTCTCTAGGGTTGCCTGAGGGTATCGGGAAGGATTTGTGAAATGGATGACATTTATACTATGTATTGAATAATGAGTTAGATTGATATCATGTGGAAAGAAGTTCATTTTATACAGAAACAACAGTAGCCAGAAAGTCTCAGAGTTGCAAAGTTGTGGGTGGGAGAACAATAAAATAGTTTATGTGTGACAAGAGCATAGTGTAGGTGGAAATATGGCTGGGTTGGGGCAAAGTCTTAGCCATTAGGCTTGAGGTGCTAGGGTGTCTCTGTGAGAGCCAAGATGCTTCTACCTTGATCTGAAGGACAGATAACAAGCCCAGGAGGAGGGTGTGGCCCTGAGAACTGTAGCAAAGGTCAGAGAGAAAGGACCTCAATGTGAAAAGGTGGGGGCCTGAAGAAGAGGGGGAGACTGGGGAAAATTAGAACTTCCATCTCCTAGGTAGAGTTCAGAGAGACTTCAGTGACCGAGGCAAAGCATTCTGGGAGAGAGCACGGTGGGACAGTAGAAAGCAGAGTGACAGAGACAGCACTGAGCCCTTTTATCACTGATCCCTGAGTCTATAACTCACACCCTTTCTCTCTCAACCACACTTTCCTCAGCTACAGAACTGGATCCATGCTGCCTTTGAAGGGTTAAGAAGAGGATAGGAGATTTTCATTATTGTGTGTCCACCTTGTATCAAATGCTGCCCATCCGAGGTATCAGAGTGACATGAGAGTGCACAGGGCCGAGGGATGGCTCAGTTGATGAGATGCTTGTTGGCATCTCATGGGCATGAGTTTGATTTCCAGGCTCATTAGCCTACTTGATAAGACTTTCTTTTAAAAAGAAAAGGGGCATTGTGCCTGAGAAATGGCATCTGGGGTTGGCCTTCTCCATTCCATAGGCATTAGCACACCTGTGCACATGTATCCTACACACATACACAGAGAGAGACAGAGACAGAGAGAGACACAGAGACACAGAGAGAGACACACAGATACACACATGCAGATAGACACAGAGCCACACAGATACATACACAGATACACACAGGCACACACTCTCTCTCACACACAGACATAGACACACACACATAAAAACGCAAACTCACAGAGACACACAAAGACAACCATACACATAGACACACATACACACAGACACAAACAGAGTCTCTGATGACCGAATAATGTCTGGAAAATATCAGGTTGTTACTACCATGCTTATATATTTTAAAGAGAGAGCAACAGTCCAACCAAGCTTCCTCCTGAAGGCAACCAAAAGTGGGTTAAAACATCAGCAGATGGGAGGAGACTCCAAGGTACAAAGGGAGTGTGCAGTTTCAAATTAGACACTTGGTCTTTCTTGTCTTCTAACCCATTTGAGAAAAAGCAATTGAAACAGTGGTGGCTAACTTTCCAAAGAACAAAACTGAGGGAGAGGACCCAAATGTTTTCCTCCAATAACCCATATATCTTTATCTGCATTTTGATCTATATCTTTATCTGTTTATCTCTCTATATTTGCAACACCATGCACACCTACAAGCACACACTACAGATTTATTTAAAGAGACACAGGTAAGTCCAGGTACACAATGAGCCTCAAGGGAATAGGAGAAAGAGCATTTTGAAGAACACAAGTGCTGTGTGAGAAAGAAAATAGACTGACTTATGAATGTGCTGGAATTAACTGGTCCAATAATCTGGGAAATGAAAACAAGTGTAATAATATCATAGGACTAAGGGGGGCTGTTAGAAACACAAAATATAAAGGAAATTAGGAAAGACTGATCCTAGAAAATGCCAAGGGCAAGATAATAGTACAAAAACCGAACTACTATTGGGTACGGTTGAAAAGAAACAAACAACCTGGGTTTTAGGCAAGAAATCATTCGTCTTTCCCATGCTGGGTAGAGGGATGGTGGCGGGAATTTAACAGAAACTCCAGGGCCATCTGCAGTACTTAGGGAAATTTCAGAGCTGTGGGAGACTGCTAACTAACTAAAATGGATGCCTGCCTGAGGACCCTTTCTCCTTTATCTTATGACTTCTACTTCGCTTGACTTTAGGTTCAGCATCATTTTTCTCTTGATTGCGTAGATCAGAGTTACCACATTCTGAAATCTGCCAGGCATGTGGTACACCCTGGTAACTCCCGTCATTGCAGTAATTGAGAAACTGAGGCAGGAGGATTGAGAGCTCAAGGCCAACCTGGGCTACAGACAGACAGTTCTCTAAAACACAAATGTTTCATCACCATTACTAGGCTTTGACATGACTTTCTGCTTCATGGTCCTTGACTTGCGAAATGCCCACAAACCACTGTGGAATGATTCTCTCTGTTGCTGAGCACAGTACATCCTTCATCAGCCCCTTCAACTGCCTCTGCCCTCTCTCTCTCCCTTTCTCCTCTTCCATTTCTGGGTTAAATCCCCTAGTCTTTTCTACAATAAATAATACATGATATATTGTGATCAGGGAACACTCGATGAGCTAGGATAATCTTTCTACCTCAAGGCTCTGTACCCAGTTACGCTTGTGAGGACTTTTCGTTTGCCGTTAGTAATTTTATTAATTACTAAAATAATCAATCAAATAATATTAATAATAAATTAATATCTACAGGTTTGAGGAAACAGGACCCGGTGCCTTTGCTCTATTTCAGGGCTTAATGTTTGTAGAAATTTCAGATTCTGTACGTTTCAAGTCACAAGGTACTTCTTGGATTTTTTTTTTTTTCTTTTTCATCAGAGTGTGAATAAGTTTAGGGGAGGTATAATGTGCTGCTGCAGAGTTCTTTGGTCAACTTGGCACAAGCTGGGTGTATCTGGGAAGAAGAAACTTCAGCTGAGAAAAATTTTAATGATTGATGTGGGAGGGTCTAGTTCCCCGTAGGATGTGCCACCCTTGGGCAGGTGGTCCTAGGTTGTTTGAAAAATTAAGCGTGAATGAGCCACGGGGAGCAAGCCAGCCATGATCTCTCCTTTAGTTCTTGCTCCCAGGTTCCTGCCTTGAGTTTTTGCCCTGACTTCTGCTGATGGACTGTATCCTGGAAGCGAATAATCTCTTCCTTCCCAGCCCCCGTTGTTTATGATAGCAACAGAAAGCAGAGCAGAACACCCAGGGACCGAAATCTTTATACTTAGGTTCAATTGAGTGTTTTACCTGCCAGATTCCTTTCTATCCTTCCCTGGAATATCACACAGTTGGAAATTCGGCAATGCTTAGTCATAGCTCATGAATGAATGGAAACGGTGCCTAATCATTTTATTGATATTCACAGTTGCCAGGGAACACGAGTTGCATCTCTCTTGCTTTCAGTGGAAGAGATTTGCTAAAAATAAATTTCCCAAAGGACGCCACCTTTTATCATGTTTTTTCTGGCACTGAGTAATTTTAGAAGGTTCAAATGCTCTACTGCATTTGTAAAAGATACACCAGAATGCAGCATCTTCATTAGAGTTTGTTAGAATAGTCTGTGCTGATTCTTGCGTGTTCCCGTGTCTCCGTGTCTTGATATAGAGGTGAGGGTAAGTGGGGAGTAGGACTGACCACCATCCTGTGCATCTTGAATCTGGTTACGAAATAGGCCCCATCTATTAGGTGCAGCCCCGATGTGTTTGGAAGGAGGAGGTGGAAGTCCCTTTGGCTCTCTTCTTACAGATTTTTCTGCATCTGTTTTCTATATACTCTGCTTGCCTTTCCGGGTGGTAAAACACAGATGTGGCAGAGGTAACGATGAACTTCCACCGTCTGTATCCTGGATCCCTGTCATAGTGGTAAGATCTGATCCAATCCTTCCAGTAGTGACCTCCGAGATAGTTCCCTCAGCAATAATGTTCCAGGAACCAACACTCCTACACATGTGGTCTAGAGACCTCGGGATCAGCCATAATACCGAGAAAACTTGTGTCAACCCCTGATTGCCTCTATTCAGTTTCTCTTCCGCATGCAACACCCAAGTGATTCTGGTGAGAATTGGGCTGGATACTGACAAGGTATGCGGAGCTGCGTAGGTGGGCGGGGCTCAAGAGGTGGGCGTCAAGAGAGCTCAAGACTCCCACGTCAGTAGGCTGCTCATCTTAGTTCCTAACTTTTATAGGAAATTTATTTTATACCATCTTCCCCATTTTTCAGATAAAAAACTTACATTTAAATGTAGATTATAAGAATGTGATTCAAGTTCGTAAGGTAAACCAAGGCACAGTGAAACTTTAGGTACTTGCTTTGAATAAACAATAATTAATGAATCAGGAAACTCCAGAAGTGAGTGCCAGGAGGAGGCTTTGTGAGAATAGATAGATCAGGCTGGGCTTCAGCATTGAAAATCCGGTTGTATAAGTTTGTTAGGTAATTCCAATAGATTGAGTTCCTTTCTCCCTTCTCCTTCTTCTCTTCCTTCTCCTGCTTGTTTTTTTTTGGAGACAGGATTTTGTTTGCTAGCCTCAAACGTGTCATCCTTCTGCCTCATCTTCAAGAGTTACTAGGTTTATAAGAGTGCTATCACATTTTGTGTCTCTCTTTTTTAAATTAAAATTTATGTGTATGGGTACATTTTGCCTGCCTGCATGTTTGTGTACCATCTAGGTACATGCTTGGTGGCCTTGGAAGCTAGAAGAGAGTTTCATTTAAATGTAGATTATAAGAATCTGCTACTGAAGTTACAGATAGTTGTGAGTCACTTTGTGGGCATTTGGAATGTAGTTTAAGCAGTATGGTTCAACACACTTAATCTCTTAATCTGAGTTTAAGCAGTAAGAGAAATGGTATTTGAAATAGCAATTGCTGTCTTAATTATGTGAATTCACTGGTAATAATCTTACAATTTCCTGATTGTTCCATGATCCAGCAGACTAATTTGCTATGTATTAAAATGTATATTCCATAGCAAGCTAGTTACCGTGGCATGCCTTTAATCCCAGGTCTTGGGAGGCAAAGGTAGGTGGATCTCTATGAGTTTGGAACCAACCTGTTTTACTTGAGTTCCAGGCCAGTTAGGGCTACATAGTGAGATCTTATCCACAGAATAGGTTCAAATCTGGCCTCAGCTGGCCTTGGCTTTGAACCAAGAAACTTTAGAATGAAAAGGAGCCCTCATATATCACATATGTCATGATGAAAGCTACCTGAAGTATCATTACTAGTAATTAATTTCCTTTATGAGAAACTGCTCTTCTTGTGTAATACTGCAATATGGAACCAGGTAGAATGCGTGGATAACCTTAGCCAGATTTTTCAGATGCTAGTAGCTGATCAGTTTAGGTAAGACTGGCTTTGGACCTTGTAATCAATATGGAATTGTATCTGTTTGAACCGAAAGCAGAACCATCCTGCTAACCACCAATGAAAGGTAGGCGGGAGACCATCGTAAGCATTAGCATGACCTAAAACTGAAGTTTAAATCCAGACTGCTGGGTGTTTAAAGCACTTGGCAGATGTAATGTGGAAGACAGTTATTCTAGAATCATGTCAGGCAGTTTGAGCCAACGGATGAAAACTTTCCCAACATTCTTTCCCGTACACATGCAAGCTTGACATTTTACAGTGTTCAGTTCTAAACTAAGCTTTCAAATTCTTTTAAGTACAACATACTTGGCAGCGTCTGTGGATAGACAGAAGTAAAGGGGTAGGGTGGTGGCTGTTGAATTCTAGCGAAGTGGTTGTTTCTTGTCTTTACTATGAGTGTTCTGTGACAGAGGATAAAAAAAATCCAAAGCCAGGTAGACTCCTGGGAAGGCCTGGTCATGTGTCCTGCCCAGGTGGCTCTTGGGGAGCACTGAGGGAATTATCTGGACATTTGCTCATCTTCAGGAGATTCTTCTGGAAATACGAGAGCCATGACATGTCTGAGAAGGGACAAATCTATGGCAGGAACCATTTTGATGTAGATGCCAGTGCAGAAGACAAAATGAAACAGAACAAAACCATGAGCTTTAGTGATTTTTTTTTTTTTTAATTTTGAGTAGTGGAGCAAACAGGGTCTACTTTCCTCTGCGGTTTGTTTCTATTGTTCCCTGAGGAAACAAGGAAATCATAAAGGCTGAAGCAAGCATCTTAGGTTCTTGAACTGTAGGTTGCTGTTTAAACCAAAGAATACAACATTGCTGTGTTCGGTCTGGAGTACATGGGATCCTACATTTGACGGTGATGGAGTGAAGGACCTGGGTGGTTAATGGTTCTGTGTCAGGGTGAGGCTTCTACATTTTAAGTTAGGTGATGCAATTCTTGCTCCAGGTATAGTGCAAAAAATTAAAGATAAATGATGAGGGCAATACACAAAATCTTTATTAGACCCATTGAAAATTAACACACAGATAGTTTAAAAAGTCCACAGAACATTTGCTTATTTGTTTTCTTGGTTGCTTTTGGTCTTTCAAGATGGTGTTTCTCTGTGTAATAGCCTTGGCTGTTCTGAAAGTCACTTTGTAGACCAGGCTGGCCTGGAACTCACATAGATCCACCTACCTCTGTCTCCCAACTGTTGGGATTAAAGGCATATGCCACCACGCTTGGCTTGGAACTTGAAAACATTTCAATAGTCCAGAAGAAGACAGAAAACATGAAATAGAAAACAAACAAAAAATAATACTATGGCTTATCTAAATCTATCTGCCTTGGTAACTTGACTAAAAGCAGGAACTCAGCATAGTACCTGTAATTGCCACATCAGAGGCAGAGGCAGGAACATTCCCTTAAATTTCAGCTTTACTTGGTCTCCAGACCAAGCTGTTTTAGGCCAAACAGCTATAGAGTAAGATCCTGGCTCAGAACTAAAAGGATAAAAGAAAGGGTGGTAGTTTGAATGGGAAAAGCCCCATAGACTCTTGCTTGGCCCATAGGTAATATTACGAGGTGTGGCCTTGTTGGAGGAAGTGTATCATTGTGGGGACAGGCTTGGAGGTCTCATATGTGCTGAAACTATGGCAAGTGTGGTACACACACACACACACACACACACAGAGTCTCCTTCTGCTGCCTGTGGATCAAGATGTAGAACTCTCAGCTCCTTCTCCAGCATCATGTCTGCCTGCATGCCACCAAGTTTCCTGCCATGGACTAAATCTCCTCACTGTAAAGCAGCCCCACCTAAACGGTTTCCTTTATAAGAGTTGGCTATGGTCATGGTGTCTCTTTACAGCAATGAAATCCTAACGCAGATAGAAAGCAAGCAGGACCTATCAGACAGAGTGAATTAAAAAGCAAAACTATATCGAAGTCTGGCTTCTCGAAGGGGGACTTAACTAGGATGAGGACTGTTGGTTGGATGGATGGGTAGATAGACAGATGGATGGACAGATGGATAAGAGGGAACATACACCCTTTCCCACCATGTGCTGCAAGCATCCTTCTTGCCATTCATTAGGCTGACTTTCAGATTTCATTGGTTATCTCCAAGCCAGCTGTGATGGCAGAATTGTGAGGATTGCAGCATGTTCAGGGCTCAGCTGGTGCACACAGAGTTAGCTGCCAGCTAGCTAGGGTTAAGTAGTGAGATCCCGTCTCAAAATGAAGCAAAACAAAGTCCCAAGTGCTATGCATAGAGAAGAAAAGGAATTTGAAAGCCATTGAAAACTTAAACAAACTGCTTCACGATTAGGGTTTATGTAGGTGATGTTTTTGGTATAAATATGTTCGGTTTGGTAAGACATATTATCCGAGTATGGACTGTCTTTTATAATAGTGGTGACATTATGTTAACTGAGCTTTTCATAATTTAAACGTTCTGGGTTAAATTATCATTATCACCATCATCACCATCATCACCACCACCATCATCACCATTGTTGGGGTTTAGGAGTCACTCCACAAACCACAGGAACACTGATTCCATCAGACAGAGATGGTTTATTGAATACACACGCTAAGACTGATCCATCAGGGCTGTAGCTCAGAATTCTGGGGCTGAGCCATGAAGATGAACATCTTCCATTGTCAGCGTATAAAGGCTAAAGCCACAAAACCCACAATGAGCTCCTATGTAGGTACAGGAAGTGCTGCCCAGTGGTCAGCTCTGACGCAAGCTATTTTGGCTAGCTAGACAGAACAGTTCTGATTTTTATTCTGATTGGTCCTACGTGGAACTTACAGTTGTCCTTAATTAATTAATTAATTAATTAAGTTAATTCCTTAAGATTAACAAACGTCAGAGCATACGGAACATAGCAGGGTATGTGGTCAGCATGACCCTGCTCTGAGTCAAGTTACTTTACTGTCTCAGTGGCCGGCAGGCATATTACAGCAACAATATGAAATAGCTGGCAGGCATGGAACAAAATGGCGATGGCTATGCTAAGGAGGGACAGAGCTCCCTAACTATCATTAAAATTGTTGCTGTCTTCACTCTTATTTGAGATAGGGCCTGTGTGTAGCCCAGACTGTGAGTTTAAACTTACAAACTTTCTGCCTCAGCTTTCCAAATTCTGGGACTATTGGTGTTTGGCCCTATCATGGTTGGTTTTAATGTCACCCTGCCACAAATTAGACTCCCCTAAATAGGAAGCTGCACTTTAGTCAGGGTCCAGATTGCCTTGATTGATGTGAAATTATCTGCAGTGCCTTCTGGGATCAGCCCAGATAACTGGGGGAGAGGTGGGGCATGGAGTTAATGGTTGCGGGATTTAAAAAAAAAAAAAAAAGACTGTAGAACCGGCATGCATCCGCTCCAGCCAGGTACTGGCGGGCATTGGCCAAGCTGTTTTTATCTTCTGGAGACTCAGAACTCCACAATCTCTCCACCCAGCTCACTAGGTTCCCACTGGCAGGTCGCTACCATGCCGGCCCCATGCTTCAAATCCCCCATGGGCCTTTGTGGTGCCCGTCAGGCAAGCCCACGCTTTGCTTTGCCTCTGTATCTTTCTCTCTGGAGCCCAGAAGAGCCACTGAATGCAAAAGGAAAACGCAACACAAACTTAGTTTTAAAAAAAATGGTAACTCAATCTCTGGGGGCAACAGCTAAAACCTAATCTTGTAAGCCGTATTAAAATCTGATTCCTCTGATGATGAAACCTTGCGGCTCTGCCACGATACTCTTGCAGCTACATCTTACCGCTCTGCTGCCCTGTTCCAAAGAGGACCTAACACCCTCCTGCTTCCTCTCTTACTCCGCCCAATCCAGAAGTCCTGCCTACTCGTCCAGTGATTGGCTCCTTTATTCATTTGGTGATTGGTTCACAAGAACAGCACCAGGCCGGTCCACAACTGTTAACTGCTGGTGAGTTAACTTCTCCTGTTGTTGCTCCCCAGTTCCTCCTTCTCTGGTATCAGAAGCAGCACCTCCATGCTTTTGTCTCAGACCTGGGGCCAGCATCTCTCCAGGAACCTTCTAGGCTTTGGGTGGTAGACTGGGACTGCTGAAGGAGCAACCCTGTGTACTGAGCAACTAAACTCCCTACTTAGAGACGCTATGATGGGGACTATGCCAACTGCGAAGGCTCTGTTCCTTAGAGAACCCTGACAAACCCAGACACCACATACCAAAAGTATTAACTGATAACCTCTCAGGTTTGCAGTCATTTTACAACTTACCCCCACCTTTCCTTTTTGTAAAGCAATCTTTCTTGCCTACGTGTACCTGTCTGGTGCCCGAGGAAGTCAGAAGAGGGTGTCGGATCTCCTGGAACTAAAGTTCCAGACAGCGTAAGTCTCCAAGCAGATGCTGGCACTTGTATCTGGGTCCTCTGTAAAAAGCCATAAATGTTCTTAGCTGCTGAGCCATCTCTCCAGCCTCTTGATTACTATGGTCATTTTATCCTTTCACTATGGATAACATTCAGGTTTCCAGGCACAGCTCTGTGTGTTCTTGGACAAAGAGGAACAATATGTTCCCTAGATACTTAATGAGGAAAGTGGCAACGTGCACCAAACAGCATTAGCATCTTGTCCCTTGGCTCCTACAGTTTTCATTTCATTGGCTGAAGGGACTGGGGGAGGAGTGGGTGGCTGGCTTTTTTAGTGCACAGGTTCTGCAAGGGTGAGAATGGTGTTTCAGATACAACAACAGATAAGTGCACCTGTGTCTGACTTAGATTATGGAGTCTGACATGAGGGCAGGGATGAGCCTCGGAATCCTTCAGAACAAATGAGCATGCACTATAGCTGGTATACTCGTATACTGGTAGGGGGGATGTACACTGTATGTGGCGGAGATGTATAATATGTAGCTGGATGGCATTCTGTGTTGGAGAAAGCATGTATGCCATCTCAGCTCACCCTCTCTTAGAAAGATGCCTGTTTTTTCAGACTTTGAATATGTGTTGGGGGTTTTGGCCTTTTCTAATGATAAGGCTGAGTGAGTGATGGAGGAAGTATGGTATTGGAGACTAGCCCTTCAAGTCATGGGTGTTCCTCTTTTCATAGGAAAGGAAGCTGTCCTGCTTGAGGATACTGGAGTAGCCTTGGAGTATTTTTCATGGTAAGGCCTCGAGGTATCCTGCTCATCGGGCAACACGGGGCACCCTATTGTAAGCCCGTGAGCTAGCCATTCTGGAAGCAAGCCTTCTGCCTCAGTTCCCTGATTGCACTTTGGGTGACTGTGAAAGATCCTACTGTATTTGCATTACATATTATGAGCCAGCAACACCTACCTCGGGCTCTTCTACACTCTCAGCTGGGCACAGTGACCAGCCACCGGCTCTGGAGGTTAAGTTAGGAGAGTTACACGGTTCCCAAGCATCCTGGGCTAAATGTGAAGTTTGAGACCAACCTTGGCTTCATAGCAAGAAAACAAAACAACCCCATCTACAGGCCTTGTGTGATGGTTTGTATATGCTTGGCTCAGAAAGCGACATTAGGAGGTGTGGCCTTGTAGAGGTAGGTGTGTAACTGTGGGTGTGGGCTTAAGACCCTCATCCCTGCTGCCTGGAAGTCAGTATTCTGCTAGCAGCCTTCAGATGAAGATGTAGAACACTCAGCTCCTCCTGCACCATGCCGGCCTGGACACTGCCATGCTCCCGCCTTGATAATAGACTGAACCTCTGAACCTGTAAGCCAGCCTCCATTAAATGTTGTCCTTATAAGAGTTGCATTGGTCATGGTGTCTGTTCACAGTAGTAAAACCCTAACTAAGACGTTTGTAAGATAAAAGTATTTGCCATTTTACACCCCTTTTCCTTGGAAGCATTTGTTGAAAAGCAACAGGAATCCAGTAGCACAAGGCGATGTTCCAGGTAGCTATGGTTGAAAAAAAAAATATAAATCAAACTGTGAAATCTTGGCATCACACAATAGACCATAGTTCTTGTGAGTCTGTAGGGGCTTAGCTGGGCTAGGCTGCCTTCCAATACATGGGATCTTTCTGTGGTGAGCTAGGAACCTACCTGTATCCTCTTCAGTTTCATCATCTTCTATTTGGTCACTACTCCCAAATGTGCCTTACCTGGGTGGCCAGAAGTAATTCCAATCATTTACTGACTTTCATAGCTTTGGATATGCCTAACCACTAATGTTTCATTGGCAGAGTCGAGGCCCTGGTGTTAATGTAAGGTAAGAGAACAGTAGGCACCGTTAATGCCATGCATGACCTGGGAGGTGGGGAGGGCAAGAACGCTGTTAGGAAGTCGGGAATGGTTTGCGAGCTCTTCTCGCCAGATAGCAGTGCAAAGTCTGACCTGCTGACACTGCTGATAAAAATGTGCATGGTCATCTTTTCAACCTCGGCTGCTGGAAGTCAGATTGCAAAACAACTTCTCTTCATGGATTAGATGAGGATGAAAACGGCGAGAGACAGGAAACCTTCGAAGACAGGCTAATCCCAATGAAACAGAAATTAAAATGGCCACAAGGACCCGGGGCTCATCGCTCTGAGAGGCTCAGCGCCTGAGGAGTGGGCCGGCACATGTAAATGGCATGAAAGGCAGGCACCCATTTTGCGTTGTGCTTGCTTGTTCGGGAACTTTTGTTTTTAATCATCAACGTTGGCATTTCATGTTTGAAAAATCTTCATTTGAAACACTAAACTCTGCTAGTGAGGTTGCTCAGTGGGTAAAGGCACCTGCCACCAAGCTTGGTGACATGAATTTGATTCCTGGGACCCACGTGAGAGAAAGAGAGAATGGACTCCTGAAGGTTGGATTCTTATTCTATGATGACATAAACTAAATGGTAAAAAACAAAAAACAAACAAACAAAAAAAACCAACAACTTCTCAGCAGCTATGAAAACACATAAAATCTATTCAGGTATGGACTAGACCAGGCTTAGGGGTTTGTGATATGGGTAGAGGCAAGTTTACAAGTCCAGAAATCCAGGAAGCTAATGTACTGAAGTTACCCCTCACCTCATTGAACGGGAGTTGAGCAAACTCTTGCAGGTCAGTGGCAGGTCAACATTGTACTAGGGGTTCATACCTGGGGGTGGGGGAGAAGATATGGTATAATGTCAAAAAATGACAGAATGAGAGAGAGAGACAGAGAGAGAGAGAGAGACAGAGAGAGAGAGAGACAGAGAGAAAGAAGAGGGAGAGGAGATGCAGGAGGTGAAAGACAGAGAGAGAGAGAGGGAAGAGATAGAGAGACGAGGCAGGGCTTGGGGGAAAGAAAGAGAGTTAGATGCCTTGGCTTTAGTCCCAAGCTTGATAGTTTTATCTCAACAATATTGTCTTCCTAATTTTTCTTATATGTAAATTGAAAAACGGGATTATGTCTGTTGTTAGTGTGTGTGTGCATGCATGTGTGTGTGTTTGTGTGCATGTGTGTGTGTGTGTGTGTAAGACAGGATATACCTGGACAGTGAATCTCACTGGCCTCCTTCACAGACATGAATACTTATCTTCCCTTTGCTTTCTCCCGGGAATTTGGGAGATTGCTTCTCTCAGACCTGGAACAGGCAATGTTCCTTCCACTGTTCTTAGGTTTAGGAGTTTATACTAGGCCCCTTTCCCCGTTATCTGCTAACAGTAAAAGATTATAATTCACTTGAAGTTGGGGGTGCATGGTCTCTTTATATTACCGCAAATCTCATTTAAAAATGTTGATCTCTTTACGCTCTTAGACAATTCTTTCTGTATCTAAGTGAGGCCAGTGTATTTGAAGAAGGGGCAAATTTTGCATAATGAGCCCTTTCTAGGAAGCTCTGGTTTTTTCTAAAGATTTTTTTTAAAGATTTATTTATTTATTATATGTAAGTACACTGTAACAGTCTTCAGACACACCAGAAGAGGGCATCTGATCCCATTACAGATGGTTGTGAGCCACCATGTGGTTGCTGGGATTTGAACTCAGGACCTCTAGAAGAGCATTTAGTGCTCTTAATCTCTGAGCTATCTCCCAGCCCTTTTTTCTAAAGATTTCGTACATGGAGCTGGAGAGTTGTCTCGCTGGATAAGAGTGTGTGGTGTGAAAGCCAGACAACCTAGGCTCAAGTCCCCAGCATCTGTGTAGAAGGCTGGGTGTGGGTGCACATGCCTCTCACCTCTCAAGGCAGTACTGTTCAGAGGACCGAGTTACCCAGAGCCAGGCTGACTCCATGATACGCTGCAAACTGGCAGTTTGAGAGACTAGGCCTGGGTTTCTGTTTCCAAGAAATGAGAACCTGGATCCAGGAAGCTGTGGTCAGCCACAGCTGCATGCAGCCAAACCGAGGACATCTTGTCATCCGGTCTGAAGTAAGAATAGGTAGATAGAATGAATAAATGACAGCCCCTACCCCCCCCCCCCCAGCCAGGGAGGTCTCTAGAGCCCTAACCAATTGTAGAATCAGTCAGATCCCTATGCAGCTAACTCATCAAAATAAAAGGGCACACACCTGTCCCTGGAATTCTCCTAACTGACAATAAAAGCTGAGCTTGTATGCTCACTAGGGGTCTCCATTTCCAAATGGGGAGACCCCTGCATGCAGGAAATTCAGCTGAATAAAAGCTCTTGGCTTTTGCATACTGTTTAGGTCTGGGGTATCACTCTTCTGCAATTATTGAACCCTAACACTGTGGAGCAGAGACAGATTCTAGGACTTGCTGCTGAGTCTCCGGTTCAATGAGAGACGTGTCTCTGCAGTGCAGTTAGAGGAAGATGCCTGGTGTCAGCCTCTGGCCTTGACAGGTAGCATCCTGAGTCTATATACCTGCACACATGTGCACACAACAGACACACATAAAATAAATATTTCCACATGAAAAAATTTCCAATGATTTGTAAACAATACTGTATGCAAACACTAAAATTGGTATGAAAATCTGTGACCCACCCCCATGGCCCCCAATTGAGGTTCCCAATGTTCTAGGCTGTGATGGTATTATTTTATGTTTTGACAATACTTAAATGAAAAGATGCAACAGTGGGTAGGATAGCTGACCAAGCCAGCTCAGTCGGTCAACAGGTTCTCCAGAGCAGGAGTGAGGATTAAAAAGAAAAAAGACAATTAGACAACACTGTGGCATGACCCCAGACAGTTCTGAGACTGAGGCAGGTTTATTTCTTTTTCCCAAACTGCTTTTATACCATTTTAATTACATGCAGGTAATAAGATCAGTTCTAGGCTGAGGAACAAGCAAGACAATAAACACAAATAGGCCAGGAACAAGCAAGGCAATAAACAAAGTCCCATGATCACTCTCATGATCACTATTTCTAAGGGCTTATCAGGATGACCAAGGTATCTGAGCCTACTTCCCTGTCCTAGCCCAAAGTCATATTCATGCCTAAAGCCTACTTCTTTGTTCTACCTTAAAAATCAGATTCCTGCCTGACCTTACTTCCCTGTTTTAGCCTAAAATTAGAGTCCTGCCTGAGCTTACTTCCTTGTCATGGCCCAATGTCAGACCCCTGCTAAGTGGCCCCAAAAGCTCTCCACAGATAGCAATATCAGCGCGAGGACCAGAAATGTTCACTATGCTATTTAGAAGATACTTTAAAGATTTACTTATTGAGACAGCCTCTTGCAGCACTGGCTGGCCTGGAACTTAGCTATATAGTCCAAGTTACCTTTGAACTTATGTGCAATTCTCTTGCCTCAGTCTCCCAGGCACTGGGATTTATAGACATGTATTATCATGCCTGGCTCTGAAAGAAAGATGAAATTTTAAGACCTGTAAGTCATATAAAGTACTCAGAAATTGCTGGTTGTTTGTGAGCCTAGAGGCTGCCTGGGGCTGAGAACAAAGAAGAACAAACCCGGGCATGCCCCGTTGTTAAAGCATTCCTGGGAACAGCTTGACCATAAAGATAAAGAGGAATGTGAGGACGTAACAGGGCTATATGAACTGAGTCGACAACCATCTGGCCCAGCACCTCCCTCTGCCCATTGCCCTTTGACTCAGTTTAAAGTCATAAATTAGCCAGATACTCTGCTAGCATTGATAAACATCCAACTCACAGAACCCTGACACCTGACCTGCACGTATTCCTTTTGCTGACATGTAATCTTTCTGCTGATGTTTGAATAAGCCAATATTGTGTCGCTATGTTGAGTTCCCCACCCCTAAGCCCTTTACCCCATAAAAACCCCTAGCTTTCGAGCCTCGGGGTCGAATCCACTGTCTCCTGCATGAGATACATTTCGACCCGGAGCTCTGCCATTAAACTGCCTCGTGTGTTTGCAGCAAGGGTTCCTGTGTTTCTTTGGGTGCACTCTCTCTCCTGAGACTAGAGTGGGGGTCCCCGAAAGGGGGTCTTACAGCTCCATTATGCAATTTTAAAGTCTTAGGTTCTAAAATGTATATCTAAGGCCACTATTAAGTCTTGCGCGCACGCTCGACTGGCCAGGAAGAACGACGCTGCAACAGGATCCTTCTGCACACGTTTATTGGGAGAGCTTGATTGTAGAGGCAAAAAGACACTGAGCCCAGAACTGGTGCTGCTTTTATAGGCCTAGGAGAGGCGTGTCTCACACCCGGATTGGTTATGCACTACGCCTCATTTGCATGTTCCTCATCTGATTGGCTACTCAGTACCTCACAGAGCCTCATTATCATACCTCATTTGCATGTCTCACACCTGATTGGTTATACTCTCAGTACCTTACAGAACCTCATTATCATGCCCGGGCCAGGCAGTGTCTTTGCAAAAAACTTTACTGCATATGTACACATTGGTTGTTTGTCCAAACTTATGCGTGGTGGCCAGCAGTAGTCAGTGCCACTCTGCAACGGCACATGTGGCTTCCCACAATTAAGTCATCCCACAGATTTCTGCTGTGACAGAACAGCTCTTCTTAGCTTAATGCTTGAGTTTAAAGAAGCAGCCTTTGCCATGGGGAGAGCTGGAGGTTGCCTTGTGAAGATTAAAAGAGGTCACTTTTGTGCAAACCCTTGATGAAAGAGATCTAGAATTGTGTGTTGTGAAAAGTCTGTCTCTATACTGGCTTAATTTCTATGTTTAAAGATCATTTGTTCCATGTATGTTACTTGAGGCCTGAAGACTTGATGTTCCTTTGGGTATCATGGGTAAATACAGAGGGCTTAGTTTTATTAGGTGATGTGAAATAGTTTCCTTCAGATAGTTGGCTGTGAGAGGTCCCAGCCCTGATTTGTGCTGTACACTTGGAGAGAATGTTTTCTCCCAGTGCTAAAGGCACCAGGTGGATCAAGACATGCTATCACCGGGCATGGTGGCGCACGCCTTTAATCCCAGCACTTGGGAGGCAGAGGCAGGTGGATTTCTGAGTTCGAGGCCAGCCTGGTCTACAGAGTGAGTTCCAGGACAGCCAGGGCAGAAGACATCCTATCATTGTGGATTGTGGTTCAAGATGATCTATTGTTGTGATTGAAGTGTTCTCTGAAGTCTAAAAGCAAATCAACAGAGTATCTCTCCTGTCCACTC
Organism: Mus musculus; assembly: GCF_000001635.26. NCBI lineage: Eukaryota > Metazoa > Chordata > Mammalia > Rodentia > Muridae > Mus > Mus musculus. The sequence continues at coordinate 129,467,041 of NC_000069.6, read as the reverse complement.
AGCAGGATTGAAGGCACTGCCCTCAGAAAGGCCTCTCAGGCATCAAATTCAAGCCTTCTGTGTTCTTTCTCTGTTCTGGTGATGGACTGAGATGATCTTGAGTTGGTGACTGGGTAGCGCCAAGTTTCTCATTAAAGAAGCCAAGGCCTGTGGTATAGACAAAGACTGGGCATCAGACTTCATGGGATGGAAGGCTAGGTGAGGGCCAGGCTGTGTTGGAGTTCTCAGGTTCTGCCATTCAGTCTTGGAAGTGTGGCTCAGCTGATTTATATTTTCTCTTCCCTCTTCCCTGGCATTTCTCACCTTCCTTCCTTTCTTTTATCTCTTTTTTTAAAAAACAAAACAAAACAAAATAAAACAAGTTTTATAAACTTTTGACCTTTAATTAATAATCCACCTGATACAAACTTATATGACTGAGATTATAGTTGTGTAACACCATACCAGGCTTTAAAACAAACAAACAAACAAACAAACAAATAAATGTCTATGTATATGCATGCGTAGCCTTACCCAGTTTTGAATTTATCAACAGAACACACATAAGAACATTATTTTGACAATTTTACATCGTTGTACTTCTGAAATATTTATTTGGAATTCTTTGTCTTGAAACTATAGATCCTTGCCAGATGTGGTGGTTTGCTGTTGTATTGGGTATTTGTTTCTTTCTTGAGAAACAACTTAAAGTTGGCTGGGTGTGTGTGTGTTGGGGGAGGGGGGTGGGAGAGGATGCGGAGGGACTTGGAGGAGGGGAAGGATATGATCAAAATATATTTGAATTTGAAAATTGTTTTAAATAGCAGAAAATATAATAATAAAAATGAAAACCATAAGGACCACATATTATTCTAAGACACCTGGATCACGAAGAAACAAAAGAAATAAAAAGCATTCTGCCAGATAGAGTGGTGTCAACCTTTAATGTCAGCGCTCAAGAGGCAGAAGCAGACTGGCCTGATTTGCATAGCAACAATGTTGTAGACCAACAAGACTACACTTGCTAGTAGTCAAAACCAACCAAACAATTCAGTTTTGGAGCTGGAGAGATGGCTCAGTGGTTAAGAGCATTGTTCTTCCAGAGGGTCAGAGTTCAATTCCCAGCACCCACATGGCAGTCCATAACTGTCTGTAACTCCCAGAGGATCCAACTCACATACAAATACAAGTGTGTGTGTGTGTTTAAAGAGCTGTAGTTTTGATACGGAGGATGGAACCCAGGGCCTTCTATGTGGTCAGCGAGTGCCCTGCTTTCTGGCTACATCTCTAATCCTCTGTTTTGAGACAGGGTCTTACTTTGGAGCTTTGAACTCTCAACCCTCCTGTCTGAGCCTTTTGAGTACCAGGACTTCTGGTGTGAACCGCCGTAGCCTCAACTCCTTTGGCAGTCCATCCTTCTCAGGTGGCTGGGCTCAGTTTGCCTAGAAATGTTCTTGTTCCCTTGGCTAGCAGCTCCTGCCGCTGAGCTTTTGAGACGTGCGGTTCTCAGGTCATTGTGTCACCACTGGAGCCCGAAGTTCATTTTTTTTTTTAATGTAAGTACACTGTAGCTGTCTTCAAACACTCCAGAAGAGGAAGTCAGATCTCGTTACGGATGGTTGTGAGCCACCATGTGGTTGCTGGGATTTGAACTCCGGACCTTCGGAAGAGCAGTCTGTAAGAGCAGTCGGGTGCTCTTACCCACTGAGCCATCTCACCAGCCCCCCGAAGTTCCTTCTTATCTGTACAAGCTTCCTCCACTTTTATCATTGACTGCACCGTGTGCCTTAGTCAGGGTTCTGACTAAGTCTATTCCTGTACAAACATCATAACCAAGGAGCAAGTTGGAGAGGAAAGGGTTTATTCAGCTTGCACTTCCACATTGCTGTTCATCACCAAAGGAAGCCAGGACAGGAACTCACACAGGGTAGGAACAAGGCAGGAGCTGATGCAGACTCCATGGAGGGGTGCTGCTTACTGGCTTGCTTCCCCTGGCTTGCTCAGCTTGCTTTCTTATAGGACCCAGAACTACCAGTCCAGGGATAGCTCCACCCACAAAGGGCCCTCTCCACCTTGATCACAAACTGAGAAAATGCCTCATGGCCGGATCTCATGGAGGCTTTTCCTCAAGAGAGGCTCCTTTCTCTGTGATGACTCTAGCTTGTGTCAAGTTGACACACAGAACCAGCACTGTGTGCCTTTAGGAGGTGTGCAGGCAAAAATTTTTCCACGATCTTCCCGTTGTGGGGCACAGTGAAGCCTGTGCTGCTGTGTCCTGTGTCCCCTGCTCAGGTAACCACACAGCCATTTCTCCCCAGAGGTCTCCATTCTTTTTATCCAGGTTCTGCTCAGGCAGTGAGGTTTCCGAAGGTTTTCTCTTAAAGACCACTGGACTGCCTGCGGGGTTGCAAGTCCTTCCGGGTCAGGGGACATGGTTTCCCTTTCAAGATCTGTTAGATCTCTCTCAGGCTCCATTGTCCAGGGTCTTTCTCAGCACTCCTTCCTAGGTTTGGAAGTGCACTGGTATGAGTTGAGACATTCCGGTTTTCTCAGCAGTATTCCCAGTACATTATACCTGTCACGGCGCTGTTGGATTTCCAGCTGTCCTACATTTCAAAATATTAAATCCAGGAACGGGCTTATCTAAATTTTTTTTATCTCGTGATACATCCTTCTTCCTAGTCAGAGAGCAGAGAGCAATCAATTCAGTTGTCTGAGTAGCGGGGGTATTTGTGTCAGGAGAAAAAGCAGGAAGATAGGGCAATGTCTCGGTATTTGACAAGCTCTGTCTTTTTGTTCTCGTTGTTAATCTTAACTGATCCCCTCAAAGGAATTATTTCTTCAATTTGAAATAATATAGAATCACTACTAGAAAGAATGTAATTTGGCACATTCCCGGTGATAAATCCACGCATCCATGCAGAGGTCACTATGGGGAACTCCTGTCTGAGATGATTACCCCAGGGCTCCTGGTTCTCTGCCGCATGTCAGGTGAGTGCGCAGGTGGCCAGCCGTTGGCCTATGGATTTAAAGGCACGGGCAATGTCTTCATGCATGGGGTTGAGGGTGAGGGTCAGGATTGTCCAGGAAAAGTCCTTGTCTGGGGTATCAGGGAGGAGGGGACGAGTCAGCCTCAATAGCACTGTCTTCCTGTTTTGCATTGATCCTATGTTCTGTCTGCTGAATATATCACTTTCAGAAATCTGGAGGATTAGGGAAACGCTGGAAGCCTTTCTGATTTAGAAAATGGGTTCATGTGTGTATGGTTTTTTTGCCTTTAGCTTTGTTTTGGGGGTCTGGTTTAGATGTACAGGTGTGCTCAAATCTCAAGCAGTTATAGGTGATTTTTTTTTGTATACGTGCGCCCACACATGTAAACGTGGCTTTGGTCAAAGCAGACACTATTTCACAGCCGTAATCAGTTGTCCTGTACCCTCCTCAGCCCCGTGCTCCCTCAGGTCACTACTACTTTGACATCTAGTGTTTCTAGGTGGACTCTGATGTTTTGTAGATTCTTTCTCTTCTGACAACTGATCTGTCTCACTGTTGCCTTGACCAGAGGAGGAAGGTGGCAGTCTCTGAGCACTGTTAAAAAAAGCTCATTCTTTTAAAACAAATTTTATTTATTTATTTATTTATTTAGGTTTTTTGTTTTGTTTTGTTTTTCGAGACAGGGATTCTCTGTGTAGCCCTGGCTGTCCTGGAACTCACTCTGTAGACCAGGCTGGCCTCGGTCAGAGATCCACCTGCCTCTGCCTCCCAAGTGCTGGGATTAAAGGCATGCGCCACTGTGAGCGCCCGTCTCGCCAGCAAGAATGATGCCACAATAGGATCCTTCTGCACACGTTTATTGGGAGAGCTTGATTGCATAGGCGAAAGACCCTGAGCCCAGAAATGGTGCTGCTTATATAGACCTAGGAGTGACGTGTCCATACCTGATTGGTTATGCTACCAGTACCTCATTAATATGCATTGGGCCAGGCAGTGACTCGGCAAAAACCTCTTATGCACATGCGCACATTGGTTGTTTACCCATAATCATGGGCAGTGGCCAGTGGTAGCCAGCGCCACTCTGCAACGGCACATGTGGCTTCCCACACGCCACCACTGTCCAGTTTAAAACAAATTTTATTTATTTTTGGTCTTGGTCTCACTGTGTAAACTAACACAGCCCAGAACTTGTCACGCTCTTGGCCTCTCAGGTTCTGGGACTGTAGGAATGTGCCACCAAACTCTGCCAGGAGAGAGGGTTCTTTTTTTTTTTTTTTTTTTTAATTTTGTAATTATATTTAGGTACAGAAAATTTAGTGTACATTTAACCCAATTTAGTGGCGAGTTCTTTAGCCTTTGCTTTTTCCAGCTTGGCAATGCGAGCCACAGACTTAGGACCCAGGACGTTGCCTCTCCAGTGGCGACGGATCTCGTCATATCTGTCATTATAATTGGTCCTAATAGCTTCCACCAGCTTAGCCAGAGCACCCTTGTCTTCCGAGTTAACCTGTGTGAAGGCAACAGTGGTGCATGTCTTCCTGTGGACCAGGTGCCCCAGCCTGGCCTTTCCCTTGATGATGCAGTAGGGCACCCCCATCTTTCGACACAGGGCAGGTAGGAAAACCACCAGCTCAGTGGGGTCTACACCATGGGCAATCACCACCAACTGAGCCTTCTTGTTCTCCACCAAGGTGGTGACTGTATTGACTCCTGCTCGGAGGACAGGTGGCCTCTTAGTTGGGACGTCGCCTTTGCCAGCAGCCTTTGCTTCTTCTCTTGCTTTGTCTCTGGCCTGTACTTGTGGGCAAGCTTAAGCAGCTGAGTAGCTGTCTGCCTGTCCAGGGCCTGGGTGAACTGGTTAATGGCAGGAGGGACTTTGAGCCGCTTGTAGAGGATAGCTCTTTGCCGCTGCAGCCTGATGTAGCGGGACCATTTGACGAAGCGCGTTAAATCTCTTTTGGGCTGGATGTCCTGTCCAATGCCGAAGTTCTTGGGCCTCTTCTCGAACAGAGGGTTGACCACCTTCTTGGCCTCCTGCTTCTTGATGACGGCGGGGGCCGGGGCCACCTTCTTCCCCTTGGCCTTCTTCCCTTTGGGCATCTTGCTCGGCTGCTGGAGAAAGCAGGAGAGAGGGTTCTTGCACGAGCCTATTACTTCTGCTGCTTTTCTGTGGAAGTTATTTCTAAGGCTGGGGAGACTAGGGAAGAACTCCTCCAATAGAAAAGATTTAAACGCTTACACATAAAAGGGGTCAGAGGGTGATTTGATCTGGTTGGGTTCTAGGTCTTCAACTGACGTTGGCTGAAGCAAATGGTATCTCCAATGAGCCCTTCAGTTAGGAATAAAAGGGCGGCTGTCTGTCACTGACTCTACAGGCAATCTGCTTTCCACCAACCATTACTGACATCAGTGCTATAGCCTGCAGCTAGTAATAAGGCTGTGCGTTCAGGTTGTAATAAACACTGTGGCCCAAAGAACCCTGTTGGGCCTATGTAGATATTGGCACTTAAAGATAAGAAGAACTTGCTTAATGTTCAAGTTTAAGGTTTTCTAAGCTTAACAGGTGCAGAAGTTTTAACATGCCCCTCCCAAATTGACGTGCAGGAAACTCAGCCACTTGGACAGTGATGTTAAGGGGTGTATTAGTCAGGGTTCTCTAGAGTCACAGAACTTATGGATAGTCTCTATATAGTAAAGGAATTTATTGATGACTTATAGTCAGCAGCCCAATTCCCAACAATGGTTCAGTCATAGCTGTGAATGGAAGTCCAAGGATCTAGCAGTTACTCAGTCTCACACAGCAAGCAGGTGAAGGAGCAAGAGCAAGACTCCCTTCTTCCAATGTCCTTATATTGTCTCCAGCAGAAGGTGTAGCCCAGATTAAAGGTGTGTTCCACCACACCTTTAATCCCGGATGACCTTGAATTTGGAGATTTAATCTTCTGGAATCCATAGCCACTATGCCTCAAGATCTCCATACCAAGATCCAGACCAGAAACTTCTATCTCCAAGCCTCCAGATAAGGGTCACTGGTGAGCCTTCCAATTCTGGATTGTAGTTCATTCCAAATATAGTCAAGTTGACAACCAGGAATAGCCACTACAATCCACCCCTTGTCAACTTGACACAAATAATATCCCATGTTCACATGAAACAATAACAAGGTTATTATAACAAGGTTATAACACGCCTAACATGATATAACTATCCCTCGTACAATTGCAAACGCATTTGTAAATTTACAACGGGGCAATGTCCCTTGGGAACATCCTTTTAGTGTCTCAACTTAAATACAAATTGATGTTAAAGAAATTGGAAGAAAGACAAATATATTCATTAGCAAAATAAGACAGGGGCATTCATATTACTTTATAATCCTCGTTTCTGCAACTGGTTATGTGGCCTTAATTGGTATTTATAACTACCTTCCTCTACTACCCATTCGGTATTTCCTTCACCTTCAGCCAGCACCTCAGCAGGTCTTGGCTCTTTTCCTGGAGGATTGACCCATACCTTCATTCCTGATGGGTCTGCGTCCTTTGTCATCCTGCTTGGATTAGGCTGTTGTAGTTTCCCATTGACTTTAATCACAGGACATGGTAGTACTAAGAGACACCCTAAGAGATCTCCTACAATCCAGACATAATATTGCTTACCTTCATTGTGAAGAGGTAATCCAATTTCCCCATGGTAATCTGGATCTATCAACCCCCTAACACTGTTATTCCTTTTTTAGCCTGTTAGTTTAAGGGCATTAGAAGCCCAAAATGACCAGGGGGAATTCTGAGCTTCCAGTTCAATGGAATGTTTGTTGTAGCTCCTGGTAGGAGCACTCCCCTCTCTGGAACCAAAACTTCTAGGCCAGCAGAACCTTGAGTTATGGGGACAGGAAGCAAAAATTTTCCTAGAGGGTCACTAGGAGTGATAGTAAGTGGAACTATTCCCTTTTCCACCCCTTGATTCCTGGACCCATGAATCCTGGCTATGGGCAAAACTGTACCATATATCAAATGCTGATTCAAAGCATATACTGCCTTCTGAAGAACTCTGCCCCAGCCTTCCATGCTGTTACCACCTAATTGGCGCTGTAACTGCGTCTTCAAAAGGCCATTCCATCTTTCTATTAGACCAGCTGCTTCAGGATGATGGGGAATGTGGTAAGACCAATGAATTCCATGATCGTGGGCCCACTGTCGTACTTCTATGGCTGTGAAATGAGTTCCTTGGTCAGAAGCAATACTGTGTGGAATACCATGACGATAGATAAGGCATTCTGTCAGTCCATGGATGGTGGTTTTAGCAGAGGCATTATGTGCAGGAAAGGCAAATTCATAACCAGAATAAGTATCTACTCCAGTAATAACAAAACGCTGTCCTTTCCACGAAGGAAGTGGTCCAATGTAGTCAACCTGCCACCAGGTTGCTGGCTGGTCACCTCGAGGAATGGTGCCATAGCTGGGGCTCAGTGTTGGTTTCTGCTGTTGGCAGATCTGGCATTCCTCCATCTCGACCACCATGGCCACTTTGTTCATGTGCCCATTGAGCAATGACAGGGATGGCTGGGGCTGACTGTCCACAGAACAGGTCATCTTATCCACTTGATTATTGAACTCCTCCTCGGCTGAAGTCACCTTTTGGTGAGCATTTACATGGGACACAAATATCTTCACATCCTTTGCCCATTTGGAGAGATCTATCCACATACTTCTTCCCCAGATGTCTTTCTCACCAATTTTCCAATTGTGATCTTTCCAAGTCCCTGACCATCCAGCCAATCCATTGGCTACAGCCCATGAGTCAGTGAATAATCGTACATCTGGCCATTTCTTCTTACAAACAAACTGTAATACCATGTGTACTGCCTGAAGTTCTGCCCACTGTGAAGATTTCCCTTCACCTGTATCTTTCAGGGTTGTCCCAGAAAGGGGTTGTAATGCTGTGGCTATCCACTTCTGGGTGGTGCCTGCATAAGGTGCAGAGCCATCAGTAAACCAGGTCCTAGTCTTCTCTTTGGTCAGCCGATCATAGGGAACACCCCATGAAGCTATAGGCACATGCTTGGCAGCAGATGGCATTGTAACAGGAGTAGAAACCATAGGCATTTGAGCAACTTCTTCATGTAACTTGCTTGTGCCTTCAGGACCTGCTCTGGCCCGATTATGTATATACCACTTCCATTTGATAATAGACTGCTGCTGTGCATGTCCCACTTTATGACTTGCAGGGTCTGATAGTACCCAGCTCATGATGGGTAGTTCAGGTCGCATAGTAACTTGGTGTGCTATTGTCAAAAGTTCAGTTTCCACTAAGGCCCAATAGCAGGCCCAGAGCTGTTTTTCAAAGGGAGAATAGTTGACTGCAGATGATGGTAGAGCTTTGCTCCAAAATCCCAAAGGTCTTTTCTGTGATTCACCTACAGGGGCCTGCCAGAGGCTCCAAACAGCATCTCTATCAGCCACAGACACCTCAAGTACCATTGGGTCTGCTGGGTCATATGGTCCACGTGGTAGAGCAGCCTGCACAGCAGCCTGGACCTTTGAAGGGCCTTCTCCTGTTCCAGGCCCCACACAAAGCTAGCAGCTTTCTGAGTCACTTGGTAAATAGGCCTAAGTAACACACCCAAGTGAGGGATGTGCTGTCTCCAGAATCCAAATAGACCCACTAAATGTTGTGCTTCTGTCTTGGTTGTAGGAGGGGCCAGGTGCAATAACTTATCTTTCACCTTAGAAGGAATATCTCTACATGCCCCATACCACTGGACTCCTAAGAATTTCACTGAGGTAGATGGTCCTTGAATTTTGGTTGGATTTATTTCCCATCCTCTGATACACATATGTATTACCAATGAGTCCAAAGTGGTTTCTACTTCCTGCTCACTTGGTCCAATCAGCATAATGTTATCAATATAGTGCACCAATGTGATATTTTGTGGAAGAGCCAAACGATCAGACCCCTTCTAACTAAATTATGACACAGGGCAGGAGAGTTAATATATCCTTGAGGCAAAACTGTGAATGTATACTGTTGGCCTTGCCAACTGAAAGCAAATTGCTTCTGGTGGTCCTTATGGACAGGTACTGAGAAGAAGGCATTTGCCAGATCAGTAGCCACATACCAGGTGCCAGGAGATGTGTTAATTTGCTCAAGTAACGAAACTACATCTTGTACAGCAGCTGCAATTGGAGTTACTACCTGATTTAGTTTTCGATAATCAACTGTCATTCTCCATGATCCATCTGTCTTCTGCACTGGCCAGATAGGAGAGTTAAAGGGAGATGTGGTGGGAACCACCACCCTTGCATCTTTCAAGTCCTTGATAGTGGCAGTAATTTATGCAATGCCTCCAGGAATACGATACTGTTTTTGATTCACTATCTTCTTTGGCAGAGGCAACTCTAAAGGCTTCCATTTAGCCTTTCCAACCATAATAGCCCTCACTCTACAGTTCAAGGAACCAATATGAGAATTCTGCCAATTTCTGAGTATATCTATCCCAATTATACATTCTGGAACTGGGGAAATGACCACAGGATGTGTTAGGGGACCTACTAGACCTACTGTAAGTCGGACATCAGTCAAAACTCCATTAATCACCTGCCCTCCATAAGCCCCTACTTTAACTGGAGGGCTGCAATGTTTCTTGGGATCTCCTGGGATCAGTGTCAACTCAGAACCAGTATCCAACAGACCCGGAAAAGTCTGATTATTTCCTTTTCCCCAGTGTACAGTTACCTTTGTAAAAGGCTGTAGGTCCCTCTGGGGAAGAACTGGAGAAAGGGTAACAGCAAAACCTTTGAGTGTCTTATCAAGATCCTTCCTCAGCGGAACCTGGCCACCCCTTCATTCAAGGGGTTCTGGATCTGCAAACTGGCTCAAATCTGGAAATTGATTCACTGGCTGAGATTGCCGTTTATCACGATCTAATGTAGCCTTTCTTTCATTTGAGAATTTTTCTGCTTATACAGATCAAACAAATATGCAGTAGGCTTCCTATGTATTTCGTTCCTGGAAACACCATGATTGATTAGCCAGTACCAAAGGTCCAAACGAGTCATGCCACTATAAATTTCCCCTCTCCTGTGCTGACCATTACTGGGTATGTTATTATACACATTGTTTTGTCTACGCTGTCCATTATAATAACTAGGATCACCTTGTCTCTGGCAATTCAATGCTGCTACCTGGCCCTTGTTACCTCAGACTCCAATTAAACCCATTAAATTTAATTAATCGAATTGAGCAGAAGCATCTCCAATGCTAAGGTCTGGCACAAGGAAAAGGGAAAGAACAAAACCCTTCAAATATGCTGGTGCCCCTCTCACCAATTTGTGTCTTATAGAGCTGGTAAAGGGCATATCTTCTGGACCTTCCCATTGTGGACGATTAGGCTTTACACAATATATCCACTCTAGCATTGCAATTTCCCTAAGTCTTAAAATCCCTTCGTCAGCACTAAGCCACGGAATATCCAGGCATCTCCAAGTCATTTCCAGTAGGCCATCTTTTGATAAACACTTCAGTCAACCATTCAAACAAACTTTTGACACCTTTTTTTTTAACTATGCGAGCTTCCATATTAAACCTAGAATCTCTACTCAGAGGGCCCATGTCAATAAACTCAGCCTGCTCTAGTTTTATGTTCCTTCCACCCTTATCCCACACCCTTAAAATCCATTCCCACACATATTCACCAGGTTTCTGCTTGAATGAATTAGCAAACTCATTAAGCTCCTTAGTAGTGTAGCGAATTTCCTCATGGACTACACTTTCTACCTCCCCTCTAGGAGCCTGTTTTGCTTTGAGTCTGGTTACAGGTCTAGAAGAAACTATTGGTGGGTCTTGAGAAACATCAGTATTGTCTTCACTGGCATTTTCTTCAGTGAAAGTCACTGCTGGTTTATCAGACTCTGCAGAATTAATTTCCTCACGTGGAAATTAATTCATTATTTCAAGGGGGCGGGGGCTGAGGGTACTACTTCCTCAGGTGGGGCAAACCCTTGAGAATCTGAAGATTCAAAATTCTCAGCTTCAACATGGTCTTCCCACACATCCCCGTCCCATATTATAGGATCCCATTCTTTGCCAATTAGTGCCCTTACTTTAACTGTTGACACACTCTGAGGCTGAGACTTGAATTTTCACTGTACTTCAGCCAACCTTACAATGAGGGTTTCAGTTTGATTTTCTGCAACTTGAGCTCTATGGCTGCAGGAGAGAAGATTCTCTTCAAGGACACACTTAGCAACTTTTAGATCGTTTACTTGTGTCTGGAGCCTTTCGATTTTATCACACAACTCCTTCCTTTCATTCATCATTTTTTCCACAGATACTAAGAGCAGCCAGCCAGTAAAATCATTTTCCGATTTTTTCCCCATCTTGTAGAAAGCTTTGTACACTGAATCCCCTAATTCATCAAGAAAATGAAGGGCATTAGCTTCTTTAAGTTTGAAATATAGTTTCAACCATGTGTCTTCAAAATTCTCTGAGCTCCCAGGAGGGAGAGAATCTGGAGAGGTTTCAGTAGTTGAAAGTGCTAGTGGATCAACAAGCCAATTCCAGTATTTTAAAAAATTCATCCTTGTACTTCTGTTCCTCTAGAACCACTCCTGGTACCAACTTCAGTATTAGTCAGAGTTCTCTAGAGTCACAGAATTTATGGATAGTCTCTATATAGTAAAGGAATTTATTGATGACTTATAGTCTGCAGCCCAATTCCCAACAATGGTTCAGTCATAGCTGTGAATGGAAGTCCAAGGATCTAGCAGTTACTCAGTCTCACACAGCAAGTAGGTGGAGGAGCAAGAGCAAGACTCCCTTCTTCCAATGTCCTTATATTGTCTCCAGCAGAAGGTGTAGCCCAGATTAAAGGTGTGTTCCACCACTCCTTTAATCCCGGATGACCTTGAACTCGGAGATTTAATCTTCTGGAATCCATAGCCACTATGCCTCAAGATCTCCATACCAAGATCCAGACCAGAAACTTCTATCTCCAAGCCTCCAGATAAGGGTCACTGGTGAGCCTTCCAATTCTGGATTGTAGTTCATTCCAAATATAGTCAAGTTGACAACCAGGAATAGCCACTACAAGGGGCAACATCCTTTTAGGGTGATCAAGCCATTAGGGTTGTTTTGATTATGGTCTGAGCAGTGGCAAAGCCAGCTTTGTCAGGTGTAGTCTTTATTCTACCATGTCAGAACCCAGGCAGAGGTCCTTACCACATGTAGAGCATGCTGTCCCACCAGGCTCTTGGCTCCCTCAGCCTGCACAATCATGATCTAATAAACCTTTACAAATACTCAGTCTTAGATATTTCTCGATAGCAACAGAAAACAGACTGAGCCTTTGAGAGAAGCTCCGTTCTTTTGCTATGTTTTCTGGCTATTTATAAAAATGGTTCATGGAGACGCTGGGTTAAAGCAATCTTGCTCAATAGATACAATGTTACGACAATGTAATTTTGGCAGGCATTGATGCAAACTGTTGAAAACCAAGTCTTAAGATAAATCCTGGAGTTTATCAATCTCTGCAGGAAAAATGCTGGAGGTTCTGTGAGTACAGACAGGGATATAAGGAAACATGTCAGGTTGTGGTATACTAACTTGGTCAGCTTTCCCTTAACAGAAACTGCACGTGCACGCTTGCTTTGGACTCCCTCAATACAGAACACATTCAATGTTTGCATGCGGTCCCTAGAACGTCTCTGGGGTTCTGTCTTGTTGAACTTTCACTGCTAAACCCTGTTGTCCGTTCGTTCATTCATTTGTTCGTTCTTTCGTTTGTTCCTTCCTTCCTGTCTATCTTGTCTATCTTTCTGCCTTTTCTTCTTCTTCTTCTTCTTCTTCTTCTTCTTCTTCTTCTTCTTCTTCTTCTTCTTCTTCTTCTTCTTCTTCTTCTTCTTCTTCTTCCTTCTTCTTCTTCTTCTTCTTCTTCTTCTTCTTCTTCTTCTTCTTCTTCTTCCTTCTTCTTCTTCTTCTTCTTCTTCTTCTTCTTCTTCTTCTTCTTCTTCTTCTTCTTCTTCTTCTTCTTCTTCTTCTTCTCCTCCTCCTCCTCCTCCTCCTCCTCCTCCTCCTCCTCCTCCTCCTCCTCCTCCTTCTTCTCCTTCTTCTCCTTCTTCTCCTTCTTCTCCTTCTTCTCCTCCTTCCTCCTTCCTCCTTCCTCTTTCCTCCTCCTCCTTCTCCTCCTTCTTCTTCTTCTTGAAAGGGTTTCACTACGCAGCCTTAACTGGCCTGGAACTCATTGTGTAAGACCCGGCTGGCCTCAAACTCATAGAAACCTATCCACATCTGACTCCTAAGTGCTGAGATTACAGACACATTTCTTGCAATGTTTATATTCTTTGCAGCCTCTTACAATATGCTACAGTTTCACACAGCACTTGAGTATTTATAGCACTTTTCTGTGTTTTTACATAGTAAGAGACAGACTGGCTTAGTGACCATTTCTTGGTCATCAAAAATTGCATGAACATTAGATCCTTGCTTTGAATGTGGTTAATATGGCATCTCAGTGCCAGCAACATCAGGAGGCAGAGGCAGGTGTGGATCTCTGAGTTCAAGGCCAGCTTGGTCCACAGAGCAAGATCTAGGACAGCCAGGGATACTAGGATATCCAGGACTACACAGAGACCCTGTCTCAAAAAAACCAAAAGAAAAAAAATCCTATATCTTATCAATTATTTAAAAATAATTGAGATCTTTTTCAAAGTTGCAATAGTGAATTCTGAGAACACATGTACAGGTATTCATTTTGTTATCACAAATACTGACCACAAATATGTTATTGAGAGACACATACTTTCTGTGAGGTTTAGATTTTAGAGACCAATAAGAGTTCTCCCAGGGGTCGGTTAACTAACTACCTGTCTGACTAGATAGAGGATGGGCCCAGGGGTAGGGCGCAGCATTTCAGAGGTGTGGTGGCAGAGCCAGCCACCTGTGTTCCCATCCTTAGTCATCACACTGACATGCAGACATCGCCACACAACATCAGGAGACACCCGGCAGCGGAAAACACGGAGATCTGAACACGGTTCCCAGCAGAGTCTGAGACGTTTTCCCATCCAGCAACTGTGTTCTCAACTGACATCATTCTCTTAATTCACTTTGAAGTTTCAAACAGGAAGTTCTTATTTGCTGCTGGGCTGTATCGCTGAAGAGGGATGACAGTCTGTCTCGATGGGGCACGGCAGGCGGCAGGTATGGCAGCCGGGGGCAGGCACTGCAGCAGGAACAGTAAGCTGAGAGCTCACATCTTGAAACACATGCTCAAAACAGAGAGCAAACTGGAAATAGGCGAGGCTTTATATTCTCAAAGCATACACACACACACCACCACACACCCCCCCCCATGTGACTTATGTCCTTCAGCAAGATGGCATCTCCTAACCCTTCCCAAACAACTCAACCTGGGGGGGAGGTCAAACTTTGACATATACGAGCTTATGTGCACTGGTCTCACTCAGACCGCTACAGAAGAGTTGATTTTGGCTCCCAGCCTTGGGATATGAGAGTCCACCATAGTGAGGAGGACATGGTAGCAGGAGCTTTAGGAAGCTTGTTACATTGTGTCCACAACAAGAGAGGGATGACTGCTGGTGCTTGATGTCCTCCATTGTGCTCTGCCATGAACCCCAAGCCAAGACCAGAGCTGCACACATGTGAGATGCAGCTTTCTACCTTAATTAGCACAGTCTTGGGATTCCTGAAGAGATATGACCAGTGAGTTTGTCTCCCTGGTGATATATATATATATATATATATATGCAATATATATATATATATATGCAAGTACTTGTGTCTCTGTGTGTGTGTATATATACATGCATGTTCTTGGGTACACGTAGAAGTCAGAAAAATGGCATCTGATCTTCTGGAGTTGGAGTTACAGGTGGTTGTAAGTCACCTGATGCTGAGAACAGTTCCAATCCCCAGAACAAGGCTTTGTTTTGTTTTTTTGTTTGTTTGTTTGTTTTTGCCACAGAGCCACATCTCTTTTGCCCCTCCTTGATGATTCTTGATCCTCTCAAAATTGGTAATCAAAACTGAGTGCCAATCCATCCCTCGTGGCCACCATTTCAACACGCACTGGCTCTGTGAACACTTTAGGTGGAACACTGTAAGGAGAAAACTTGAGCACTCCAGTCTCTAACATGGGGGCAGTTACTGCTTGTTTCATTTTAAGTTGAGGGCTGCTGTCTCCTGCTTCTAGCATTTGGTAGAAACTTCCCTTGGACTTCGAGGTTAGCTTTGTATCTTTTATGAGTGGGCTAGTCTGGTATAGTTGTGAGATTAGACACAGGAGAAACTCAGAAAAACAGAGTCTGTCATACAGGTGTTAGAGAAAGGAGTCATTGGGGCCATGAGGAAAAGACAGAATGTCAGGACACAGGAAGTAATGGGGGATTGGGTCAGAACCTTTACCTCTCCGCCAGAAGACAAGGCAGAACCAGGCAAGCAACGTGGACTTGTTTTAATCATTTCAGTGCCTAAGTTTAGGCATGTCTTTGATTGTCTTGGAAGGGTTAGGGCAGAGGACTCCTGCTTCCTGACTTACAACAACCAGACGGAAGAATTGCTGTTCTGGATTGGTTAATACGCATATCTGCAAATACCTTTGAACCATGCTACTTTGACTACTCAGAAAGAAGTCTAAGAAGTCTCTCCCCGGCCAGAAAACTATTTTTCTTTTTAATGTCCCAATATCACAGTGTGTCACTACAGTTCTGTATGCTGACAGTTCATCCAACGACAGGCCACACAGACAATGACAATCCCATCACAGAATGGAGAGATTCCTGTTGTCTAGTGATGCTCTTGCCATCCTAACAGCAGGCTGTGATGTGCCACTCACATACTTGTAAACCTACTGTGCTGCAGTACAGTGCAGTTATGGACCCACTATGTGACCGGACACTCACTATACTGTATTTTTATAATTAATTTCAGAACACACTTTCTACTTATTTAAAAAGCAATGCAGTGCAAAGCTGTGTTCCGCTGGCAGCAGCTGCATGCATCTTGAGTTGAGCAGGGTTCTTGATTATATAAGAGGTCTTTTAGAGTGACTGTCCTCTGCCCTCCAGGATTATGTCAGACATTTGCTGATGTCTGTACTGTGATGAAATTGCCTGACAGCTCACTTCTCAGAACTGTCCTTCACCACTAGGTGATGTGGATGCTTGACTGAACAAGGCATGCTCAGTATGGGGCTGAGCCAGGCCTGTTGGACAGCTTCTAGGTCAGTCCTTGAACGCCAGGGCACGTCTTTGTTTATGCATCCTGACTCTCGGTCAGTGTGCCTGTGGTTGAGGTTGCTCCTTAAAGTGATGGTAGAAAACCATAGGACTCATCATCGGGGGTCAGATAATTGTGCTAGCAGTGCACTTTTCTGATCACGTAGAGTATTTTGATCATGCATAGGTGTCTTCTTGCATAAGGCTCCAAGCACACAGTGCTTTGTAAAGCATACACCCAAGTCTCCAATAAACATAATCTGTTTGTTTGTTTGTTTGCCTGGGACAGAGTTTCTCTGTTTGGTCTTGAATGTCCTGGAACTCAGTCTGTAGGCCAGGCTAGCCTCAAACTCAGATATCCCCCTGTTTCTGCCTCCAGAGTGCTGGGATTAAAAATGTGCACCACCACCACTGCCCAGCAGTAAACATAATCTTAATCTGAGTAATAGTTATTTATTATATCTGGCTTTTTTTGAAGCAAAACTCATCTACATGGCCTAGAACTTATTTTGTAGCTGACTATGACCTTGAACTCCCAATCCTCTTGCCCCTGCCTCCCAGAATTATAGGCATGTATTAACCACATCCAGTTTATGTGATGCAGGGATTAAACCCAGGTTTTATGCATGCCAGGCAAGCATTGTACCAATTGAGCTGTGTCCAGCCTCGGGGTGATAGTTATGAAGAAATCATGTTGTGTCAGAAACTACAGTAAAAATATCTCTTGATCAAAGTTAGTCTCATGTCTCATGGGACGTGTAGGTAGGGAATTGGGCAGATCACCTGATAAGGATAACTGCTTAACGAAGACCTAAGGATGGAGAAAGGCTTAATTTTGGTTCATTTAGCTCACAGCTTCAGAGCTGTGGGTCCACAGTACTGGGATAGGTATGTCGAAACAGAATGGCTCACATCCCATCAGCCAAGAAGCAGAGGAACATAGTGCCCATGCCCGAGTGTTTTCTCTGGTTTTCCTCTACTCTATCTGAGCCCCCAGTTTATGTACCAGTGAGGCCCACATCCAGGGCAGGTCTCCCCCAGATATCCTCATACACAAATCCAGAGTATGGCTTCCTAACCTTGGGTTTCTCATTCCAGCCAAGACAGACAAGATTCACAATCCCAGGAACACCCTGAGAACAATTTAGAGCCTCCCATGGAAGTGTAGTGCCAGGGAAATGTTAGTGATTCCAACCCCCCACCCCCAAACCAGATAGGAGCCTATCTGATGCAGCTCACATCAGGTTTTTTTTAAAATTCTATTCGAGCTAGCTCGGGCCCTCCCATTGCACCACCATCATGCAAGATGGATTTGGTGATAGAGGAGCCCCAAATATCTATCAGGGGCAAGGGTTTATACTAAGCAGCAAGCAGGGAGTATTTGTGCAAGCATCTAATTGGAAAGCTCCTGTGGCCTTTAGCACAATTGCCTGGGGCTGGGGGCCATATCATAAACTTAACTTCTGCCCTCCTCTCCATTGGTGGTCATTAGGCAGGGGGTGGGCTTGTAACCTGGGGTTGCAGGTTTGTTGGGGGAATAATCGGGAGACGCTGGTCTTGTTGAGGGTGTAACTAGAAGATTCCAGTCTTGTCGGGGATTAGCCTAGAGACCGGAGCTGGGCTCAGGTTTTGTCGGGAGTTGGGGGACAACTTGGAAACGAATGCTGGGTATCAGCCCGTTAGTTTACCTGAATTCAAACTTAGGTCAGGTTCTCTAAAATGGAGTCTAAACTTAGAAGCTTTCATCAGCAAGTGACAAGAGCCCTGAACTCATAGTTGGAACTCAAGGCTTCCAGAGGAAAGGCTGCCAAAGGTGAGGCCACAGCGTGAGTGGGCGTGAGACAGTAAAGGAGGGGAAGGAGCACTTGGCGGGTTCAGTGGCTCCCGGTGATGAGGGTTTTGGGAACCAAGAAGAGGCAGACCAAGGGCTAAGGCTAAAGAGGTGAGAGTGGGAGCCAGAGAAGAGCAGGAGGCCCGTCCATAAGCCCTTACTTCTGCTGTCCTGTGAGTCATCTAAAAACTTGTCCTAGTGGGGATGTACGGCTGCTAAAGGCTTTAAAGAAATGGGTGGGTGTGGCCTGAGAGTAACTGTGTGGGGGATGCTGTGCACATGGAGCTAATGATGCAACTAAAACCTTTCTATGCGGCCAGGAGATCGTTGCTGCCCTTGCTGAGGTAGTTTGCGGAGGAGTGAGAGGTGAGGGACCCCCAGGAAGTGATAGGAGCTGGAAACAGGAAGACAGTTACAATCACAGCTTATTGGACCACAGCTGTTGTACATGACCAGGATCTTGTAGCTATTGCGTTTCTGGATTACAGCTTTATGATTTAACCTAACTGCATACCAAAGGTAAAATGGTTTTTGCTCCCCCCCTTCTTAAAATAACCTTTTATAGACAACTTACTTTGAGTTACTCTGAGGTACCAGTTGCTGATTACTTTAAAACGTTACTACTTTTATGAGGCAGGATCCATGGTAAAAGTGGGCTGAGCTTACTGTATCGCAATTCTATTACTATTTTATTAATTCAAAAGTACATTACAAATCTCTCGCCGTAATCAGAGTTCAGATCTACCATCTGTAAACGGGCAGGACATTGGCGTTATGAAAACCCAACTTTCCAAAGTATGTGACAAACATACACACACACACACACACACACACACACACACACACACACACACACATATATCACAAGGATTGTGGCTTGAAACAAAGGAACAAAGGTCAACATTCTTGAAACGAATAAGGTTCTATCTCAGCAGGCAGTGTCTGACCAGGTAAAGATGAGTGGAAGCTTACTCTATTTTAGCTATCGGGAAAATGTAAATATTACTTCCTTTTTTTTTTTTTTTTGCCAGCTTTGTTTCTCTATCACTAAAGCATCATGCTACCTGGGCAATATTTGTTTTTTTGTTTTGTTTTGTTTTGTTTTGTTTTGTTTTGTTTTTGTCAGTTTAAATGAGCCTAATAGACAATGCAAAGTTAGTCTTTTCCTCCCAGAGCGTCTTATTAATGCAGTCCAACTTTACACGTTGTATTCTTCTGACTCTGCTTCCTGAGTGAGGGACACACAGACTCGGTTCTCATAAGGAACAATGGCAGATGACATTGGTATTTCTCTTCTCTTCTCTTCTCTTCTCTTCTCTTCTCTTCTCTTCTCTTCTCTTCTCTTCTCTTCTCTCTCTCTCTCTCTCTCTCTCTCTCCCTCTCTCTCTCTCTCTCTTTCTTCCTTTCTGTCTGTCTTTGTTTCTTTGTTTCTTTTCTCTTTTTGACACAGGGTTTCTCTCTGTAGCTCTGGCTCTCCTGGATCTCACTTTGTAGAACAGGCTGGCCTCAAACTCACAGAGATGAGCTTGCTTGCCTCTGTCTCTGCCTCCCAAGTGCTGGGACTGCTACCACACTTGGCTTGATATTGTTGGTATTTCAAGCCTCATCTGATCCTCTTTGGTCCATAGAGAATTACATTTACATGTGCCAAGATTCCAAGAGGCAACTGCGTTTAAACAGCTCCCCATCTTACAAAATGCAGTGCTGCTCTTTGGTTAGGCCGTGTTTGCCCTGAAGGCTCATGTGTTGTACTTTTGCTCTCCAGCTAGTGGCTCTGTTGAGAGGTGAGAGGCTCCTGAGGTCTCTAACCCAATCAACGAGTTAAACTCTTGGTGGATTCATCGCCTGATATTACTGAGAGGTGGGATTTGGTTGGAGGAACATGGGTCACTGAGAGCACACTCAGGAAAGACATAGCACATGTCTGACCCTTTCCTTTGTTCCTTCCTCCTGTGTACCATGAGATAAACTCTGCTACCCTCACATACACTTGGCACTTTATGAAGTTCAGTCTTGCCTTGGGCCCACAGCAATAGAGCCAGTGAAGCCACAGGTATAATGTCTGAGATCAGGGAGGGAAGTAAGTCTTTCCGTACTTTAAGTTGTTTTTTTCTTCGGCATCTTTCACTGCGATGGAAATCTAACATATAGAGCAAACTGAAGTCATTCTTGAAGTTTCTATACTGCTCCTATAAATGCAGCTGTTCCCTATAGAAGCCTGTGTAAGGAGGCAGCAAGTTTACTGTGAACTGTGGATGGGGCAGAGTGCAGAATGTTACTCCCACAAGGGCCTTCTAGAAAGAGTTGTATACACTATGAGAAGGGAATGCACTTGAAAGCAAGGGCATGAAGGAGATGCCATGGCGTGTCCACATTATCTCTGTAGGAAAGGCAAAGGGCTGGGAGCGATATTCTTGACTCTTCTCACATGACCAAACATGATAAGCTGTAACACCAGTTAGTATCTCCTTGCACTTGTATTTGCTAAAGCCAACCATGAACACCACCTCACATTTTGTTTGCTTTAATAAGAAAGTGAGACGTGCTTTTTTTTTTTTTTTTTTTTTTTTTTTGCACTATTCTTGACCTCAGATTCCTGGAGTTCCCTGGTACTCTACATGGGTCTTTAGAATATGCTCTGATTCACAGAAACTTAACCTCATTGACCACAGGGTGGGTTGACAATTTGCCACGCACCTTTTCTCTTGCAGACTGGTATTTCCTTTTATTCAGCTTTGAGAAACACCGGGACGGAGTGTGCTTTCCCCTGCTGACAGTGATATAGCTCTCTTTTCTGATCCCTCTGGATACACCTTGTTTGTAGGAAGTGGAGGAAGCTGTGAGCGACCGAAGTCTTGAGTGAACATGTACTGTTGACACAGGCACAGCCATGACAAGAATGAAACCTTAGAGCCAGGGAAACTTGCCGAAGCCTTTCCCCATCTGAGTCAGACCCAAAGCTGGCAAAGCCACCTTCTTCTGGTCCAAGTACAAGATGACCAATGTGTGCAAAAACTAGCAGCTGCAGCTTGCTTGCCTCTCCTTGGTGTTTGCAGCGTGAGTCTCCTTGCTTACAGAGACCTTCAGGCTAGCCAACTCCTGACCCCACCCGTGTGCTGCACATAAGAAACATACTGAGGTTCTGAGTGAAGATGGTAGTGGGTGTACCTCCATCACAGCACACCCCACTGGACCCCAGCTTTTCTGTACCTGTGTCTGTCCTTTCTTCATCCTTTCCCTGCCCCCAGCCAGGTTTCCAGGACCCCAAGTGCACTTCTTGGCATGTACTGAATCCAAAGGAAACCCTTCTACACAACCATCTCTATGTCTGGCTGGGAATGGCATGTGGGCCGTGCCATGAAGGGGATTTTGTTTTCAACCGTTCAACCTTTGTAGTCTTAGTGCCTCAACATTCTGCTTCTGTCTTAGGCAGCATTAGCTGCATCTTTGGGGTCTTCAGACACCTTCAGTGCAAAGCTGGGTAACTTCTGGGAACCAGCACTTCTCAGAGTGGCGTACTGTGGCAAAAGCCTGCAGGAGCTCAGCCTTGCTTGTACTGCTTTCTGCATTATCCGAATAAACGGAGTCTAACAAGAAGGATATTCTGAGGCTATCAATTAGAAACAAAGAGGCTCAATTATGCATGCTCACGCAGCACTTTCTCCATCTCTGCCCAATATCCAAATATCCAGTGTCTCGAACAAAGTTTTCTCTGTAATTGGCACCTAGCACATATTTGCTGAATAGGTGAGTTAGCACTAAGGGTTATTTCTGAAGAGAAAGATGAAACTGTAATTTGATGGTTTGAAGGACTAGAGATGGGTAGATTGCACTGAAAGTAGAATTGTGATTAAATTATGAATAGGAACCAGGGAAGGAGAAATAGAGGCATTGGAAGGATGAAGGGACACTTAGAATAACTCAGAATAAGACTCCAGGACACCAAAGAGGGCAGGGTTCGGGTTACACGTCAGAGTCAGAGTGAGAAAGATCACCCAGTGACTGAAGGCTGAAGAGACATTCTGTAGAGAGCTTCTGTTCTCTTGAAATGGGGAATGCTAGCCAAGAATGGGGAAGAAGCAATAGACACAGAGTGGATCTGAAATAGCCATGGTGAGCATTTGTAGGGGGCTGGGGATTCATCAGTGTGTTTCTGGGTTTTGAGACAGGTTGCCAGGCACGTGCGGTTTCACTGGGGTGAGCCATGGCTCCTTTATTCCTCTTCCATCACACACTGCCTGTATGTGAGTCTTGGATAAACGGGTTGCTCAGTGTGACCCAGTGAAGATGCACAAGGCATCTTTACAAAGGAGAATCATTATGGCAGCAACCACTGACAAAGGTGCTGTTTGAAAGCAGGGGTCCAGGTATGGAAGGTTGGGAATAGCAGGTCAAAGTTCTGTTTTCAGGTCAGCAAGGTTTCCAATCAGGGATTTCACAGAGCTGGAATGATTAAAGAGTGAGAAACAACTGAAAATGATTAAAAAAAAAACATTATTAGGTACAGTCTAGAATACATTGAATATCAAAATAGCTACTCTGGGGTGATTTAGCAACACATCTGTGTTTTGAGAAAGATCAGAGGACATTTGGCTTGACTTCTCCAGGTCAGATCAAAGGCCAAACTCTTAATTGAACAGTAGCTCTGCCACAAATGAACACTGTGCATCTTCTTTTAGTTGACCTCCCTACTGCTTTAGAAGAAACAAAAAAGGGAAATGAATTTATACATATAGGTAATACACCACATATGCAAAGCAACCAGCCGACACGGGATACAACGAATCATCTGCTTTTTATTGTTGCTGTTACCGATTTTTGCTTGTCTCTATCCTAAGACATTTGATAGGCAGGAAATCTTAAACTGTTATCTTAAAGCACAAGCGTGATGTATCTGCATAGCAAAGGTCCAAAGAACTGACAAGATCCAATGCTGTGAGGACCCGAAGCGGCAGGACGTCTCAGGCGTCGCCAATGGAAATGCACTTTGGAGAGATAATTTGGAAGATTTAGATAAATTAGATGTTTCTAGCAGCATAAGTCACAGTTACTAAAATGTTCTACAGTAGGAAAGTGAACAAATAAGTGATGGTCTATTACTCACCATTGAAAAGGAGTATTTTTTTTCAAGCCACAAAAGCATAGGAGAAAACTTCAAATACCTACAATGCAGTGAAGAAACCAATGTGGAAAAATCTACATACTATATACAGAGTATATTATATATGAATCCTACTATATGACATTCTGAAAAGGTCAAAACTGTGGAGACAGTTAATACAAAAAAGATGACTGATAACCAAGGGCCAGGGAGAAATGAAGATGAACAGATAGAACACGTGGGGTTTACAGGGCAAATAACGATCCTGTGACACACCAAAATGATAGATTCATGCTACTTGACATTTCTCAAAGCTCATAGAGCATGCAATGCTAACAGCGAGACCTAAGGTAGATCAATGGTGAGTGATTAGAAAAATAGCGGTCAACTCATTGTGTAGTACAGTCTATCCATCTACATAGAACAGAAGTATCGATATGACCTTAATATTTCTGTTTTCCTTGATGCCATTCCTCTTGGACTAGAAGAAATAACACCCACATTGGACTTTTCCTATCATCTTTGGTCAGCATGCTGATGGATCTTGTCCATAAGTAGCACAGAGGTGACTATCACTCAAGAAAGACACATGGGGTTCAGATAGCTGATGGAGTGGCCTTGCTCTGAGCTAGCAGCTGTATGACCAGAGGCTGCAGTGCTTGGCTGGTCACTACAGAAGTATGTGGAAGACGCTGCTGGGGATATTCTACTACCATATAGGCTGTTTGCTTTGAACACTTCATGTCTTCTTTGCCCAACCTCTGGCTTCCTGGAGTCCAGCATCCATGCTGTTACCCACCTCTGTGTTCTGTAGTGCACCTGTGTTGTGAGCATGCTCTGTCAGAAAGGTGGCGCATGGGTGTCTTTCCACAATGTCAGAATAAAGGAAGATCCTCCCGAGCCAGGGCCCCAAAACAAGACCAAGGTTCCAGGAAATCTGCTGCCCATGGAATTCCTAGAAAGCATCTAACACCCAACCCACCACGTGCCCTGAACCTGGAGGTTGCAAAACAGCCGATCTGACTTCTCTGCTGCCACCCTGCAATCTTGAAAAACAGTTCATCTGGGTCTGGCAAAGCTGTGTCTTCTCCCCCTCCGTGCCCTCCAATACAAAGACTCAGCACAGCATGGTGCTCTGGCTCCTCAGACCCTGTGCCTCAGGATCTCAGGGGCACTGCCTCTCAGACCAGTACAAACCTGCTTTCACCATAGAGGCTGATCTGATTTCTCATTCAGTCACTTCTCTCTGCCAGTTCATTTTTTGCATTTTCTTATTCAGAAGTTACTGAATTTCAATATATCACCAGGAGCGATGCTTTCAATGGCAGCGTGTTCTCAGAGAGACCCGCTTTCCTAAGGAGTCTAGGGTGATGGACACAGGTTTCCTATTTCAGTGTTAACTGCAATTTTAGCTTTTTTTTTTTAAAAAACAGATTTATTTATTTATTTATTTATTTATTTATTTATTTATTTATTATATGTCTGAAGACACTGTAGCTGTCTTCAGACACTCCAGAAGATCTCATTACAGATAGTTGTGAGCCACCATGTGGTCGCTGGGATTTGAACTCAAGACCTTCAGAAGAGCAGTCAGTGCTCTTAACCTCTGAGTCATCTCTCCAGCCCTGCAATTTTAGCTTTAATAGCACTCATATCACACAGTAAATATAGCAGTATATATGTATATATGTGTATACGTGTATATGTATACTACATAAGTACTGTATAGTATATATTATTATAGAACCCATATATACTAGATATATTGGTTAAATAATCAAATGAAGGGCTAAAGGGGCTGTCTTTGTAACTTTTCTATAGCTGTGAAGAGACACCATGACCAAGGCAACTTACAGACTTAGGGATGACAGTTTCAGAGAGTTAGAGTCCGTAATCATCATGGCGGGGAGCATGCCAGCAGGCAGGTCCATATGGTGCTGGAGCAGTAACTGAGACCTTTTATGCCAAGACACAACCATGACACAGAGAAGACTAACCTGAAGTGGCATGGGCTTTTGAAACCTCAAGATTCACCTCTAGTAACACAGCTCTTCCCACAAGATGTGCTTCTTAATCCTGAACGGTGAACACAAACTGGTGACCACACATTCAAACACGTGAGCCTACGGGATCCACCCTCCTTCAAGCCCCCACAGCGGCCGCTGCAGAGTTTCAAGAGATCTCAGGAGCGGGAAACGGTGTCTGTAGGGACAATAACCTAGAGCAGCTGCAGGGAGCGGAACACTGCTGTAGAGTCGACTTGGTGTGGGCCGCAGGTGAAGGGTGAGTGAGTCCAGCTGAAGATGCCGAAGGGCAGGACTGAGTTCCAGATGGAGGAACGGGAGCCGGATGGAGGTCTAGACAGCTGACTAGGAAGATGGATAAATGGCTGTTGAATAGGCTATGTCAATAGTGGGAGGTGAGCTTATCTGATCCCCAGAGACAATTGGACGTTCTCTGCTTGTTGGTTTTAGGTGTACAGGCCAGGTGTCATGTGACAAGGTGGTGGGATTGCCAGCATCCCTGTTCTGGGTATCAATATCATTATGGAGTCCAGGTAAGGGATTTTCATAATTTCCTTGGCCTGTGGGGGGGTGGGGTGGAATCCAGAATGGCTTGGCTACCCTGCCATGATTTTAATATGCTCAAGTGTCTCTACAGCCTTATCTCACCTTGGTAAATTTATGACACAACACCTTGCTACTCTCAGTGCTGCCTGGTGTTCATATTTCCACCTAGGTACATGGTGGTCTTCTGCCTTCTCAGTGGTCAAGATCTCTTTGTAAACCACTGTGTTCCCAATGTGGACTGAATTAGAGCAGGCCATAGGCTGACCCCAATGCCTTAACTGGTTAGATTAAATACACAGGATTCACTAGAGAGATAGACTAATTAGAAGTCTGTATTGAAGAGAGATGTCTTCCTCCTGCCCCCTGTTGTATGAGTGGTATATGTGTGTGTGTGTGTGTGTGTGTGTGTGTGTGTGTGTGTGTGTAAGGTGCGTGGTGTGTGTGTGTGGTCTGTACATACAAAAAGATTTGTTATTGATGCCTTAACTTTTCTGGGGCCAGTAAAAACAATGTCTATTTTGCCCAGATAGGTAAGAAGGGAAAGTACAATTTAATCAAAGTTTCACTTGAGGAACAAGTGAGTTTATTAGGCTTGCATACAGAGCATAGGTGAGGGGGCATTTAGAGGAGTGTGGGTGAGCTCAAGACAGCTGTATCACTGCAAAGTCCCAGCCCTCATCGTGACAAACTTGTGGAAGGTGCATCATAGAGTCCTCCTTTTGCCTAACCTTCCACTTCCTGGACACACTAGCACTTCTCAGGATTGCTTAAGGCTGAGGGGTAGTGCAGGAAAGAGGTTTAGGTCTGGGTCATGTGAGCCTCTCCTACTCCATTGTTAGGGAGCATCCTTAACTCCATCGCTCTACCACGGAGCTGGCTACCACTGTAGTCTGTTCATTAGTAGCCATGGCTACTGGAACAAGATCATCTCTAATCCAAGATGGCATTGCATTATTCCCAGAGGAAAACATACCACACAACAGTCGTAACGAAATGGCTTTCGTGATTTCAGCATCTGCGGTCAGTACACTGAAGACTCACAAAAGAGCAAGTGATGTAGTTCTAGAATAAAAGCTACCAGCTGGTGAATCAAGAGAAGGCAGAGTTTCCATTTAAATTAGAAGTGGGAAAGGTTCACTATGGCAGGCTACGCCTTTTGTACTCTTGTCTTCAAATGATTGAGTGAGGCCCACTGATGTTTGAGGAGATCTGCTGTATTTGGTAAGTTGGCTCAGATGCCAATCTCGTTGAGAAAACTTCTCTCAGGCACACTAAGAATGTGTCACCAAATGTCTGGGCATTCATGGCCCAGATAAGATCAGACTTCAACTGGCCATCATACATGATGACTGCACAGAAGGTCTGGAAAATTGTGTTGATAGGCAGCTGCCACATCATGAAGAGAACAGGTTTGAAATGGTGCCACAGTAAAACCCGGCAGCATGTGAGATAGCCAGACATGCAAGGTCCACTATAGCTCTGTTTCATTCACAACGGTGTCAAAAGCTTGGATTTTTCTTCTTGACTCTAGGGGGAAACCATGCTAGTGTGCTAAGGATACACCTTTGGAGCAAGGTGTACCAATGGATGGCTTATGATGCAGAGCCTAATTTTCTGTAGGCTGGAAGGTTAAATCCACTCCTCGGCAGGGTTGTTTTTTTCTATGGATGGAGATATAACGGGTTACCCTCTGGCTTTTGCAAGCAGTCATTAGTATCCCTCAGCTTCAACTATACCAATTGCACCGTTTGCACAGTGAGCCAAAATGGGATGTGTTTGATATGATGGAATATTTCTTTCTTTTCCATGGCACATATGAAACTCTTTATACCTGCCTGTTTCTTGGTTTTTTCTTCCCCTCTTTCTCTTTTGTTTTCTATAACCTCTACCATGTATTTTCTTTCAAATCTGTGCCCATGACAGATTATTTCAACTTGTGTGAGCTTAGTGTCACCTGAAGACTTGTCTCAAGACAATCTTTTCTTCCCATAGCATTATGGCTGTAGTTGGAATATTGATGTCTTGGAGATGTGGTCCCCAGTAGTGATAGCACTATTGGGAAGTTGAAGAACTTTTAGGACGTGAAGTTTAAATGGAAAAGTTGGAATGTCAGGGACTTGTTTTTCTGTTATAGTTTGAATGTGAAATGTCACATATAGGTTACCATGTTTTAAACACTTGGTCCCAAGCTGATGGTCACTGGAGGAGGAACTTGGAGCATGTAGATAGATCTGCTTCTGGCCCTTGAAGCTGTGAGGAGTCCTAACCATTTGCATGTTCTCTTTGCCATGAACCCTACACCCCTTTCCCATGAAAGGGACTGTATCCTCTTAAACCGAGAGCCAAAATAAATATTTTCTCTCTTAGGTTGCTTCTTTATTGATTGAGAATTTTATATATGCATATGTTGTTGTAAGAAACAGCTCATGTCAAAGGGATAAAAGACATGGTTTATTCTGGAGACAAATATAAGTGATTGTGGCCTGGGAACATATATGCAGGTGTCCCCAAATATAATGTTCCAATGTGGAAGCATCTTCATGGAGTTTTTAATAGAAGCATAACAAAGAAAGTTATAAACCAAGGCATTTTAAAAACACCTTTGTGGAAACATTAGGTAGGCGGTTACAAGCAGGGCACGAGGATCTCAACTCTAGGTCTCGGGTGTTACATGATGATGTCATTCTTGGCCCTTCTATTGTTGGAGAATAGGTTTTAAACACCTTTATACAAGGCAAAGGCTGTTGTCGTTCATCAGGATGTTAGGTCTGATACAGAGGTGGGCCAGGGTTCTTTACCGAGATGAAGAGAGCCCCAGAGAAAGTGGAACTAGGCCATCAGATCAATAACAGTGCAAACCTCCACAGCCCCTGGGGTGTTTATTAGCAGATCAGCCTAAGGAGTCAGCTTCTTTCCAGGGCTGCTTATTCACACATATGAAGTGATTTGATCTAATCCACCCCCCAATTCTTCCCCTTGGCAATTAATAATCTTTCTTACCCGATTACTTGATCCAAGTGATTAGAGAACTACTATAGTCATGAAGAGGATACTAGGATGCAGCCACTTCCCCCACCTGTCTGTTGGGTTCCCAGATGACCCTAGGGGAGCAAACAAACTCTTCTTTATGCTCTGATATTTACTTCACCAAAGCACAAAAAACCCCACATGCTGAGTGGCCACGGTCTGAGACCTCCAACCAGGAGCCTGAACCTTTACTCTAAGTTGAGTTTCGTCAATGTTTTGCCACACGCTGGCTCCAAATAGACCAAATAGATCACCTGACTCTGTTCTGCCTCTAAGAAAACTAAAGGCCCCAAGCCCCAGAAACCCTTCCTCACCCTGGCCAGCAGACATCCTGCTCTGCTTCAGCCAGTAGCTTGGTTTAGGTTCTGCCATGCAGCATCAGGAATTTTCTCTGAGCTTTATGTTGCAACCCGACCTTTAGCCCTGGTGCTTTCTGGTTCCCTCTGTGGAGTCCGTGTTCCTCATATGACTTGATACTTCGGTGGTCAGTGTCTGTGTGCTTATTGTGATGTTTGCCATGAGCAGGACTTTTCTATCAGAAAAGGCAGATAGGCAGGCGTCATTTTCAAACGTACAGTTTATTGCTCACACAACAGAGAGAGGACAATAACTCAAGGTCAGAGCCAGGCCAGAGGCAGGAGAGCCCGGTGGGAGGATTGATCCCTGGGTCCTTTGTTGGCTAGTGTAGGTTGCTCATTTGTGTTGAGGTTTGGTGGAGACCAACATCCACTGAACTGGCAGGAATTTGTTTTTTTTTTTTTTTTCTTCTAGCCCTTCTGGACCCTACAGAGGCTTATCTCATTCTTTTTTTTTTTTTTTTTCTTATTATTAATGCAGTTTATTCAGGCAGCTTCTCTCTTCAACTCCCCTATCTCATTCTTTCAGATGTCTTGATCCCTGCTTTGATTGATGTGAGCCATCAGCTCCTGGGGTTTTGCTGGTCATACACAGGTATTCGCTTCTGACATCCTTGTGTTGTGCAGGAGTGCCTCCATCTTTGTTTTCTTTGGTTTGTGTTCTAAGTGTTCACTACAGTATCCCCCAAACCATTTCAGTCTCTTAATGTCAGAATCGTTTTTGTCTCAAGAATAATAGACTATTAGCTATTATTGCTGGACAAATAAATTATTATCTAATTACTGTTAACCAAAATAACTTAAATCTATTAGGTCATTAGCTCTCTGAGTTCGAGGGCAGCCTGGTCTACAGAGTGAGATCCAGAACAGCCAGGGATACACAGAGAAACTCTGCCTTCAAAAACAAAACAAAACAAAACAAAACAAAACAAAACAAAACAACACACACACACAAGGACGAAAAAGTGGAGGAGGAGAAAGGGGAGGAGAAGGGGGAGGAGGAGGAGGAAGATGAGGAAGAGGAGAAGGAGGAGGAGGAGGGGAGGAGGAGGAGGAGGAGGAGGGGAGGAGGAGGAGGAGGAGGAGGAGGAGGAGGAGGAGGAGAAGTTGTTGAATCAGTAAAACCAAGAGAGAATGAAAAGGAGAGCAGGAAGCTAATGGGAACTTTGAGATGACAGCAGAAGGGCAAACTGTTAGTGCCCAAGCAGGACTCAACACTGCCAAAGTAGGAGAAAGTTTAGTTAAAGAGATAGTAAAGGAAAAGTACCCCCACTTACCAGCAAGAGGGACAATGAGATGCTGCCTCAGTGTGACCCAGTGAAGAGGGATCAAGATAAGGAACAAATAAGACTATTCTGAACAGAGAGGAAGAACTGGAGGACTGCATACAAGTGGTGATTAGACAGCTGGAGAGCATAGAGAGGGAAAAACAGACAGTGCAAAGAAGTGAGCAGAGCTGAGCACAGCTCCAGCAGTGTGGCTTCCCGCTGGGGGCAAGAGAAGCAGAAGCCCCATCCAAATGATAAGCCAGGAAGTCCTTGTAGAGAGAGAGGAACACTCCTATGCTCACCCCAAGGCTCGATTCTCATTCGATAGACCTTGTCAATTGAAAATAGTTTGGAGTGTGAGGTGGCTGAGTCCTGGGTCAGCAAGCGGCTCAGCCTCTTACCACGGGGACTGAGAATTCTGATGCTCCATCGGGTCATGTGACCTCCACAGCTTCATTGCTCGGGCACTGTGCTGTGCTAACGAGGACTCAGTGTAATTCTTAAAGGAAAAGCCCTTTTAAATTCAGATAGAGGTGTAAGAGATCACAAATACCATAATACATGAGCTCAAAGTATGCTACAGAACCATAGTGACAAACCCAGCATGCTATCATCCTTAAACCGAAGCTGGAATAGAGGTAAAATCACACAGTTACAGCCACCTAATCTTTGATAAAGGTGTCAAAATATACATTTGAAGAAACAAAAACAATCGTGTTCAACAGTCAGCGCTTGGAAAATTAAAATTGAATAGGTGAATTATTTCTTACCCTACACAAAAATCAATTTAAAGCAGACAGAAATCTTTAATACAAACTCCCCAACTCTAAACCTACTGGAGGAAAAGGTAGGCAAGACAACTCTAGAAACAGGCTTTGTCAGGGTATTTCTGAAAAGGACTTTAATAGCACAGGAAACAACTCCAAGATTTAACAAACAGTATCTCATAAAAGCAAAATACTTTTTTTACCACAAAGGTAAAAAAAAAAAAAAATCAACTGTGTGAAGAGGCAGACTGTAGAATTACCAGCGAGAGACTGCCCCACCTGGGAATCCATCCCATATACAATCACCAAAGCCAGACACTATTGTGGATGTCAACAAGTTCTTACTGGCAGGAGCCTGATATAGCTGTCCCCTGAGAGGCTCTGTCAGTGCCTGAGAAATACAGAAGTGGATGCTCACAGCCATTCATTGGTCTGAGCACAGGGTCTCCAATGAAGGAACTAGAGAAAGGATCCAAGGAGCTGAAGGGGTTTGCAGCCCCATAGGAGGAACAACAATATGAACTAACCAGTACCCCCAGAGCTCCCAGGGGCTAAGCCACCAACCAAAGAGTATGGTGGGACTCATGGCTCTAGCTGCATATGTGGCAGAGGATGGCCTAGTCGGTCATCAATGGGAGGAGAGGCCCTTGGTCCTGTGAAGGTTCTATGCCCCAGTGTAGAGGAATGCCAGGGCCAGGAAGCAGGAGTGGGTGGATTGGTGAGCAAGGGTAGGGGGTAGAGGGTTAGGGGAGGGTGTTTTCGGAGGGGAAATCAGGAAAGGGGATAACATTTGAAATGTAAATAAAGAAAATACCTAATAAAATAAAAAAAAGAATTAGAAAAAAATGCCAAAAATAACCATTCAATCAATAAATGGGGTAATGCGCTGAGTGGACAGTTTTCAAAAGAAGAAATGCAAATGGTCAATAAATCTGTAGAAACATGTTTTTCTTTTTTTTTTCACACCCCCCCCCCCCCCCCCCAGCTATCTACTGTGTGTCCCAGTCTTTATTTAAGGATGAGTGACAGACAGGCTCCAGATCAACAGCATCACTGAACTTCTTATCCTATCCCATCCCCACCCCACCCCCTTCGTGCTTTTAATCCCTCCTCAGTAAAAGAATTTAACCCCAAAACTTCAGGTTCTCTTGTCTACCTCTCTTCCTTGCCTTGGCTCACAGCATCCCCAGGGAGGGCGGGTGTCTCAGTTTGAATGCATGGGAGAGCCCAGAGCAATGACAGGGGACAGAGGGAAAGGCCTCGCCCTCAGGACAGGTATCGAGTAGTGTGGTGAAGTGGGGGCTCCCATAGCTTGGGGTGCCAAAGTGGGGCCTGGGGGCAGAGGAAAGGATACAGCCCCACCCCACGCCCCGAAAGGCATCCCCGGAAAGCCTCATACTTTTCTCGTTGGGAATACTCAATACTTGATCTTTTGCCCTTCTGGCGCCGGTTACAGAACCATCCTCGAACCATGTCCTTCTCCATCCCAAGCTGCATGGTGATGCTAATGCTAGTGATCTGCTGCGGGGAGGGCTCTGGGCACTTCAGAAACTCATTCTCCAGGCTCTGCCTCACATGGTTCTCAATGCTCGCGCTCTTTTTCTTCCAGGCCTGCACCATGGTCTCCGATTTGCATATCTCCTGAAGGTTCTCATTGTCTTCCGCTTCCTCTACCCACTTCTCCAGCAGGGGCCGCAGCTTATGCATGGTCATAAGGCTGAGCTGCCGGGCCTCAAAGCAGTAGATGGTTGTCTGGCTGACACCTTTCTGAAGAGAACGCCCAGGGTGAGCCCCACGTCGGTCTGGGTGTACCCCAAGGTGATCCTCTTCTGCTTCAGCAGCTTGGCAAACTTCTCTAGCTCCTTCTGCAGGACTTTCATGTCCTGGGACCCCTCGGGACGTGGTTCCCTCATCTCCAACTTCACGGCACTGGGGTGGTCGGCACAAGGCCCAGAGAAGGCTTCCTCTGAGTTGCTCTCCACACCTGCTCTTGCCTGGCTCTCAGGCTGCAAAGTCTCCACGCCAGCCTGAGGTCCACAGTATGCCATCCCTCCGCAGAACTCATATACCGGTGGACATGGGGAGATCCCAATACCTCTAAGCCTGGTCCTATTCCAGGCCCACCCAGAGGCCCTTGGAAGCTTAGCCAGGTTCGAGGGTCCACCCAGCCCGGCTCCAGCCCTGCTGACCCATCGCCCCCACCTGGTGGGGTGAGAAGGCGAAGTCTGAAGCCAGGTGTCCAGCCATGGGGAACACGAGCGAGCAGGGTGGGGGGGGGGTGTTGGGGGGGTGGGGGTGGTAGAAAGACGGCTCACCTAGGGACTGTTTCCATAGAAACATGTTTAAGACCTCCAGTAATCAGGAGGATGCAAATTAAAGTTGCTTTGGGGTTCTATCTCACTTCAGGCAGAAGAGCTATTATCTAGGAAGCTCCCCCCCCCACCCCCCGCCAGATGTCAGCATCCGTGAATGGTGGAAAAAGAGAAGCACTAATTCAGCTGGTGGAAACCAGAGTGAGAATTCCTCAAAAAACTAGGACTAGAGCTATCATATGATTCATCTATAGCACTCCAAGGTAGGTGGTACTGGGGGGTTTCTAAGCCAGTACTCTGTAGAGATACACACACACACACACACACACTTATTGCTGAACTATCACAATAGTGGTGACTAGAGGGGATCCTCAATACAAGAATGAATAAATTAAATGTGGTACATACACACAATGGGTTTTTATTTAGCTGTAAAGAAAAATGAAATTATAATATTTGTAAAAAAAATGGACATAATTAATCATTATGTTAAGTGACACAAATCACACTCAGTAAGAGAAATAAGGTATGTTTTCTTCCATAGGTTGAGGCCAGCTTGTGTTACAAAGGAAAAGCATGTTTCAATAAACAAAAAAACCAGGAAACATAGAAGTATGGAAAAGGGGGAAGAAATATTGAAAAGACAAGAGTGGTTTAAAAGAACTTATCATCAAAATATGTTTTTATAATAACCTTGGTAACTATAAAGCAAACATTTCTGCTATAACCAGATATTATAAGCAAGAAATCCAACTACACTTTTCACAAAAGATAATATAACTCCAGGGAAAAAGAAAGGAATCACACCAGAATTGGTGAATAAGTAATAAAGTAACAGGAGAAAACATTTGCAGTCATTTACTTTAAATATAAACGGATCCAATTGTTCATTGAGAAGGCACAGAGTGACTAAATGGATAAAACCCAAACCTCTATTATACATTGCTTATTCACTTTGGTTGGGTGTGGCAGCACATGCTTTAAATCTCGTAACTCAGGAAGTAGAGGCAGGAGGATCTCTGTGAGTTTAAGTCCAAGTTCATCTATATAACCAGTTCCAGGCCAGCCAGGTCTTCAAACACCTATGTCAGTAAAATCTAATGACAGCAGGGACACCCGTATTTCCTCAGATAAAACAGATTTAAAATCAAACCTAATAAAGAGAAGCAAGGAACTTCACTGTGTAATCAAAAAGAAATACTAGCTTTAAATGTGTTCCCCATACCAAGGTACCTCCATATATAAAATAAATATTAACAAACGTAAAGGAAGAAGTTTATTCTTGTACAGAAATAATCGATGGCTTTAAAACTCCATCTTCAGCAATGGACAGATCATTCAGAATGAAAAATAAAAACTAAAAAATACAAAGCAGAATTAAATTTCGCCCTAGACCACACAGACCTAATAGATATCACAGGCCATTTCATCTGGGAGCTGCAAAACAGATGATATTCTGAATAGCACATGGACTATTTCCCATCGGATGGAAGGCCATAAAAATGGACCAATAATTTTTTTTAAGTTAAACTATATCTTTTCCAGTCATAATTCCAATGAAAGTAGAAATCAATAATGAGGGAAAGCTTTGGAAACTATATAAATAGATGAGAATTAGGCAATAAGAAGGAGTGAAAGGAAGATGTGTGTGTGTGTGTTCAGAAGATAACAGGATGGGGGGATTAGAAATCAGAAACGAGGCCTAGAAACACAGATGATCTTCAGAAATTTTCTGCCAGCCACATAACAAAATTGATAACTGCTTTAGTTAGAGTTCCCATTGCTGTGAAGAGCCACTCTGACCAAGGCAACTTTTATAAAGAACAACATTTAATTGGGGCTGGCTTACAGGTTCAGAGGTTCGGTACATCATCAACAAGGTGGGGAGATGGCAGCATCTACGCAGTCATGGTCCTGAAGGAGCTGAGAGGAAAAGAGGAGACTGCTGTCTTCCAGGCAGCTAGGAGGAGAGTCTCACAGTGACACACAGTGACACACCTACTCCAACAAGGCAACACCTCTTAATAGCGCCACTCCCTGGGTCAAGCATATTCAAACCACCACAATAACCTCAAGGAAATGAGCCAAATTTGGGACCAATGTATCTTACTAAAATGGAAGCAGGAAGAAAAAGAAAACCTGAGCAGACAGGGAGAACAGACATTGAGTCAGGAATATAAATCTTCTCACACTCCTACAGCCTAAGGCTTCCAAGCTGGTCAATATCTTTGCTTCTTGATTTGCTTAAAATGAAGGAAATTAAGTAAGCATAATGCCCTATATGTTTTCAAATAATAAATGCTGTGCACAGGATCATAATGATAGCATCTCCAAAAACAGTGGCATTGTGGGTGATAATGTCCAACTTTATGGAGCATTTTCTTTGTTTAGTTATTTATTCACTTTACATCCTGATTGCAGACCCCCTCTCCTCCCAGCCCCCCTCATGCTGCCCCTACTCCCAGCCCCTCCCCTTCACCTCCGAGAAGGGGGAAGTATCCCCTGGGTACCAACCCACTTGAGCATTTTCTATACACATTTTCTGGAATTTCTGCCTGAGTGCTTCACTTTCCACATTCAATGCTGTATTTGTGGGGAAGCGGGAGAGACAATCTCCTCTAGCTGTACCTACTTAGAGTTCTCCTGAGGTTTGTTTCCATATTTTTAATCATGTTTAGATTGCTATTTCCTCATTTGTCTGTTTTACCTCTTATGTTGAGACAGGTGGTTCCTCTTAAAGATGCTTTCAGGGTTCGATTTGGTTCCTACAAAACAGCAACGCGCAACAAGTGAATATGGTTAAGAGGGTTGTATCTGTCAGTACAAAGTGTACAGTAGACTGTGATAGTGCTAGAGAGATGCATACAAAATACCCCTGAAGCAACCAGAGAGAGAAACAGTAGGAACTATCAACCACGTGGGTAAAAAAACTAAACTGTAATCACCTCTTCCTTATTCTCACAAGGAAATGAACACTTGGGTGTAGCCATCCTTCAAATGATGAGTAGATTACACAGGGTCTGAGGTTAATGGGCTGTAGGATTGATGTGTGCCGTGTTACCTGGAGGGCACACATCAAAGATTTATAAAGTAATAAACCATTTCTCCCTCTCCCTCTCCCTCTCCCTCTCCCTCTCCCTCTCCCTCTCCCTCTCCCTCTCCCCCTCCCCCTCCCCCTCCCCCTCCCTCTCCCCATCCCTCTCCCTCTCCCCATCCCTCTCCCTCTCCCCCTCCCCCTCCCCTCCCCCCTTCTCTCTCTGTGTGTCTTTGAACAAGCTTTCATATAGTCCAGGTTGGCCTTGAACTCTATACTTGAAATTGGCTGTGAACTTCTGTTCTTCCTGACCCTACCTCCCAATTGCTAAGATTACAGGTGTGAGTCACCATGCCCAACTCCTGACCTATTACTTTTGATTCTGTATTTATATTCAATTCAATTACTGAATTCATTTCTTTAAAAAATCATTCTAAGGATGGAAGAAAGGTAGGGGAGGGGAGAGGGGAAACTGTATTCATATTATGTTATATGAGAAAAGAATCTATGTTTAATTAAAGGAGGGAAATCAATTTTAACTAAATCTTAGTTATTGTGTAATCTGTGGATTCTATGTAACCATTTTGTCTTTTCTTTCTAATGAAGAGCTCATTTATAAACAATCTGAAAGAAATCAGCCAGGAGGTGGCGGCACACACCTTTCATCTTGGCATTCAGGAGGTGGAGGCAGGTGGCCTTTGAGATCAAGGACAGCTTGGTCTACAGAGTGAGTTTCAGGACAGCCAAGGCT
The DNA here is from genome assembly GCF_000001635.26 of Mus musculus. Lineage (NCBI taxonomy): Eukaryota > Metazoa > Chordata > Mammalia > Rodentia > Muridae > Mus > Mus musculus. The sequence goes on along the minus strand of NC_000069.6, from coordinate 129,429,822 downwards.
ATACAGAGAAACCCTGTCTCAACAAAATAAACAAAAAATAAATAAATAATAAAGAAAGAAATTAAGATGTACAATAGAAATCAATGATTTTAAGAATTTAACTGTATAGTTAAACTGTCTGTGTTACACAATAGGAAGTTGTTTTTTTGTTTTTTTTTATGTTTTTTTTTTTTTTAAATTTCTCCTCTGAGAAAGCAGAACTCCTGAGACAGAGGAGCAAAATCCTTTACGTATTTCTCATCAAGTTGCTGACATCTGAGTCACAATTTCAATTTTAGCCACTTAGACAGGCTTACTGGTTTGTACAGGGCATATTTTAAACAATAGCGCTGAGAGTTTGAAATAGGCTATGTCAACACTGGGCTGAATTGTCTCAGAGCTTTATTTTCTCTAGCTGATTGTTTTGTTGAAGCAAGGCAGAAGTGCAAAGAGAAGCTGGGCCCAGCATCAATATTGAAACCAGTTCAATCAGAAGCTTGGCAGTGCTCCTGTAATCACGCCAGCCTGGGCTCCACGTCTGCATGCGAGGGAGGCATGGACAGAACGCCTCTGGCCAAAGAGAAAGGTCGCCCAGAGCATGGTGCAAGAGCCTGTGTCCTGTAAGCCCTCTGGGTTGAGAGAGCCATTTGCAGGGTTCATCATGCTCCTGAGAAAGCTAATGGTGTCAGAATCTATTTATTTCTGAGATCCCATCCCCTGAGAGACTAACTAGCAGGCCAGCACTCTGAAAATGTACAAGTAATTGCATGAATAATTATTCAGCCCAACAGGAGAAACATGTATTCAACACAGTTTCATTATGTCTGCTTCAGTTAGGTGAGCCCAGCTGCAGGAGATGATGGACGCAGCGTTCTCAGAGCTATCTCATGTTTGGTGGTGATATACTCTCTTCAGTGTGTGCCAGTGACATGCTGTCCATACCTCTCTGGAAAACCTTAGACTCATTCCTCTTCTCTTCCTCCCTCCCTCCCCCCTCCCCCTCCCTCCCTCCTTCCTCCCTCCCCCCTGCCCCTCCCTCCCCCTCCCCCTCCCTCCCTCCCTCCCTCCCCCTTCCCTCCCCCCTCCCTCCCCCCTCCCACTCCCTCCCCACTCCCACTCCCTCCCTCCTTCCTTCCTCCCCCCTACCCCTCCCTCCCTCCCTCCCCCCTTCCTACTTTCCCCTCCCTTTTTGTGTATGCTCACACCTGGGGGCACATGTGTGAAATGCAGATGGAGGCTAGAGATAATGTTCAACTTTATTTTTTGAGACAGCATATCTCACTGGTTTGGGAGTTGCTAAGTAGACTGATTGGCCAGTGAGTTCCAGTGATCTGCCTATCTCTGCCTCCTCAATAGTGGGGTTACAAGTGTGTGCATCCATGGGTGGGTGGGTGGGGAACACTCTAACAGAGGCAGGGGGAGAGGGGATGAGATAGAGGGGTTTCTAAAGGGGAGATCTGGAAAGGGGAAAACATTTGAAATGTAAATAAAAAATATCCAATAAAACAAACAAACAAGGATGCGCACCGTTTCTGAAAGTGGATTCTGGGACTCAAGCTTAGGTCTTTCTGCTTGCCCGGCAAGTGCTTTATCAGCTGGATTCACTCAGCCCTAGTTCATAATCTTAAAAACAGAAAAGCTATTAGATCCCAGCTTCTGTTAAGTGCACTCTGATATTCTAGAGAACCACAACGTAGTGGCTTACAGCTCGTCCTTTTAGGAACACACAACCAAATTCTACCAATTTAATGTATGCAACTGTGTGCCCTTAGGACTTTGTCAGTAGTAATCTCTGCTTTTGACATCATTTCAGTGAGTTAAAGCATTTATTAGTAGATTATTATTACTCTTTCTGGCTCTATTTTCAAGGATATATGTGGCCCAGGCTCACATCTCACCTGCTGGGTATCTGAGAGTGACCTTGAACTCTTGATCTGCCTCCTCTAGTTCCCAAGAGCTGTGATTGGGGAGTGTACCACTGCAGCTGGCTCCAAGTTATTAATTTTTTTAAAATCCAGACTCTCCTAAGTCTGACAGAGGAAAGTGAGTTTTTTGCTTACACTGATCAGCATGGCAGCCATTAGCCACACATAATTAGTAAGCACAGAAATGTGGCTAATTTGAAATGCTTATGACTTAATTTTAAGGAATAAAGATTTTTGTTAAATTTTTAATGATTACTTGATGAATTTGGCAGCCATTGAGATATATGGTGCTAAACACCATATAATTATGCCCACAAACTCATCTCAACTCCTTGTTTTCACTTCAGTTTTAGACAAACATGTGGCCCACGTTCTATTTCTATTGTGGTGAATGGCTGTGGGAATCATCCGCTCTATGGCAAGAAGATGATTTTCAAATAAAAACACAAACAATTGCCAGTAGCTATGGACTCAAGATCTTGCAAAGGAACTCAAAGATATTCGAGTGAAGGAAGTGTGCTCAGGAAAGAAGTGTTTCTCTCACTTTCCTTTTGGGCTAGAGGAGTTAGTCTACCACTCTCCATCTGCCAAGCTCCTCAATGGCATGTGGAAAGACATGTGGAGAGAACACAACATAGGTCGTGCAGAGTCGTGCTTTAGAAGCAGCAGCAAGCAGTGTAGAAATGCCCATTGGTGGTGTCACTCTGAGTAGCTAGGTCCTACCCACCGATTTCAGTCTTTTCTATTTTGTTCTGAGATTCTATCCCTAGGAGAATAACTAGCAGACCAGCATTCTGAAAATGTACACGTAATTGCATAGCCTAAGAGGGACTTGGATGTTGACTCAGTTGCTATAGCATGCTTGCCTTGCAAAGCACAAGGACCCAAGTTCAAGCCTTTGAGCCCATGTAAAGAAGATGGTTGAGGTGGGGTGTGCTTGAAATCACCATGCTGTAAACACAATTACAGGAAGGTCTTTGTGGCTCACTGGATAGCCACTTAGCTGCCTTTTCCTTCTCCTCCTCCTCCTCCTCTTCCTCCTCCTCCTCCTCCTCCTCCTCCCTCTCCCCCTCCTCCTCCTCCCTCTCCCCCTCCCCTCCCCTCCCCCTCCTCTTCCTTCTCTTCCTCCTTCTCTTCTTTCTCCTTTTGTCAAACTCAACTTGCTCCAAGGCTAGTTTTCTGCAATGGTCCTGTAATTCTAGCTTCTGGGAAGGCTGAGGCAAGGACATTCAAAGCCTGACTAAACTGCAGAGTAACTTAAGACCAGCCTTGACACTTTAGTGAGACCCTGACTCAAAATGGAAATAAAAAGAGGCTTGTGATGTGCATAGCTCAGTGGTAGAGCATTTAGCTAAGGTCTGAAGGCATAGTCCGTAGTACAGAAGAAAGAAAGTTCTAAATGTAGCTTTTGTCCCTCCTTTTCTGCCTGCTAAACCTGATGGCCCAGGTTCTCTCTCCTCTCTGCTAAAGGTAATTCCCAGATTCTCAGCCACAAACTTTGACTCATCCTATCTTTGTTTATTTGAGACAGAGTCTCTCTACTTAGCTTTGGCTGTCTTGGAACTTCCTATGTAGATCAGGCTGGCCTGAGACTCACAGAGAGCTAGCTGGCCTTGCTTCTGGAGTATTGAGATTAAAGACATGTGACACAGTGCCCACTTTACCCTTGTTTGTATCTTTCTCTGTCCTCTCATATCCAAGTTACAGCAGCCCAGTCACTCTCATCTCCTCCACCACTGTCTTTCCCATGGGATATTACTGAATTAGCAGAGGTCCTCCCCCTGCCTTTGGTCCTCCCCCTCCTCTATTAATTGTGTTGCCAGAGTCATTCTGGAAAAACAACTCAAAGGGTTATTCCTTTAAGACACATGACAAGGCACTTTGGAGTAAAATGGTAGGACATTTGGGAATTATTTTTAAAGACCAGGGCAAGAATCACTGGTATTGAAGTGAAGGGAGATGAAATAAGATCATCTCCTCTCCATTTTCATCCCTCTTTTTCCATACTCTTTTCCATTTTTCTCCTCCCTTTTCTGTTCTCCCTTTTTTCTTTTAATTTCTTCTCTTTTAATCTTTTCTTCTTTTTTTTCCTGTTCAGTTGTTATTTTATTTTTCTTCTTCCCTTTTTTTTAGTGAAAGTTAATCACTTTTCCAGCCCTGATTTAGCATATTCAAGGATGAGTGGGAAGTCGACCACTTGTCCCTTTCTCTAGCTCAGGACATCTGAGCTTCTTGATTGATGAATGTTGGTTTGGGTTTAAAAATATCCCCTCCTTACTCTGCCTCCCTCCTTGCTCCCACCTTTCCTCTGTCCATCTGTCCATGTGCCTTCCTTTATTCCCTCCTTCCCTCTCTTTCCTAGTCTCTCTTTAAGATGGGATCTTACTCTATTCCAGGCTGGCCTCAAACTCACAACGCTCCTTCTGTCTTATTCTTCAGTAAACCATAATGATATAAGTATGTGAAAAAGTCATGAAGAAGGTCATTGTTCAGGGCTGTTGTAGACATGAACTCATAAGCAGCTGTAACTGCATGCGCAAGACCTGCACAAGATCCAAGCCAGCCAATATCGCAGCATGGATGGGGAGGAGCTCACAAAGCCCCACCCCCACCAGAGGCGCTATTGGCAACTGAGAGTTTTTACAGTACACTGTGTTGTCCCTTAAGAATAAAGGTGTGAGAAGGACCAGGGTAATTAGACTGATTAAAAAAAACCAAGCTGGCAGTGGTAAAAACAAAAGTACAAGAAGTTGGTTGGAAAGAGTGGCGGGTAGCACATGGGAGGAGCTGCAGGAGAGGAAGCGAGGGGTATATTTGATCAACATACATTATATGTACATATAAAATTACGTGTTGTTTGTTTCTTTGTTTGTTTTTGAGACAGGATTTCTCTGTGTACATTCCTGGCTTGTTCTGAAACACTCTATAGCCCAGGCCAGCCTCGAACTCACAGATATCTGCCTGCCTCTGCACTCTTGAGTGCTGGGATTAAAGGCATGTGCCGCCGCCACCAGGCTGAAATTCTCAAACAGTGATTTTTTTTTTTTTTTTTTTTAAAGAAAGGCAGGCTGGAGACAGATGGATCAGAGGTTAAGAGCACTGGTTGCTCTTCCAGAGGACCCTGGTTCAATGACCAGCACCCACATGGCAGCAGCTCACAACTGCCTGTAACTCCAGTTCTAGAGGATCTTCCTGCCACCTTCACACAGACATACACCAGTCTGTGCAGGCAAAACATCAATGCATATAAAAATGAATAAATCTTAAAAAAATAGAAAAGCAGAGAAAGTCATTGTGCTAAGAAAAAAACAACTTAAAAAGGTGAGAAAATACGGGTAACCATCAAAGCTGGATATGTGCTTCATTATTAATATTTCATTACTAATATTTTGTGTTTAAAATGTCCACAATGTTTGTTTTTTAATGAGGGGGGGAGGGAGAGAGGGAGAAAGAGAGTGGGGGAAGGGAGACAGGGAGGAAGGGAAAGAGGGGGAGGGAGAGAGGAAGAGAGGGGGAATGAGAGAGGGAGAGGGAGAAGGGAGGGGGAAGGGAGGGGAGAGAGAAAGGGGGAGGGGGGAGAGGGGGAGGGGGAGAGGGATGTGGATCTGGTAGCAGTTGGGGGAGGGAGACAATAACTACAATATATCACACACAAAAAGTCCATTTAACGAAAAAAATGTCCACAATGAAAAGATTTAAAAAAAAAAAAAAAGATGTAAGCCAGTTTTCATGCTCACGCTGTTCAGATGAAAGGGCAGAGTCCTTTCTCCTCTCTGTCCATTGAATGTGTTCCCTGGGCATCCGCTGCAAGAAAACCAACAAAACAGCCCTTATGGCCTGCCCTTGTAGACTTTCCGTCTCTTAAGTCTTTGCTAAAGTTCCCACTCTCTCCATCTGTTTTCCTCCACTTCTGTTATTTTTCATCAAGATGAGCTTCACACATCCCATAGTTATCTTTAAGTGCATGGGTAGAGCATGCAGTGTCATGGACACACTACCCCTAGCATGCCCTGAAACATTTACCACCCAGAAGAAAAGAATCACTATGTTCTTAAGAGGTCACTCCTTCAGTGTCACTCACCCCAGATTGGAGGCTCCACATTCCTGTACCTTTTCTTGCTATATTTTTTGTCTATAGATTCATTTCTATTTTATTATTTCTTACAGCCCAGTACCAAGAGCTAGGTATCTTAGAGTTCTGGAGGCTGGATCCATGAGATCAAGATCACAGGTTGGTTCTTTGTGCAGGCTGGGAAGGACAGTCTGCCCATTCTTCTCCTCTAGCTCCTGACACTTGGCTGGAGACTGAGCCTCATGCATGCTATGCAGTGCTCCCTGAGTCACAGCCACAGTTCTGTTAGTGCTCTGTGGTGCTCCTTAACAGCGTATTGCCCTGATCTTAGACCCCCTCTTCACACGCAGCCCTCCTAGGTCCACGTTCCCCTCATCCACAGAGGCTAAGTTATATCGGATTACAGGCCAGCCACACTCCATTATGATCTGACAGTCTCTTGAGTGTATCTGCGGTGAAATTACTTCCAGATAAAGTTATTGTCTGAGGCACTGGGGGTTTGGATCTCAGAAAATGAATTTGTGGGAAGGGCATAGTTGATATACAGTTTGGTGTATGTCTTAGTAAGGGTTTCTAGTCCTGCACAAAACATCATGACCAAAAAACACATTGTGGAGGAAAGGGTTTATTCACCTTACCCTTCCATGTTGTTGTTCAACACCAAAGGAAGTCAGGACTGGAACTCAAGTAGGTCAGGAAGCAGGAGCTGATGCAGAGACTATGGAGGGATGTTACTTACTGGCTTGTTTCCCCTGGCTTGCTCAGCTTGCTTTTTTATAGAACTCAAGACTACCAGCCCAGGGATGGCACCACCCACTATGGGCCCTTTCAGACTTGATCACTAATTGAGAAAATGCCTTACAGCTAGATCTCATGGAGGGCTTTTTTTTTTTTTTTTTCTCAAGGGAGGCTCCTTTCTCTGTGATAACTCTGGCTTGTGTCAAGTTGATACTCAGAACCAGCCAGGACAGTGTACCACATAGTTTGTCGTGTTTATTATTTATTTCTCTCCAGTTGCTTACCAGTTGCCATGAAGGCAGGGATGGTCTCTCCTCTTCACCTACTTGTGCAATGGCTGAACAACTAAAGACCGGAACAGAACTTCCTAGAAGAAATAGATGTCTGTTGGGGATCCTTCTGAATCACCGGTCATCTAGAACAGAACCTCACACCTGGCAGGAACTTAGTATGTGCCTGTTAGATGGACCGTTGACATTTGGAGTCAGATGGGCGACACTCCGTGACGAGCAGTGTCTACTATAACCAGTTACACAGACAAAGCAAGACATTTTTACTTATAAAAGTCAAGATGTGAGATCTGAAGGAAGTATCAGAGCACATTTGCTTGCGGTGGCTAGTTATGATCTTAAGGGTATACCATACCAGAAAAACTAGAATTGCTACAATAACTCTTCCCTCAAGCTTCCAGAGATAAGATCTTCTACATTTCCACACATGAACCATTCCCTTGCTCTGTGGCACATTTACATCAGTTACATAGTAACCAGCCAAACTTTTTTTTAATGTTACAAAATTTATATTTTTGTAAAATAAACACAGGTAGAATAGCTTAGTTCGTGTACTGTATGCTACAATACAAAAGCCTTCAGTTAACACAGAAAGACATTCCCAGAAAGAGAAAGATGGGAGATGGAGAAGGGGAGGAAAATAGATTGCTAGGTGAAAAGTTTCATATGAAAATGTGGGAAATAGATCAGAGTTCATAAACTATTAAAATGCTTTAGCGAGGCATGCCAATGGGCTCAGCAGACAGCAGGTGGCGCTCTTCCATCTTGGAGCGGCCATCTACCATGGGGGAGGGGGGGGGAGAATGAAAGTAATCTGCACTCTTAGTATTATAATTGGGGCAAATGATACAGACTTCCGGATTCTTTTGTTGTGTGATCATTTTTGTAGCTGTACTTTCACAGTAAGCTAGGCGCAGCCATTCTCTCTCATGATGGAGGTTTAGGAAAAGTAAAGAACAGGATAGATAAAGGTTGAAATGGGTTACAGCTTATTTTAAGAGTTGAGTGTCAGCCGGGCATGGTGGCGCACGCCTTTAATCCCAGCACTTAGGAGGCAGAGGCAGGTGGATTTCTGAGTTCGAGGCCAGCCTGGTCTACAAAGTGAGTTCCAGGACAGCCAGGGCTATACAGAGAAACCCTGTCTCGAAAAACCAAAAAAAAAAAAAAAAAAAAAAAAAAAAAAAAAAAAGAGTTGAGTGTCTGCTTAACTGGTTGGTGCTCACCTCACATCCCTCGGAAGGAGGGCTGGTGCTTACCATACATCCAGTGCAGTTCTATACACTCAGTTAACAAAATTTATAGAGATTCCTATTGTAACAGGGGAAGAATGACAGCAAAAGCATAAAGTTAGAAAACTATGCCCTAGGGGCCGTAGAGATGGATCAGCAGGTTAGGAGAGTGTGTGGCTTTTCCAGAGGACTTGAGTTTGGTTCCCAGCACCCACGTGGGGCAGAGGACCACTGCTGCAGCTCCAGGTCTAGGAATCCAGTGTGCCCTTCTTCTGGTCTCCACAAAAGCACAGCATGCAGAGTGCACAAACTCCTCTCTCTCACTCTTTCTCTCTCTCTCTCTCTCTCTCTCTCTCTCTCTCTCTCTCTCTCTCTCACACACACACACACACACACACACACACACACTTTAAAGGAAAACTAACATCCTTAAAAGAGTGAGAGAAAATAATACAATATATTGAAAAACATTGCCAGTCACAAGTCCCTTCCGGGCACCAGCACCGGGTCACCTTGAGCGTGGAGTCGGTGGACACCCCCAACGTCCCTAGAGGACAGCTTCTGAGGCAGGCCCAGTTTTGGGCTCCAGATATCTGGGCACCTTCCCTGCCAGAGGACAGGTGCCCTCCCTGTCTGGGAGGGCTTTGCCTGAGTACTTGGGGAAGCCATTTTGGTTCCTGGATTCCTCTGAGATTAGTCTGCAAAGGTGAGAGTGTGGACTACAGAAGCTAACAGCTTCTGGGACAGGTCCTATTTCAGGCCTTCATCTTCTGCCAGGAGGCAGGTCCAAACGTCAGATATCTGTGCACCTTCCCTGCAAGAGGAGAGCTTGCCTGCAGAGAGTGCTCAGACCACTGAAACTCAGGAGAGAGCTTGTCTCCCAGGTCTGCTGATAGAGGCTAACAGAATCATGGGAGGAACAAGCTCTAACCAGAGACAACTATAACAACTAACTCCAGAGATTACCAGATGACAAAAGGCAAACGTAAGAATCTCACTAACAGAAACCAAGACCACTCACCATCATCAGAATGCAGCACTCCCACCTCACCCAGTCCTGGGCACCCCAACACACCCGAAAACCTAGACCCGGATTTAAAGGCATATCTCATGATTATGGTAGAGGACATCAAGAAGGACTTTAATAACTCACTTAAAGAAATACAGGAGAACACTGCTAAAGAGTTACAAGTCCTTAAAGAAAAACAGGAAAACACAACCAAACAGATAGAAGTCCTTAAAGAAAAACAGGAAAGCACATCCAAACAGGTGATGGAAATGACCAAAACCATACTAGACCTAAAAAGGGAAGTAGACACAATATAGAAAACCCAAAGTGAGGCAATGTTGGAGATAGAAACCCTAGGAAAGAAATCTGGAACCATAGATACGAGCATCAGCAACAGAATACAAGAGATGGAAGAAAGAATCTCAGGTGCAGAGGATTCCATAGAGAACATCTGCACAACAATCAAAGAAAATGCAAAATGCAAAAAAATCCTAACTCAAAACATCCAGGAAATCCAGGACACAATGAGAAGACCAAACCTATGGATAATAGGAGTAGATGAGGATGAAAATTTTCATCTTAAAGGGCCAGCAAATATCTTCAACAAAATTATAGAAGAAAACTTCCCAAACCTAAAGAAAGAGATGCCCATGAACATACAAGAAGCCTTCAGAACTCAAAATAGACTGGATCAGAAAAGAAATTCCTCCCGACACATAATAATCAGAAAAAAATGCACTAAATAAAGATAGAATATTAAAAGTAATAAGGGACCAAAAAATGCCCAGGACCAGATGGGTTTAGTGCAGAGTTCTATCAGACTTTCAAAGAAGATCTAATTCCAGTTCTGCACAAACTATTCCACAAAATAGAAGTAGAAGGCACTCTACCCAACTCATTCTATGAAGCCACTATTACTCTGATACCTAAACCACAGAAAGATCCAACAATGATAGAAAACTTCAGACCAATTTCCCTTATGAATATTGATGCAAAAATACTCAATAAAATTTTCGCTAACCGAAACCAAGAACACATTAAAACAATCATCCATCCTGACCAAGCAGGTTTTATTCCAGGGATGCAGGGATGGTTTAATGTATGGAAATCCATCAACGTAATCCATTATATAAACAAACTCAAAGACAAAAAACACATGATCATCTCCTTAGTCACGGAGAAAGCATTCAACAAGATCCAACACCCATTCATGATAAAAGTCTTAGAAAGATCAGGAATTCAAGGCCTATACCTAAACACGATAAAAGCAATCTACAGCAAACCAGTAGCCAACATCAAAGTAAATGGTGAGAAGCTGGAAGCAATCCCACTAAAATCAGGGATGGACAGGCTGCCCACTTTCTCCATACCTATTCAACATTGTACTTGAAGTCCTAGCCAGAGCTTTTTGACAACAAAAGGAGATCAAGGGGATACAAATTGGAAAAGAAGAAGTCAAAATATCACTTTTTGCAGATGATATGATAGTATATATAAGTGACCCTAAAAATTCCACCAGAGAACTCCTAAACCTGATAAACAGCTTCGGTGAAGTAGCTAGATATAAAATTAACTCAAACAAGTCAATGGCCTTTCTCTACACAAAGAATAAACAAGCTGAGAAAGAAATTAGGGAAACAACACCCTTCTCAATAGTCACAAATAATATAAAATATCTTGGTGTGACTCTAACTAAGGAAGTGAAAGATCTGTATGATAAGAACTTCAAGTATCTGAAGAAAGAAAGTAAAGAAGATCTCAGAAGATGGAAAGATCTCCCATGCACATGGATTGGCAGGATCAACATTGTAAAAATGGCTATCTTGTTAAAAGCAATCTACAGATTCAATGCAATCCCCATCAAAATTTCAACTCAATTCTTCAACGAACTAGAAAGAGCAATCTTCAAATTCATCTGGAATAACAAAAAACCTAGGCTAGCAAAAACTCTACTCAAGGATAAAAGAACCTCTGGTGGAATCACCATGCCTGACCTAAAGCTTTACTACAGAGCAATTGTGATAAAAAACTGCATGGTACTGGTATAGCGACAGACAAGTAGACCAATGGAATAGAATTGAAGACCCAGAAATGAACCCACACACCTATGGTCACTTGATCTTTGACAGGGAGCTAAAGCCATCCAGTGGAAAAAAGACAGCATTTCCAACAAATGATGCTGGCACAACTGGTGGTTAACATGTAGAAGAATGTGAATTGATCCATTCCTATCTCCTTGTACTAAGGTCAAATCTAAGTGGATCAAGGAACTCCACATAAAACCAGAGACACTGAAACTTATAGAGGAGAAAGTGGGGAAAAGCCTTGAAGATATGGGCACAGGGGAAAAATTCCTGAATAGAACAGCAATGGCTTGTGCTGTAAGGTTGAGAATTGACAAATGGGACCTCATGAAACTGCAAAGCTTCTGTAAGGCAAAAGACACCATCAATAAGACAAAAAGGCCACCAACAGATTGGGAAAGGATCTTTAGCTATCCTAAATCAGATAGGGGACTAATATCCAATATATATAAAGATCTCAAGAAGGTGGACTCCAGAAAATCAAATAACCCCATTAAAAGTGGGGCTCAGAGCTAAGCAAAGAATTCTCACCTAAGGAATACCGAATGGCTGAGAAGCACCTGAATAAATGTTCAGCATCCTTAATCATCAGGGAAATGCAAATCAAAACAGCCCTGAGATTCCATCTCACACCAGTCAGAATGGCTAAGATCAAAAATTCAGGTGACAGCAGATGCTGTCAAGAATGTGGAGAAAGAGGAACGCTCCTCCATTGCTGGTGGGATTGCAAGCTTGTACAACCACTCTGGAAATCAGTCTTTTGGTTCCTCAAAAAATTGGACATAGTACTACTGTAGGATCCCGCAATACCTCTCCTCGCCATATATCCAGAAGATATTCCAACCGGTAAGGACACATGCTCCACTATGTTCGTAGCAGCCTTATTTATAGTAGCCAGAAGCTGGAAAGAACCCAGATGCCCCTCAACAGAGGAATGGATACAGAAAATTTGGTACATTTACACAATGGAGTATTACTCAGCTATTAAAAAGAATGAATTTATGAAATTCCCTAGGCAAATGGATGGACCTGGAGGGCATCATCCTGAGTGAGGTAACCCAATCACAAAAGAACTCAAATGATATGTACTCACTGATAAGTGGATATTAGCCCAGAAACTTAGAATACCCAAGATATAAGATACAATTTGCAAAACAAATGAAACTGAAGAAGAACAAAGACCAAAGTGTGGACACTTTGCCCCTTCTTAGAATTGGGAACAAAACACCCATGGAAGGAGTTACAGAATCAAAGTTTGGATCTGAGACGAAAGGATGGACCATCTAGAGACTGCCATACCCAGGGATCCATCCCATAATCAGCCTCCAAACGCTGACGCCATTGCATACACTAGTAAGATTTTGCTGAAAGGACCCTGATATAGCTGTCTCTTGTAAGACTACACTGGGGCCTGGCAAACACAGTAGTGGATGCTCACAGTCAGCTATTGGACGGATCACAGGGCCCCCAATGGAGGAGCTAGAGAAAGTACCCAAGGAGCTGAAGGGACCTGCAATCCTATAGGTGGAACAACAATATGAACTAACCAGTACCCCCCGGAGCTCATGTCTCTAGCTGCATATGTATCAGAAGATGGCCTAGCTGGCCATCGGAGGAAAGAGAGGCCCATTGGTCATGCAAACTTTATATGCCTCAGTACAGGGGAACGCCAGAGCCAATAAGTGGGAATGGGTGGGTAGGGGAGTGGGGGGGGGGTATGGGAGCCTTGAAATGTAAATGAAGAAAATACCTAATTAAAAAATGACAGAAGACATTTGCAGTCTTCACGAAAGGAAGGGAGCTGGTGTTCTTAGCCACACTTCCAAATTGTAAGATACTTTAGATTTGAAGTTTTGACCGAAGGTTGTCATGTTCATTATTACCCGACACACATTAACAACTGCGTTGTGACAGGCATGTCAGGATGTCACCAGACATAATTACACAATCGTGATAACGATCCTTTTCACTGACCCTGGAACACATGGGTTCCCTGTTTCCCCGATGAGGCAGTGTTAGAGGAGCTTTCTAATGATCCTGTCAGTACTGGGTTGGTGACCGAGGTGTTGGGATACCATGGACTGTAGGGGATACTCTGATTTTGTAGGCTACGTTGTGAGTCCAAGTCACACTTTTTTTTTTTTCTTTAAATCTAGGATATGACGTTACAACCTTGTGACTAAATTTCCTGGCTGAGCATAATCCTCCAGCCAGTAGCTTAACAACCAAAATCATTTTTCTCACTAGCTCTAAATACTAGGAAGCAGCTTTATCATAAGAAGTGGATTTTTAGCAGGGGGACTTTATTGATGAGTATTATGAACTAACTGCAATCGATATGTCTTTCCTACTTACATTATAAGCACCACGTCAGTTACATTAAGAGCCAGCTGTTGCCATCTAAAATTAAAAGCCAGTGCATCTATAATGCAGACAAAATGAGCTGCAGGCTGATTATGTCCAGAAGAAAAGCAATTTACACATGGTCCCCAACGTGAGGTCTCAACTTGCAATTTTAATCTACAGTGTGAACGTGGTACGAATTGTCTAGAAACTGTACTTTAAACTTTGTATTTTGATTTTCTTCTCTGGCTGTCAATATGCAATGGCTACTCTGGGTGTTGAGTAACAGTAGCCAGCAGGCTCTTAGTAAGTCACATGATCACAAGTTCAAACAACAGGTACTCTACTGTGGATTGGGTTGCTGTTCCGAGATGGCTATTCCTTGTTGTCAATTGACTACATCTGGAATGAATTACAATCCACACATGCAAGGCACACTTGTGATGCAGATCTCGAGGCTGGAAGACACAGGCTTTTGACTCAGATCTTGACATGCTATGACTTATGTTTTTGATCCGGATTTTGAGGCATAGTAGCAGTGAAAATATTAGGCCCAGGCAAGGTGGTAAACACCTTCAATCCCAGTAGACAGAGGCAAGCATACTTCTGACTTCAAGAACAGCTTAGGTCCAAGCATGGTGGTACATCCCTTTAATCTGAGCGATACCTTCTGCTAGAGGCCTAACAGGACAATGGAAAAAGGAAAGGTTCTTTCTTCTTTGTCTGCTTGCACTTACTTGCCAGCACATCTGCTGGAGTCTACCTCTTCAGGATTCCAGCTTATACAGAAGACTACCTGAATCACCCAGCCTTGTGGGACTGAGCAACTACTAGACTCTTGGACTTCCCATTCACAGCTGCCCATTGTTGGGTGAGTCAGACTGTAGCCTGTAAGTCATCCTGATCTCTTAATACAGAGAGACATTCCATAGAGTTTGTGACTCTCCAGAACCCTAATACACATTGTTTTGTGGATTTTTTTTTTAAAATTTAGGTAGTTAATAAGCTACATGAGCTAGCTAATACTGTATTGTACTATGGGTACTGTGTCGATGCCTTTACCCTACTTGTAGGCTGATTTGAGGGTGTTTCTGAGCATATTCGAGGCAGGCCAGGCTAAGCTAAAATGTTTATTTGGTGGCATTGCAAAGGTTTTGCCCGTTGGCAGGTTTATTGGAAGGAATTCCCTGCAAATCCAGAGTCATCTGTAAACCAGTGGGCATGGGGTAGAGGAGAAAGGTCCAGGCAGACAGTAGTACAGGTACCCCTTCCCCTTCCCCGCTCCAAATCCCCACCCTCAACTCTCATAACAAGGTTTTCATGAGAGGAGAATAAATACAACCAAATAAAACCAATTTTCATGTGTACAACGATGGGAAGACCTTTCCCTCTCTCCCTCTCCCATCTCTCCCCTTCCTTTCTTCCCCTTTCCTCTCCACTCTCCATCCCTCCCCTTCTCTTTCTCCTTTGCAATTACCGATCCTCTATTCCTCACTCCCCTCCTCTCCTCTCCTTTCTCCTCTGCTTCTCTTCCCCTCTCCCTCCCTTCTCTCTCCCCTACCCTCCCCCCACAGCATCTCTCTAAGGAGCCCAGGAAGCCTTGAATTCTGTCTTCCTGTTCCAGCCTCCAGAGTGCTAGGATTACAGACACCCAGAGGGAGGCTGAACTGAGAAATTGCCATTGAGGTGATGCACACAGCGCACTGTCCTTGCCAGACTTCGTAGACTAGCACGCTCTTCTAGTTTCCTGAGCATCCCTGCACCTGGACAATAAGGAGAGGCAATTGCTCAGGTGACCAGAAGAGAGCCAGCTGACTCCCAACTTATCCTCGATCTGTGCCTATCAAATGGTCAACTCCCAACATTTTAGGAGAGATATTAGTTCTGATTAAGAACGTGCTGTTGAATATTACATTGAGGATCCTGTAATATTCTGTGAGATGTTAGTGCTGCATTAAAATCCACTCTAGCTTGTGTATGTTCTATTGATAAGAAATAAATGAATACTTTTCGTCAGGTGTATAGGCCTCTAGTAGAATTTCTTTCTTTCTTTCTTTCATCTCAAAACTTTAAAAAAATTAAGATGACTGATTCACAGAAAAATCACAAATATGGTATAGTTGGTGTCTTAGTTAAGGTTTTACTGCTGTGCAGAGACACCATGACCAAGACAACTCTTATAAGGACAACATTTAATTGGGGCTGGCTTACAGGTTCAGAGGTTCAGTCCATTATCATCAAGGCAGGAAGGAACATGGCAGCATCCAGGCAGGCATGGTGTAGGAGGAGATGAGAGTTCTACATCTTCATCTGAAGGCTGCTAGGAGAAGACTGGCTTCCAGGCAGATAGGATGAGGGTAAAACCCACACCCATAGTGACACACCTACTCCCACAAGGCCACACTTACTCCAACAGGGCCACATCTTCTAATAGTACCATCCTCTGGCCCGTGCATATACAAACCATAACAGTTGCTCTCATACACCTTTGACTCAGTATCCCTCAAAGAAAAGAATCTAAGTGTATGAAATCATAGTACAATATCAAAATCAGGCATTTGGGGCTGGAGAGATGGCTCAGTGGTTGTTTTTGCACAGGATATTCGACTCCAGGAGATCTGACATTCTCTTCTGGCCCCTGAGAGCACTGTACACACACAGTACACCTATGCAGGAAAATACTCAGGCACATAAAATATAAAATAAAATAAAAGTGTGTGTGTGTGTGTGTGTTTAAACCCAGAATTTGACATTGACGCTGATGTTAGTCAGTCACCAGAGATATGGAGCAGATCCGCCTTTTCTGTATTCTCCCACAGCGACCCCTGTACCTGGACCAGATCCACCGACCATCATTACAGCTTCATCATTCAGAAAGTACTGTATACAGCACAACGTCTCATCTCTGAAGGTCGATTTTCACACGGCCTGGCCCTTTCCCCATTCAAGCCTCCCCTGTCATGGCTGGGTCTTCCACAGCAGGAATCTGCACACGTACCTTTGTTGAGAGACGTGCTGCGCTGTGTGTGTGTGTTGGTGGGACGAGCAAAACTGTTGTGGACAGTTGTGCGCAGGTTTTTATGTGGGCATACATTTTGATTTCTCTGGACAACTGTGGAGGAGTGCGCTTGCCAAGCTGTGTAGGAAGTGTGCATTGAGATGTCTAAGAAACCACACAGTGATTCTGGAGAGTAGCTGTGCCGTTTAATGAGAAACAATCGTTTTTAAAAGGGTCGACGCTACTGAAGACTTCCTTTTAAGTTGAGAGGGGCTGTAATGCCACTCTAGTGGAACAACTCACTGGCTCTTTTCCCCTCAGGCACTGGCTGCCAAATCAGCCCTTTTCCTGTTTTTTTCCCTCAGTCCAACGGAACTTATTCCTAACACATGTTTTTATTTTTACTTTATTTTTCAAAAATTGATCATTTACTATGAAAAGCAACATTCTTAGTTCTATATTTGTGAGGCAGACGTTCTCTAACAAACAAAGGAACCCCAAAGCGACAAAAAAATTTAAAACACCCAACAACAACACCCTGGCACTGTCTGTACATGGGTACCTGAGGCAGGGGTGTGGGGTATGGGGTGTGGGGTGTGGGATGGGGGTGGGAGGGTGAAAAGGGGAGGATAAGTGGAGGAGGGGGAAGGAGGTTAGGGGGAAGGGGAATGGGGCTGGGAAGAGGTGGAGGGGAGTGGGAGTGGGAGGGTGGGGCTCTTAGTTCCACTCATCTCCAACTTCCTACAGGGGAATTGACTTAATTGCTTTGATTATTCTACTTGACCAGATATGTTTAAACCCCGTTCTGAGGAGTGTCTCCATCTGGTTTGCTTTAACACAGCTCTCAGCCTAACTCCAGCAATGTGCTATATCACTGGGAACGGGTTTGTGTTCCTGCTTATTTCATCAGACAAACCTCTGCACAAACGGCTCCTCTCACTTCACCCCACATTTCCTGTCATCACTGGCTTGCTTTGCTTATTTATTTTTATAGGTAGATCGATCATTGATCTATCTATCTATCTATCTATCTATCTATCTATCTATCTATCTATCTATCTATCTATCTGGTTGCCCAATCTATTTATCTATCTAACTATATGGTTGCCCAATGCTGAGGGTCTCCATCTGTGTTTTTAAGCGGTTTCACCTCACTACAATGTTAGCTACCTCGGTCCAGGGCTTCTGTGGTTGATGGCTCTCTCACAGGGTCTGGGATGATATAAATCCTAGACACGCAATAGCCAGGAGATGGATGAGTAAGTCAACAGATTTTACGGTGCCTTCCTGAGTGACCTCATGCCCACACTTTGCCCTCTACAATCTACCGTTTACATCGCATCAGCTTCCTTGTCATAAAACCTTCCAACAGGCCGTTCTTATGAAACCTAGACTCATTTTGAACAGTAGATAAATGAGACTTTATTTTTCAGATGGCTGGTTGGCACCATGCATCTTTCTTTTTCTCCTCCAATTTACAGTCAACGTCAGAAATGGACTCATTCCTGCTGACTGTGTCAACAATTCCCCATCAAGGAAGAAGGTCACGTAATCAGAAGCCACTGGTATTGCTTCACACTGAGCTTAACAGACCAGACCAGTACACAACGAGCTCTCCTCTGCTTCAGGGAAAATGTAACCCGAGGGCCTGAATCGATGAACCAGCAGGAAGAGCTCTGGCTGCCCTTCCAGAGGACTCCTGCTGGATTCCCAGTACCACACGGTGGCTCACAACCCATTTGTAACTCTAGTTCCAGAAGATCTGATGCCTTCTTCTGGTCTCCTCAAGTACCACACACAGGCGGTGCACATCTAATACATGCAGGCAAGCATTCATACACATAAAAATAAAGAATATTTGTAATTAATTAATTTATTTTTACTTAATCACGTCACATCCTGGTCAAATATATTTTTAAAGAGCAACCCAAATCAAAATAATGAGATGTTGGGCAGTGTTTCCTAGTGTTGTTCTATTTGGTTCTTACCAAGTCCCCTGCCCACACTGGAGTGAGCGATCATTTGCTTTGCTTGTTCACGAGGTGATTTGTGCTCTCTGCTGATTTCTTCACTGATAACAGAACCTGGGGTTCCGGGCTTCCAGCCTTGACTACGGACCAATAGCTCTTCAGGTACCTTCGAGGTTTTTGGAGCGGGATTGGTACTACTGAAGAGTTCAGCTTCAAGGACTGAGCTACTACTGAGTTTTTAGCCCCTCAGGTATGAGGTGACCTGGGTCACTATTGTGATCCTCTGAGGAACCCTGATTAATAAAACCCTTGGTTCCAAGCATGGGGTGTTGCTGGGATGAATGCAACCGAGTAGCTTTTATTTCTTTGTTTTGTGGAAAATTTGGAGCTATGGGCTGGAAAAAACCAGAGTGCTCAGAGCTTATGGAACTGTTGAGGGAATTTGGGAGATAATGCTGTGTGCATGGCAGACAGTGGAGGCCTGGCTTGTGGAATTGCAGAGTGAAATTTGAAAGCCAGTTGAGGACTGTCATAATTATTCCATGGGATAGTTTATATTCATAATCTGTGGTTTCTAGACTGCTGGGGCAGTTAGACTGTTAGGATTCTCACTCTTATGTTCACTGTCTCTCATCTTCTTTCAGAACTAACTAATGTGACCATTCCCAAGATTTATCTTTTGTTACCAATCTCAAAGTCAAAGGAAGCAGTGTTCTGCAGGTCATCATACGCCTACATCTTAAGTCTGGTCTTCCTTAAAGAACTGAAGCCAGAGACGAGAGAGATGGCTCAGCAGTTAAGAGCACTTGCCGCTCTGGCAGAGGACCTATTCTCAGGTCCCAGCACCTTTGTGGCAATTCACGACAGTCTTTAACTCCACTTTCAGGGTGGTCTGAAGTCCTCTTCAGGCCTCTGTTGGCACTGCAAGCACGTGGTGCTCAGACACATGCAGAAAACAACCATACATATAAAATAAGATAAAATAAATCTAAATTAAAAAAAAAGTTAATCATGAAAATGAGCATCTTATTGAGTAACATCTGGGCAAGTCAAGAGAACTTATCAAAAATTATTTGAATTAAAGTCTTTTTATTTAAGAGAATTTCATTTTCTCTGGAGTGTTATAAGGTACTTGGCTCCTCTCTTATAGAAGTCATTGATAGCCACACTTATACTGACTTTTTTTTTTTAAGTTCCTCTATCCCACTATAGCCCAAATGCACAGAAAATAAGATTGCCCTTTATTCTCAAGAGTTATTACTCAAAGTCAGATGAGTTTGAACATTTGAGTTTGGATCGGATGTGCTCTGTCTGGGCTGGAAGTTGTGCATGCAAAGAAAGTTGTCCAACAAGAAATGGAACTATAATGAGAGCTGGGGTTGATGGTGTGGCTGGGTAAGGTAGCAGTGAGGTGCAGAAGAGAAAAGACATCAGTCAATGGCAGAAGCTAAAGAACTGGCTCCACGAAAGGACCGGCTCCACGGAAAGAGAGCTAGAAGAGGTGAGGCCAGGAAAAAGAACCTCTGCAGAGAGGGGCGTGGCAGGAGAGACTCACAGAGATTGATAGAGTTTAAAAGGGTTCAACAAGCATCGAGGACGGGGAACATGGGTTGTGGCACTGAGGTGAAGGTCGATGGTTCTTTATGAGAAAAAGGTTAAGGCATGACTGTGCTTCTAAGATCTGTTCCCAATGACGCCACAGGAGTGGTGAGTGGAAGGACTGGGATGAATGGCTGGGCGCAATGGCGCATGCCTTTATTCTCAAGACTCTAGAGCAAAGCCAGGCAGTCCTCTGACTTGGAGGCCAGCTGAGGCTACATAGTGAGACCCTGTCTCAAAAGGAAACAAACAAACGAAGGAAACCAGAAAAGAAATGAAATCTATAAACCCTAAACAAATGACAGTAAAAAAGAGAGAGAGAGAGAGAGAGAGAGAGAGAGGAAGGAAGGAAGGAAGGAAGGAAGGAAGGAAGGAAGGAAGGAAGGAAGAAACAACTGAGAAATCTTAAGTGTATTTTAGGGCAAGAGGGGCCCTCAGAAAGGGACCCTCAGAAAGGGAAGAGATGATAACACAAGACAAGTTCTAAGATCAGGACCCTGACTCAAAAAGGAAAAAAATAAAAAGGTAAGAACAGGAATCCAAATGATAGATCAGGCAAGAAGAGCTGCACAGGCCATCTTCAATGACAAACTGAGGGGTCTGTTTTAGAAAGAGCGTCCCTTCTGTGAGTGGAAATAATAAATAGAGAAGGTTTTCTGAAGAAGCGGGGAGGTCAGCTGGGTAGCGATTAGTGACTTAAATCCTGTTTAATTTCCCTTGGTGGTGGGTAGAAGGAATCCCAAGTCTTCATTTATTGTGCAGTTGGCTGAGACGTCAGAGCTTTCAGCTGTCAGAGCTGCCTGCTGCTGCAGAGGATGGAGCTGGAGGGAAAATGGGTAAGTGGTGGGAGCATTCTCCTCTCTCCTTCCCCTCCTCCTTCCTCCCCCCCCCCCCCCCCCGCATGTCTTCTTTGTTTCCCAGTTTCACTGAGGTACACTTAATATCCTGAGAAATTCCCTACTGTGTGTGAGGCTAGGTGATGTCTATTCGGTAAGTCTGAGCTGGACAACTACATCACTTATGGCTCTAGGTTCTTCCTGTCACCCCAGGAAGCTGCCTTGTGCCCACCAATCCCACCTTCCTCCTCATCCTGAACCACGGGACAGCTTTTCTCTGGCACACACTGACTTTTCTACAATGTTCTACAAATGGTTCCCAAACACCGTGCTCCTGGGCCTGGCTTCCTACCCTGCTCTGTTGCTGTCAGGGTCACCTTGTTGTCGTGTCTATCAGCCACTTCCTAATCATTGCTGAATTGTCTTCTGTCATTAGGGCCTGTGTCTGTTCGTGTTTCTACACCAGAGACGTGTAACCCTCACTTCACAGTAATTCTCTCTGTATTAACTGTTTGTCTTTCACTTAGCTGAAGGGGATACGATCCACCATGTCAGGGAAGTTGTAGTGACAAGAGCAAGATTTGGCTGGTCACATTGTGTTTATAGTCGGGATGCAGAGAGAGATGGCTGCAGCACATTGTCTCCTCCTCCTTCTCCTCCTCCCCCTCCCCCTCCTTCACTTCCCCCTCCCTCTTCTCTTTGGTTTTTTGAGACGCGGTTTCTCTGTGTCGCCCTGTCTATCCTGGAACTCATTCTGTAGACCAGGCTGGCCTCAAACTCATAGAGATCAGCCTGCCCCTGACTCTGGAGTTCTAGGATTAAAGGTGTACACCACATTTTCTTCTTTTTGTCTAGTCTGAGACCCCAGTTTATGGAATGGTGCCACCTTCATTTAGGGTGTGGTTTTCCACCCCAGCAAACCTAATCTAAATAACCCTTAGCAAACATACCCACAGATTTGTTTCCATGGCGACTCTGAGTCCCATCAAATTGGCAAACTTCACCATCACACTTTTCAAGGTAAACTAATGGATTGATAGTTTTGAAATGCTTTCATGACTTTGGCTTCAGAAGACCTATCATTCCCACCTTACTATACAAAAACTGAGATGTTTTTATATGAGGTATGGGCCGGTAGATCAGAAACCTTTGTGCAAAACCCGGGCTGTTCCCGAATAAGTCTGCTATCAAAGCACTCTCTGCCTTTGCAGGAGTCTGAATCATGAGTTGCTTTGACAAACCTAACCTAACCTAACCTTTCCTCTCAGAAAGGAGGATTAGCTGGTGTCAGCTGAAAGAAAGACCACTTAAGATGCTAGTGATATGATAAAGAGTCTTACCTGTCTTCCCTCGTATGCAGATTTTTATACTATCCCCACTACTTCTCTCCACAGCTGTGCGTAGACATAATCCCCACCACAAGCAATGCAGAAGGCCTAAAATCTGGTAGAGCTGAACTCAGATCCATGAGCCCCAGTGCATACTTTGCTTAAGCTTCCTTGTCCTGTTGTCATTGTGCCTAGCCCCAGCCCCCACCTTACATCCCTGTGCTGCCCACTAAGTGAGATGATATGCAAGTAAATTGTGTCACAGTTCCACTCAAAGAGATAAGTAGGGATCTAGAAGAGACTGCCTATGTAATTTGTAGTTTCCTGATCAAAACTAGATCATAGGACACTATATTTAAAAATGATTAAGAACTTTGTCTTAGTTAGGATTTTTCTGCTATGAACAGACACCATGACCAAGGGAACTCTTAAAAGGACAACATTTAATTAGGGCTGGCTTACAGGTTCAGAGGTTCAGTCCATTATCATCAAGGCAAGAGCATGGCAGCATCCAGGCAGGCATGGTGCAGGAGGAGCTGAGAGTTCTACATCTTCATCTGAAGGCTCCTAGAAGAAGACTGGCTTCCAGGCAGATAGGATGAGGGAATTAAAGCCCACGCCTACAGTGACACCCCTACTCCAAAAAGACCACACCTCCTAATAGTGCCACTCCCTGGACCAAGTATATACAAAGCATCACACTGGGCATGTGTCTTACGGATACAGTGATTGCAAGCATGTGCAAATCCCTGGGTTGGAGTCCCATTATTGAGAGAAATGTTAACCATTCCAAGATGTTGATCTCAGAGCCTTAAATCAAGTGCTGGGCCCTGACATGCACAGACTCCAACCTTATACAGCGGACTGGGTAAAGACTCTCACATTCCTACGAATAAGACAGCATCGGGCATCCTGGATGGAGACGTGGGGCAAAGTGGGTAGATGATGGTCACAGTGATTAGTGGCCTTGCCACTAAGAGTTTAAGCTCTGCCCCAATGCTTCCAGTTTTTCCCAAGGACAGAGAAAGACACCGGATAATCGTCATGGAAAGAATCGAAATCAGATTTGTGTTTTGGAAAGGCCAATCAGACACAAGAAATTCAAAGATGGGTTTTTTTTTAGGGGTGATATTTGAAGAGAAATCAATTGTAAAGAAATATCAGGACTCCAAGGTAGAAAAGACTTGGGCCTTTGGTGGTAGGACTGAAAGGCAAAATAACAGTCAGAATGGGAAATTCAACTCCTTGCCTCTGGGTGTCCTGGGGCCACCGCACCTGTCTCTTAAGAGGTTTCTAGCATTTTCTTTTGTAATAACTTAAAAAAAATCCTTCATATTTATTTTCCTTTTCTGCTTATGTATGTGTGTGTTCTCACGTGTGGGCACACACGAATGCGCAGGTGCATGAAGTGTGTGCACAGGTAAGGCGATGCTAATGTCCAGGGAACTCCATTTCTCTCCACTTAATAGATGAGGCTGTCTCTTGCTGAACACGAGGCTCGCTTATTCCCCTTGGATACCAGCTTGCCACAGAGAGCCCCTGTCTCTGCTTCCACGTGCTGGGGTTCCAGGCCGCTGCAGCACCTACCTAGTTCGTAATGTGCACGTTGGGGATTCAAACTCTGGACCTCACATTTACAGGGCAAGCGTTTTATCCACCGAGCCACGCTCTACCCACCAATCCATGAGAGACCTTTCCCATGAGTTCTTTTCTTTTCTCCTCTTCCCCTTCCGCATCCTCCTCTTCTTGAAATGACAAACCTCACGCTTCAGCCCATTGGGTGCTGCGGTTACAGGCATGTGCAGTCATGCCTGACTGGCTTTAGTAACTCCTATCTTATAATTTAGGAACCAGCATTATTTGTAACTCTGCAATTGATTCCTGCCTGGTGTACTCTATCCCCATCAGGGATAAAGGCCTTGGCGCTTCACACCAGAGAATGCGTAATCTGTCAGTCAACCCAAAGGCGCTGGCTCAGCAGCTCCATATTCTCACACTGGTGTTTATTGGTTTACAGGAGAAAAATCCATCATGTGGTATTGACTGTAATTAGAAATACCAGGAAGGAAAAAAAAAAACACAACAAAAAACCCCCAAATGTTCCAGATAAACCTTTTTCATACAGCATCGAATTCAGAAACATTGAATTTTCTGAAGAAAGGTTGTTTCTAGGGAAGGGAAAATCCTGTGCAGCCGCGCTCTCTGGTTCTCATGGCTTGGTGCTTTTTTCCACATAGCCTGTGGCCATGACCTTAGCTTTATTTTTTCTGGGCAGAGGGGTCTGGGGGTGTTTTTTTTCCCCTTTGGGGTTAGGCTAGCCTGCAGTTATATCACACTGGAAGCCACAAGGGATGAAGCTTCATTAGTGCTGTCAACATGTATGTGTGTTGTGTTGTATCTGTGTGTGTGTTTGTGTAACCTTATGCACACACACACACACACACACCCACACCACAGCCTGCTTATTGTTCGGGAATTATCATCTAGTTGTATCACCTAGTTGTGACCTTTACGAACTAAGAACAAGCGATGGCTTTAAGAGCACCTGTTTTCTCCACAGAGCTAAGACCCCACATGAAGCTCTTTTGAGATGGAGACAATCTGGGGGAACCTGGATCTCAGTATGTGCCAAGCAAACTGTGTCTGGTACTGGCTCAAGCACTGTCAGGACTCTCTTGAGCAGCAAAAACAAGACAATGTTTCTCTATGTCACACATACGTTCTCATGTCTGCATAGGTACTTAATGGAGGAGATTCAACATAGGGAATTAGCTTAGCATTGTACATTATACGTTAAAGGCCGGAAAGCAAAAACACAGAGAAATGATGTAAACAGAGTAAGGTTCCCCATACATACATATGTGTACATAAGAAAAAGAAATCTATAAAGAATTAGCTCCTGGCAATTATGCAGATGTCGTCTAAATCCTGTGAGCCTGACAGGATAGGGCCCCAGGGAGGTTCCGACCAGATGATTGTGTGCTGACAGCTCCTTCTTGTCCTGGGGAGGGTCACTCTATTCTGTAAGAACTTTCTGTAGATTGGAAGAAGCCCACCCATTTGATTCACTCAGCATCTACCAACTTAAATGCTAATTTCATCTGAAAAATCATCTCTTTGGGGAACACTCAGAATAATGCTGGGTGAAGGATCTGGGCATAGAAACACATAAACAGGCACATTTTCTATATAAAACGGTGACAGAAAACACTGTGTGGCATTGATTAATATGCCAGACACTGTTTTACTCACCTTAAATGTGTTAATAATTTACTTTCATCCTAACTCTGTCTGTATGTGTGTGCATGTGTGAGTATGGTGTATGTGGTATGTGGTATATAATTATGGGGGTGCATAACCTGTGTAGATTAGAGGTGGACATTCCCCACTGAGTCTGGAACCAGGCTGGGGACCAGCAAGGCTTAGCAATGCTACCGTCTCTGCACAGCCCCAGCACGTGCAGTTCAGATGTGCAGGGTCGTGCCAAGCTTTTTAATGAGAACATCCTTACCAACTGAGCCACCTCTCTACCCCTCACTTTATTCTTTGTGTGTGTTGTGAGTCTGTCCTTTATACATGTATGTTGCGTGTACATTCTTGTGCTGGCGGATGTACCTATGCTCCTGACCAGGTAGAGGGCAGATATGGCAGAATGGCAAATATCTTCCATTATTTCCAGCCTTATTGCTTTGGAGTACAGTCTGTCTCTGACCTGGAAGTGAAAGATCCTGACAGTGTGTAAAAGGTCACAAAAGCCCTGAAATTGGCAAAATAGATTTCATTGTTAGCAGAACTAGCTTCGCTGATTTAGAAAAATAGAGGTGCACAATGCTCTGGCCGCTCCTTGAACCTGCGTGTCTGCCAATGTTCTGACCGTTCCTTGAACCCAGGTGTGTGCCCACTGTTGCACCTCACTGCCAGGTGTTTGTGATATTGGTTGCTGGGAAAGAGTCGGAAAATCTCCCCAGCAACCACAGCCGGGGCCAATCCGGAGTTGCTGCACCTTCATTAGACTCCTTCCTTGTTTCACTCCCATACTCATTTCTTGAGGAATCAATCATTTTAGAATAGACATTGTTTAGATCTGGAAATCCCCTACTCCTTCCTTCTCCTTTCCCCCTTGAGGACCTATAAAAACTGGGACCCCTGCGTGGGATACGAGTCGTCCCCAGAGCTCTGGCTTTCCCCGAATAAAGCCTCATGTGGTTTGCATCAAGTTTGGTCTCTCATGAGTTCTTGGGGGTCTGCTGTTATCCCGAGACCTGAGTGAGGGTCTCCCTTCGGAGGTCTTTCAGAAGCTTACACTTTCAGTGAGGCTGTCTGGCCAATGAGCTGTGGGGGATTCCTCTGTCTTCACCCTCCCGTGCTGTACGTCAGTTATGCCTGGCTAGGGTGACAGGCACAGGTAGCCATGCCTTTAAGTGAGTGCTGGGGCTTTGAATCCTCTTGCTCGCACAGTGAGTACTTTAACCTCCAAGGCGTCTTCCCTGCACTGACTTTATCTTTTAAAAATGTAAATTAGATCAGAACAACCCCCCCTTCTGACGCATCCAATGGCTTTCTTTGACACTTTGAACAGATGTTAAGACACGTGCCACCATCTGTGTGCTCTGGGGTAAGCTTGTAAACAGACCAGGCCATTAATATATGTGACTAACACATTGCCCACTGCACTATGAAAGCACTAAGAATGTGCAGTCACACACATTCATGTTACATGCCACAAAGCTAAGAGAAAGTTGACCTCAGGAACCAGAGTTAGGGAGACAATACCAAGGCCAAGATTTGTTCTTAAGGATCCACCAGATTCCCAGTGAAGAAGACTGTGTGAGGCCGGAGATGGCTCAGAGTTAGGAACATTTACTGTTCTTATAGAGCTATTGGGTTGAACATCTATGACTCCAGTTCCAAGGACTCCAACACCTTCCTCTGTCCTGTGAGGACACCAGACACACATATGATCTATACATACATGGACACAGGCAAAATAATGATACTTATAACATAAAAGGAAACAAATCTTTTTTGTTTCGTTTTTGCTTTTGTTTTTTGGGGGCGTTGTTTTGTTTTGTCCGTTCATTCGTTCATTTGTTTTTTGAGACAGAATCTCTCTGTTTAGCCCTGGCTGTCCTGGAACTCACTATGTAGACCAGACTGACTTCAAACTCTCAGAGATCTACCTTCCCTGCCTCTTACGTGCTAGGATTAAAGGTGTGTGCACCTCCACACCTGACCTAGAAGTAACAAATCTAAAAACAAACAAACATAAATATATTAAACAAAAACAGCAACAAAACTTGAAGGCCACTTTCAAATTCTAACTGGATTTGCCCATGGAGAAACAGCGCCACCGAGAAAGAACTGCAAGAGTCGGGTGGGGACAGCAGCTGCTCAGCTAGTGCTATGCCGAGGGACTTAATGCTCCCCTGACAGTGCCTCCCCGCTGTGCTGTCTGTAACTGAGCGGTGCTCCTTTGCCACCATTAATTCTGTAAGGGAGGGCACAATGAGGCCACCACGGCCACTCCATGGATAGAAAGAAAGGTTGACTGGGAATCAAATCACCGAGCCCATGTCTGCGTGGGGGTTGGGTGCTAAGAGGAGCAAAATGGCAGGAAAGCAAGTGGGTTTGTAAGCCGGTCAGCAGGGTTGGGGGGGGGGGGGGGGAGTCTTAGAGTTGATACAAGCTGTTCAGATTGGCCAGAAAACCTTGCTGGAAGCAGTTTAATCTTTGCTGGGAAGATTAAAGGAGTTCTCTGGTAAACAGAAACTTCCCTTTGGGTTCCTGCTTACCTGGCCAGAATCCTAACTAAGATGCTGGTATCAGGATTGTCATTTTTTTGCAAACCTACAGTCCCCTACTTTGGCCCTGAAAAATTCTTTCCTTGGCTTTGTGTTTAGAATTAAACACTGAGGAAGTGGTCATCTTCTACAACAACAGTCCTTGTTGAAATACGAATTACTGCAGAAGGGGTGAACATATTTCTACTCTCCGCAAGGCAACAGCAAGACAAGGTCTAGGGAAGAGCCATTTACCAGACTTTCGGATCTAGTCCTTAAGGGATTGTCCTGCCTCCTTGTTCTGCAGAGGTAGTGCTCTGTGCTCTTCCTTAGAACAGTTAACACAGTTTACACTTTGAGGTCTAGTCCAATAACCATTTACGAATGTTCTAGCTCTCCATCCAGACCATGTGAAGGCAAAAATCACATCTAGTTCTCCTTTCTCTAGTATCCGGTACAGTTTCTAGAACATATTGGTTATTTTCTATATATTGAACAAAAATGGATTGAAAATAAATTTTTTGAGTGTGTCAAGGTGGTTGTTGTGTTAGTTTTCACAAGGTGGAAACATTCCATGTTGTAGGGATGCTCACAGGTAAACAGAAAGGCAAACAGCTCAACATAAACTCAGGAAGTCCCTGAAACAGACAAGATTCCATATGCCCTTCCCTGCCAAAGAAAGAAGCAAAACAGAGAGTTCCCTTTAGACAACCTAAGCTGCAAAAAGGGCGTCGATGAACCCAGTGGCTGAAAAAGGTTTAAAGCAAAAGAAGCCCTTGGAAAGGCTGCTCTTCAGTCTGCCGAGCTGCCTGCAGGCTGTGCAGGGTGCGTCAGGTTCTCAGACGCTGGTGAGCTGTCACCCGTGCTGGGCTAGGCTTTAGGGAAGCAGCTGCCTTTGAGCCATTTCTGCTCCTGTAATTAATCCTTCACCCACATTCCTGTAAGTAACTCCAATAAAACTCATGCTTTTGTTGCCTGCCTGTGGAATCTGTTCCCCTGCCTGGGCTGCCTTGTCTGGCCTCAGTGGGAGAGGACTCACTTAGCCCTGCAGAGACTTGATGTGCCACAATGGAGGGACACACGGGGGTGGGGAGTGGGATGGGGTGGGGGTGTTGGGGGAGCTCCACCCTCAGAGAAAAGGGGTAGGGGGAGAGACTGTGTGAGGAGAGGACTGGGAGGGGTCAGCAACTAGGTTGTAAAGTGAAAAATAAATAAATAAATAAATAACTCACTCTTCACCAAGTTGGACTGTGGTGGTGGTTGTAGCTTGATAATGTGCTTGGTCCACGGGAGGTATGGCTTTCTTGGAGGAAGTGCATCACTGTGGGGGTGGGGTTTGAAGCTCCGCCCAGTACGGAACCATCAGTTTCTCCGGGCTGCAGTCAGATCAAGATTTAGAACTCTCAGCTCCTTCT
This sequence comes from Mus musculus, assembly GCF_000001635.26. Lineage (NCBI taxonomy): Eukaryota > Metazoa > Chordata > Mammalia > Rodentia > Muridae > Mus > Mus musculus. The sequence continues at coordinate 129,400,227 of NC_000069.6, read as the reverse complement.
CCAGGTCCATAATTCCTGCTCTGATGATAACGGACTGAACCTCCAAATCTGTAAGCCATCCCCAATAAAATGTTTTCCTTTATAACAGCTGCCTTGGTCATGGTGTCTCCTCACAGTGAATGGAGGCTGTAGAATCTGCACTTTTTGTCTGTTGTGGGTACCCTGGGTGGGAGGAGCAGATGTGTGTGTTGCATCGCCCCAGGATAAGTTCCATCACACAACAGTCCTTTTATTTTAATTTAGCTGTTGAATACACTTGCATTAATTATAAAATCTGCTTTTTTTTTTTTTTCCTTACTGGAGAAAAAACATAAAGAGTTGGCCCCAGGGCTGGAGAAATGGCTCAGTGGTTAAGAGCACTGATTGCTCTTCCTGAGGTCCTGAGTTCAATTCCCAGCAACCACATGGTGGCTCACAACCATCTGTAATGGGATCTGATGCCCTCTTCTCGTGCATCTGAAAACAGCTACATTGTACTCATATACATAAAATAATAAAATCTTTAAAAAAAAAAAAAGAATTGGCCCCAATCTTTGTTGTCTACTAACCAAGAATATGAAGTCATGAGTTCTTCCTTATCTATCCATCCCAACCATCAATAAATCTAGGTACTTTTGTATTATTATAACTATCATGTTATGATACATACTAACCAATATTTGAATTCAAGGTTCAGAGTTCAGGGTCTTGTCTGCTTATTTTAACCGTGATACTAAGCACCAAAGATACTTGCCGTTCATTGAAGCCTCAGAATGGGGAACATTGAAAAAGAAACACAAATTCCTCTTGCTACTTTTGCCTAAGGTTGATCCTGTTTCCCCAGATGAAAAGCATACACTAGCAAGATACACTAGCAAGATTTCGCTGAAAGGACCCAGTTATAGCTCTCTCTTGTGAGACTATGCAAACACAGAAGTGGATGATCACAGTCAGCTATTGGATGGGTCACACGGCCCCTAATGGAGGAGCTAGAGAAATTACCCAAGGAGCTAAAGGGAACTGCAACCCTATAGGTGGAACAACATTATGAACTAACCAGTACCCGGGAGCTCTTGACTCTAGCTGCATGTGTATCAAAAGATGGCCTAGTCGACCATCACTGCAAAGAGAGGCCCATTGGACTTGCAAACTTTATATGCCCCAGTACAGGGGAACGCCAGGGCCAAAAAGGGGGAGTGGGTGGGTAGGGGATTGGGGGGGTGGGTATGGGGGACCTTTGGGATAGCATTGAAAATGTAAATGAGGAAAATACCTAATAAAAAAAAAAAGAAAGAAAGAAAAGGGAGGAGGTTAGACTGCCTGGCCACCTCGAGAACATCTGGTGGGCCATCTGCTGGGCTGATGCTGAGGCAGATGCCGACGGAAAGGACAGTGTAGTGACTCAGATTCAGAACTACAAGCCTTCTATCGCACAGCCTTTGTTTTTGGCATCGTATTTCCATGGGACTTTAAAGACTTTCCCAAGGTTGTTTTTGAAAAGGAAAAAAAATAGTGTCTCAGGACCTAACGCTGTATTTAACACTCTCAGAGCGACCCCAGGACCTTATTTGCAAATGTTCTTTTTCCATTTTATTCTAGACTCCACAAAATCCCACCCATGATGTTTTGTTTTGTTTTAGTTATTTTACTTATTTACAGTTCCAATGTTATCCCCTTCCCCATTTCCCCTCCCCAAACCACCCATCTCATCCCCCAACCTGCTTCTATGAGGTTGCTCCCCTGCCTCACCACCATAGCATTCCCCTATGCTGGAGTATAGGGTCTTCACTGGATCAAGGGTGTCTCCTCCCATTGATTCCAGATAAGGCCATCCTCTGCTACATATGCAGTTGGAGCCATGGGTCCTTCCTTGTGTATTCTTTGGTTGGTGGTTTAGTCCCTGGGAGCTCGGGGGGGGGGGGGGGGGGAGCGGGGGCGGGTGTGTGTGTGTGTCTGGTTGGTTGATTTTGTTGTTCTTCCTATGGGGTTGCAAACCCCTTCAGTTCCTTCAGTCCTTCCCCGAACTCCTCCATTTGGATTCCTGGGTTCAGTCCAATGGATGACTGTGAGCATCTACATCTGTATTGGTCAGGCTCTGGCAGATCCTCTCAGGGGCAGCCATATCAGGCTCCTGTCAGCAAGCCCTTCTTGGCATCAGCAATAGTGTCTGAGTTTGGTGTTTGCAGATGGGATGGATCCCTAGGTGGGGCAGTCTCTGGATGGCCTTTCCTTAAGTCCCTGTTCCACACTTTGTCCCTGTATTTCCTTTAGACAGGAGCAATTCTGGGTTAATATTTTTGAGATGATCCACCCATGATGTTTAAGTAGCTGATAGTTTCTACCCTCTAGAAGTCTACATTTCCATCATGATGAGGAGAAGGCCTTAACAAAGGAATATCCAGGTGAGTTCCTGGAGTCAGGTGGCTGAGATGCCCTAGACTGTATCAGGACAACTGAGAGGCCATATGGAAGTCATTGCTCACTTGATCTCCCACGGGTTTAGTTGGGCCTCCAAAGCGCCATTTACCAGCTTATCTGTGTTGAATTACCTCCTGATTTGAACTCTGCCAACACAAACTACCCGAGTCTCCTGCTGGGAGCTCAGGCTATCTTCCAACATTTCAGCTACTTTTGTTGACAGGCCATGTTTAGATAAGCCTTTTAAAAAGGGAGTATTCTAAATATTTAAGCTCTGTGCTAACCCGAACATCAATCTTATGTATCTTTAATATTAGCTTACTGCCAGATAAATACAAAGAGGTCAATACTATTGAAAACCACACTTGAAGCTAAGCGAAATCTCCTTATTTTCATGTTCTTAATGGATCTGTTTCTACCTTCTCTTTAGTTACTGGAAAAGCTTCCCTGTTATCTTGCCACCAGGGACATTTGGCAATGTGTGGAAGAATTGATGCTTCCCCATTCATGGGAGTTGGAGTGAGTGAAAGACTCCCCCATCCCTGCCCCCAAACCACACTCAGACACATGCTTTCTCAGAGAGATCTTTTATTAAGCAGAAAGGAAAAGTTAATGAGGCGGCCTTCTGACACAGACAGAAAAAGTCCGCAAATGACCTTGTAGGTATAATTTTTAAGAAGAGGGAAAAAAACGGTCTCTGTTAGAATGGGCTAGGATTTGCTGGTATATTTTGACTGAGTGTGTTAATTAGAAGATCCAAAGGGGGCTTTTAATTGCTGGAGTTCAATATTTTGATAGCTGGACCTCAGTGAGTCAGTCTCAGGAGGAGGAAGTGGCCAGCTCTAGCAATGTAATCTAATGGTTTTTTTAGCAAGGCAGAGGGAATGGTGGGAAAAGGCAAGGCCTGCCAGAGCCATGTTTGTCAGGTCTGGGCTGGCCAGAGTCCCTTCAGTAGGTACGGTAGGAATCCACCAGGCAGAATCCATGGATGCTGTAAACATACCGTAATTCACAAGGCACAATAGAAATGGTCCTTCCATGAATGCTAAGCGTGTGTAGAGTATGAGGGACTGGCTCAGTGGTAGAGTTCTTTCCTAATGTGTGTGAGGCTCTGATGGTGAGGACAGGAGACAGAAACTGGTCAGGTAGGGCAGGAACCCCAAGGCAATAGCTCTGAGGATGTCCTTGCTGGAGGTCAAGAATGCCAGAAGAGAACTCTGTTTCCTGACTCCTTGTTATCTCTTACATTGGCCTACAAGCTGTAGGTAAGGATGTGACAAAGATAGGGAAGTCTTTTGTGTGCCTCCCAGTTGGATCAACTCGACTGACTGGCTCTGCATCACGTCTCACCCCAGTTTCTGCCAAAGTTCTTTAAAGAGTTTCCAGACTAGCATCCTAATATTATCCAATTTCAGTGGGTCTCAACCTATAGGTAGAGGCGGATTGTGAACATAGGTATTTACATTACAGTACATAACAGTACCAAATTTCACTTACGAAGTAGCAACAAGAATAATGTTATGGTTGGGTTCACCCAGCATGAGGAACTGTATTAGAGGGTCATAGCGATAGGAGGGTGCGGGCCTGCTCCCTCTGACATCCTCCTACTAACTGGATCTCTCACTTCTCTGGTTTTCTCTTAGCTGCCACCGATGGTAAGCTCTCTAAAACTCACCCTCTGCGGTCTGTGAAGCTGAAAGCTACAACCTTAGGATGGTTTTGACAGTCATGGAATCTTCTGGGTCCCTAGCCTTCCAAGCTACACTCACTAACAGCTGAGAGACTCTCAGAAGTCTTGTTTTGTTTTGTTTTGTTTTGTTTTGTTTTGTTTTGTTTTGTGTCGAGACAGGGTTTCTCTGTATCGCCCTGGCTGTCCTGGAACTCACTTTGTAAACCAGGCTGGCCTCGAACTTAGAAATCTGCCTGCCTCTGCCTCCCAAGTGCTGGGACTAAAAGGCATGCACAACCACACCCGGCTCTCAGAAGTCTTTTTTTTTTTTTTTTTTTTTTTTGAATAAAAATAAAGATTTATTTTGGAAAGCAGAGAGAGAATTTACTTTTTTTTTCTTTTTTTTTTTCCATTTTTTATTAGGTATTTAGCTCGTTTACATTTCCAATGCTATACCAAAAGTCTCCTATACCCACCCACCCTCACTCCCCTACCCACCCACTTCCCCTTTTTGGCCCTGGCGTTCCCCTGTACTGGGGCATATAAAGTTTGCAAGTCCAATGGGCCTCTCTTTCCAGTGATGGCCAACTAGGCCATCTTTTGATACATATGCAGCTAGAGTCAAGAGTTCCGGGGTACTGGTTAGTTCATAATGTTGTTCCATCTATAGGGTTCAGATCCCCCCAGCTCCTTGGGTACTTTCTCTAGCTCCTCCATTGGGAGCCCTGTGATCCATTCATTAGCTGACTGTGAGCATCCACTTCTGTGTTTGCTAGGCCCCGGCATAGTCTCACAAGAGACAGCTACATCTGGGTCCTTTCAACAAAATCTTGCTAGTGTATGCAATGGTGTCAGCGTTTGGATGCTGATTATGGGGTGGATCCCTGGATATGGCAGTCTCTACATGGTCCATCCTTTCATCTCAGCTCCAAACTTTGTCTCTGTAACTCCTTCCATGGGTGTTTTGTTCCCACTTCTAAGGAGGGGCATAGTGTCCACACTTCAGTCTTCATTTTTCTTGAGTTTCATGTGTTTAGGAAATTGTATATTATATCTTGGGTATCCTAGGTTTTGGGCTAATATCCACTTATCAGTGAGTACATATTGTGTGAGTTCCTTTGTGAATATGTTACCTCACTCAGGATGATGCCCTCCAGGTCCATCCATTTGGCTAGGAATTTCATAAATTCATTCTTTTTAATAGCTGAGTAGTACTCCATTGTGTAGATGTACCACATTTTCTGTATCCATTCCTCTGTTGAGGGGCATCTAGGTTCTTTCCAGCTTCTGGCTATTATAAATAAGGCTGCTATGAACATAGTGGAGCATGTGTCCTTCTTACCAGTTGGGGCATCTTCTGGATATATGCCCAGGAGAGGTATTGCTGGATCCTCCGGTAGTACTATGTCCAATTTTCTGAGGAACCGCCAGACTGATTTCCAGAGTGGTTGTACACGCCCTCAGAAGTCTTAAGAGCACCCCCCAAACTTCCTGTAACAGGAGGTTCAAACCACAAGCCTGGCCAAGGGAAAAAGGATAGGAGGGGTCTTTATACCCCTTTGAGACTTCTTGTTTATAGTAATCAAATCCATTTTTAAAAAGATTTATTTATTTATTATATGTACATACACTGTAGCTGTCTTCAGACACACCAGAAGAGGGCAACAGATCTCATTACAGGTGGTTGTGAGCCACATGTGGTTGCTGGAATTTGAACTCAGGACCTCCGTAAGGGCAGTCAGTGCTCTCTCTTGACTGCTGAGCTATCTCTCCAGTCCTCCCAAATCCATTTTTTTATTGACATTGAAGTAAACCTGTTATTTATACACAGGAAAAGAAAACAGAAGCACTTGACAGAAATGGCGAAGCCTACCTCCCATTTGGTCCTAGGCTTTCCTCTGGGTCCTTTATATGCAGAGTGGTCTAGTTCTACTCTCTGACCAAGGTGTTTGTACTGGCTGGTTTTGTGTCAACTTGACACAGCTGGAGTTATCACAGAGAAAGGAGCTTCAGTTGAGGAAATGCCTCCATGAGATCCAACTGTAAGTCATTTTCTCAATTAGTGATCAAGGGGGAAAGGCCCTTTGTGGGTGGGACCATCTCTGGGCTGGTAGTCTTGGGTTCTATAAGAGAGCAGGCTGAGCAAGCCAGGGGAGGCAAGCCAGTAAAGAACATCCCTCAATGGCCTCTGCATCAGCTCCTGCTCCCTGGCCTGCTTGAGTTCCAGTCCTGACTTCTTTCAGTGATGAACAGCAATGCGGAAATGTAAGCCAAATAAACCCTTTCCTCCCCAACTTGCTCCTTGGTCATGATGTTTGTGCAGGAATAGAGACCCTAAGACAATGTTGCTTTCTCCCCATTGTGTGAGATGTAACTGACGTCCCTGAGAGGCTAATAAATGTCCTTCAGGTCTTACAGAGTAGAGTCGGGATCCAGTCCCTGGCTTGATTTCAAAGTCCATGCTCTTCCCACCACAGCCCCACAATGTCCCCTTCTTGTTAGGGAGGAAAACACAGATGTGTGGGGCTGTGGGTATAGGGGAAGAGGGGGGAGGGAGAGAGCCCGTGTCTGACCAGAGTTCCTGTGCTCTGGGCAGGCGAACTCAGGAGGACTGCTGGACGCTTTTCCCCGGTGGGCATCTGGCTGTATGAAGTCACTGGACCCCACTTGATGGGGGGTGGACAAGGGGCAGCCCCCGATACCAGGGTTCCCGGGGTGACACTCTCGGCCCCAGAGATATGGGAGAGAGGGCAAGGGGAAAGGTTCCCACGCAGACGAGAGTTCTTAGTTTCGGTTTGTGGCTGGACACGGAAAGCCTTCTGAGGGGAGGTTAGACACGGCTCATTAGGAGAAAGCCTAGCTGATCATCCAAGCACAGTGGACCTTGACGAACAGAGACAGTCTATAATTTTAGAGCTGTATTGTAGAAAGGCAGGGAGAACGGAGAGAAGGTGGGGGGGGGGGGGGAGTGACCATGGCCAAGAGAAGGGAAGGGGAAACGAGAGAGAGAAAGAAGAAAGGCTAGAGAAGAGTAAGAGGTTAGAAAGAGAGAGCGAGGAGAGAGAGTAAGGGGGAGAGTAAGGGGGAGAGTAAGGGGGAAAGTAAAAGCTTAAGAGAGCGAGGAGGGGCCAAGCAGCCCCTCATATAGTGGTCTTGCTGTTGCTAGGTAACTGGGAGGCGTCTAGCCTGAAGGTCCAGGAGACATGAGGGAACATCTTCTGTCCCATGTAGGTGGGAATTACCATCACGGGTTCTACCGGGGTTCAGACCTCAACTCGACTGGAGATCAGCCTGTCTGTGAATAGCCCATTGCCCCACACAGATGTAAAATTCTCAACAGTGTCTGCAGGGGCTTTGCTCATTTCCCTTTGATCAGTTCTATCGTCCAGCAAGTGGGTAGCCGCACCCATTCCCTGACCTGTCTCCAGTCTGCAGCTGGTGGACCCCTCCAGCTCCATCCCCACTCTCCAACTCCGTCCCCACTCTCTACTGTCTCTACTTTTCACCTCAGCACTCCATCTTGTGGGAAAACTGCACTGAGAGTGAGCTGCCCACCCTGGGGCCAAGCTCCTTCTATTGATGCGGCATTTCCCAACCTTCAGCAAAATGGAGGGTCGAGCATTTGCTTGTGCCTGTTAGAAAACGACAGTTTGATCGGGTATATTTTTAAAGGGCACACGGATTTTAAGGAGCAGAAAGAGCATTAGAATCTCCACCTTGTCACTTGTTAACACATTTCACATTTCGTTCTTTGTGGCCAAACTGCCCTTCCAAGCCTCCCTTCTGTGCTGTCAGCCCACTTGCCTGTGAATAGCTCTGTGGCCCCTTTCCCAGAAAACGTCAGACTGTCATTTTGACGTACAAGGTAAGGAAATGACCTTTCCCCAATTAGCTCATTCATTTAACATTGTCGGGATGATGTTTAGCCAAGCTATTTGCTGCCCCTCTTCAGGTCACTGTATAGCTAGGTCCAAACGTGTATAAAATTCTTGACTCACTTTGAAAAACCCTATCTATCATGAAGTTTTCTGGATTCCTCAGCTTAGGGAGTCCTGACTAACCCTTCTCTCCTCAAACTAAACCATGTCTCTTGCCCGGAGGAAGCTGTCCAGCTAGCACAGCTGTGACCCCTGGGAACAAAAGCTCTTTTAAGATGGGCTACTGGCAAAACAGTGATTGAAGCTATCATCCCCATCTCACACCAAAGTGGATCCCAGGGAGGATGACATGTTGCAATCAAGCATTCCTGACCAAAATATAGGGGAACAGTCACTGGCCTTCTGAGTGAAGGAAGACTTTATAAGTTAAGAAGAAAGAAGAAAGGGAGAGAGAGAGAGGGAGAGAGAGAGAGAGAGAGAGAGAGAGAGAGAGAGAGAGAGAGAGGAAGAAAGCCAAAATATTCTCAAAGGAATATAGCAATTGGCTTGAGAAGCAAGCATGGGAAAACTGTCTTCACCAAAATTTGTAGATAAAATTAGAACTCAACAACGGAGAAGAGGCTAAAAGGAAATAAAAGTGAACTTTAAGAAGAGTTGTTCTCAATGTGTGGGGTCTCGACCTCCTTGGGGGTTGAATCACCCTTTCCTGGGTGATATCAGATATCTTGCTTAGCAGATATTATTTGCATTATGACTCATAACAGTAGCAAAATTACAGTTATGAAGTAGCAACAAAAGTAATTTTATGGTCGGTGGTCACCACAACATGAGGAACTGTACTGAAGGATCGAAGCATTAGGAAGGCTGAGAACCACAGCTCTAGACAGTTCTAGGGCCTTGGGAATGCTGGGTGGTACTGTGTCCTGATTTGAGTCTGGTTACATGCTCTATAACACTGCTCAGTGAACCATACACACTTTATGTTTACATATGTAGATACATGTATGTACACAGAGTTAATAAAAAGTCATGGGTGGGGGATGAAATGATGCTTACTGAAAGATGCCCTGCGTAATGCATAAAGTCCTGGGCTCAAAACCGAGCGCCCAGAGTACAAAGGAGTCAAACGCCAATAGGTAAGAATGACAGACAAATGGGAACTTGTCCTAAATGACTTTTCAAAGACAATCGACCAGGCAAAGCAAGCACAGTAACAATATTTTCTTTCTCTGACCATTTTCTCTCTCTCTCTCTCTCTCTCTCTCTCTCTCTCTCTCTCTCTCTCTCTCTCTCTCCCTCTCTCCCTCTCTCCCTCTTTCCCTCTCTCTCCCAAACATAACAAAATAAAATACAATAAGATGAAGCAAAAACCTATCATATCAAAGTTGGAAAAGGCAACCCAACAGAAGGAAAAGAGTCCCAAGGCACAAGATTCAGACACCCACTCATTCTCCCTCTCAGGAGACCCATAAAAATACTAAGCTAAAAGATGCGATAAGTACACAGGCCCTGTGCTTGCTGCTTCAGTGTCTGTGAGCTCACATGCGCCTTGCTTAGTTGACTCAGAGGGCTGTGTTCTATTGGTGTGCTCCATCTGCTCTGGCTCGTATACTCTTCTGCAGGGTTCCCAGAGCTATGAGGGGAGGGATTTGGTGGAGACATCTATTATGGGTCTCTGCATCTGCTGCCATCTGCTACCCAAGGAAGATTCTCTGACCCTTAGGAGTGATTTTATTCACACACACGCACACGCACATACACGTGCTCGCACGCGCGCGCGCATACATACACACACACACACACACACACACACACACACACACACACACACACACAAATTGTAGACCAGTAATATTTAGTTTTACCCTAGGTCTCTGATTTATCTAGTCTGGTTCTTGGTCACCCAAGCAGTGACAAGTACTGAAGTACTGTTATGAATCACAATGTAAGTATCCATGTTCTCATATGATCTTAGGTGACCCCAAAGGGTTTGTGGCCCATAGGCTGAGAACCACTGCCCTGTCATAACTCGCAGGCAGGACAAATTGTAGGTCAAAGATTTTGTGGCTGGGATGGTGTTTACATTTCTCTTTTGGTAGCGTGCAGAGTACCTTCCCACAACAAAATACTGGAGTGTGGGGATGATGGCTCTGTGTAAACACTAGCTAATCATCTCTGTGTTCAGTGAATTGTGTAGGTGTTGTCTTTGGCAATGGGTCCCCGCTGTCTACAGAGAGCAATCCTTTGTCTTAGCAACAGCCTGGGTTGTTTGGGGATTTCCATCCGACCCACTTGATCAATAACTCAATTGACTAGAGCCCAGTTCCAGTTCTGGAATGCTCATTTGGTAGCAAGCGATGGCCAGTTGGGACTCTGTGTCCCCATTTATTAGGGGAACCTTATGGGTATGACCTTCATAGGAGGTTTCCATTTGCACTAGATATCCATATCACCCATCAAATGTCCCTCACTTCACACACCATAGTATTAACAACTTTACTCAGCTTTGATAACCTGATAGGTTATAATGAACATTTCTGTAATTTTGTGTAAAGACCAAGTATTCACCAAAAAAAAGGGTAACCTTACATTTAAAAAACAAACAAGCAAGCAAACAAACAAACCACAAAAAAGATGGCTGTGCGGGGTGGGTAGGTAGGAGGCAGCATTATTGCATTGACCCTAAAGGAGGAAGTAGCTTTAAGGGCACAGCAATGGCGTGAACGCCATGATGAGAGGCAGAGGGGGAAAAGGGAGTGGGGAACATATTTTTGACTGTAGTGTGGCCCAGCCATGGGCTCTTTGAAGCCATAATAGAACTTCTTGTTTCTTCTCAGAGACCTCCCGACTCACCTCATTTCCTAAGAAGCAACTTTCCAATTAGCTCATGTATAGGTCCCAGGGGTCTCCTCACGGCTTGGCCTCAGCTCCAGGGAGAGGATAGTCATCCTCCTCCTTTCTGTCCCTCAGCAGCTGTGAGGTGAGAGTTCTGGCCTTTTATAGAGGGGTGGGGGAGGGAGGAAGCAGGGGCGTGGGGATGGGCACGTGACTGACTCCCTCTCACTTGGCACTGTGCTGCCTTCCTTTGAATTTTCCAGGGCCTCTCAGAGCACTTTTTCTAGCTAAGAAACAAAGCTGGTAAACACCCACCTTTCCATCCTCACAGTTCTATGGCCCATTGCTTGAGCACTGCACACCTTGGTCTCTGGAGTGACTCACAGCCCCTCTGATCTACTTGGCCCCGAGGAAGCTCCAGTACCCTCTACTAGACTCTTGGCCATGGCTGTTCCTCTGGTTCTCGGTAGAGGTCCCTCAAGGGGCCTCCTAATATTCAAGCTGTCATGGACCTTCCTGGATTCCATTCCTTTAGCCCTTCTGGGGATCCTATTATTTCTTCTCTTAATCATCAGGAGAGAGGAGACAGCAGAAGAGAATTGACCCAAATGAAGCACAGATCCTCTGCAGGGACACATGCCAGGTTCATGTCCCCAAATGGTGGCAAGGGGTTATTGCCTCATTTTACAATAGGAGAATGAAAGGTCAGAGGTTTGTTCAAGAATCTGACTCTACTGTCTCCTCGGAAAGGATTAAAATGCAGCCACATGGGATTCCAAAGGCTTTTCCTCCATTTACTGAGCAAAGAAGCTCCACCTTCCATAAGTGAGATCACATTTCCTAAACCTTAGTGAGAATCCTTGTTTGCTTTTGTTTCTGAAACTGTATCAGATGGTAAAACTGGATTTTGTGACACTAATTAAAAACATTTTCATGAGAACTGGATCATACAAAAAGAGCCATTTTTTCACTTTAAACTCATTGCAGTTATTGTCAACTAACAAAGTAATATTTCCCCACAAATTATATAACAATTGTACAGCAGCCTATGCCACTACCATATCTAAAGCATTTAGATTTTACACTTAAATGCTTCACAGTGGTTTTATTGGTTCATGTTCTTATAATTTCTTGGATTTGTTTGATGTTATTTTCTCCAAGTAATTTTTTAGTTTTATAACAGTAATATAGTACAATAGGGGAATTGGTGTTTTGTAACAGTTTTATTCCATTTTGTCTCTAAGTATGAAGCACACTAGTAAGTTTTGATGTCAAAGTCATTTATAGGTCCTTTTCTGTATGTCTACTGGGTTTCTTGTAGAATTTTCTAGAGGCTCATCGACCTACTCTTACTGGTTCATAGAAGTTCTTTATTTAGTAAGGAAATGAACCCTGTATTATAAATTGAATGTGAAATATACCCCTCCTGTTTTCATTTAGAAGTTAAACATAACATCAAGAAACTTGAGGCAGTTAATCTTGGTTGTCACTTTGATTGGCTCTGTAATCAACTAATCGATAAACTACTTGACATATGTCTTAGTTAGGGTTTCCATTGCTGTGAATAGATACCATGACCAAAGCAACTCTTATAAAGGACAACAGTTAATTGGGGCTGGCTTACAGGTTCAGAGGTTTAGTCCATTATCATCATAGCAGGAGGAATGGCAGTGTCCAGGCAGGCATGATGCCGGAGGAGCTGCGAGTTCAGCAGCTAATTTGTAAGGCAGCCAGAGAAGACCATCTCTCAGGCAGCTAGGAGTCTCTTCTGCACTGAGTGGAGCCTGAGCACAGGGCCTCAAAGCCCACCTACACAGTGACACACTTCCTCCAAAAAGACCACACCTCCTAACAGTGCCATTTCCCAAGGGCCAAATTTATTGAAGCCACCACAGCATACCTGCAAAGGAATTAAAAAAAAATAATAAAGTCATTTTAAATGGAAAGGTCCCTGTAGCCGTCCAGTGGCCATGGAGAACTGGGTATACCTGAAAGGAGAGCTAGGGATGGAATAGAATGGGCAGACAAGAGGAATAACAAGCCAAGACAAAGTTCTCTGATCAAGGCTTAAATTTTAATGTTCAGCTCTGAATATATATGGGAAAACCCCAAGGACCCACCCCTTTGTCTCAGCTGGGTTCTGTTGCTTGTTTCAGCTGGATCGAGTTGCAAAGTTGGCTCTTCATCAGCTCAGTGGACTAGCAGTCGAGCAGTAGCTCAGGTCTCAGGCAGGAAGATGTAAATGTACCGAGGCCTGGCTCCTGGCGCCTGGCTCCAGCCATTGGAGACTTGTTTAGCCAACTCAAGGCTGGGGGAAGGGCACGCCAGATAAAAGAGGTTGGGATGGGTGGCAAACTTTACATTTTGATTGCTTTCCTTCACTCTTACTGGCTAACTCATCTACTTTGTGGCTGGCACACTTCAATCCTCTTTCTTTATGGATGGTAATATGTACCGTATAGATAAAACACATGTTTTGGGGATCTAATTTCACTTAGTTCTGACCTTCAGATAAGCAAGACTCCTAACATTTTTGAGCTTCAATGTCCTAAACTCTAAAATAGGTAACAAGACTCTGGCTACCAGCCTTATAATGGTTCCTTTGTAAAATAATGAGCTTAATCAGCCGCGTTGAAGGCTGATGTTATTAACTGAAGCTGAGGGACTGTCAACAAGAGCCTTTGTCCGCCTTTCTGGATAATTATGCTCAGCTCTCAGAGTAGAAGCAAACCTAACTTAGAGCAACCTTGGAGCTACCGCCTTGACCTTTGTTCCATTTGATGGCTTTTCTCCATCAGTCAGAGTGGTCTAATCAGCTGCGTGGAGGGCAGATGCTATTAACCTATGCGCACTTGTCATGGAGAAAGTCAGCTTAGCTGTCAATTCCCCGGCAGATCACAGGCTTTCTTCTTCACTTCAGTTACCTACACCTTCCCTGCCTACCCTCAGATGACAATTTAAAACTTGTTATTGATTCTGTGTGAATTTTACATCATGCACTCCAACCCCACTCATCTCTGCTTCCCTTTATATCTGCCCTCTGCCCTTGCAAGCCTCCCCCCAAAGAAAAGAAAAGAAAAGAAAAGAAAAAGAAAGGAAAGAAAAGAAAAGAAAAAGAAAAAGAAAAAGGAAACAACCAAACCATCTTGTGAAAGCTGTAGTGTATTACAGTGTGTCCCACCTTATACCATTTTACATCATTGCAAATGTTCATTGTAATGAGCCATTGGTCTGGTTCAAGGCCTCTGGCTTCTGCTATGCTATCAATCCTGGATCTTCACTGGGACTCCTCTTGGATATCCTGCTGTTGCCCTGTATCATTGAGATCTTGCAGCTTTGAATTGGCAGAACCGGAGCATCCTTTACATGCTCCGGCAGTTCATAGATGGGGTCAATGTTGGGGTGGGTCAACTCGAAACCTGGATCTGGGCCTGCGTGGTAGCTGAGTTGGTCAGCCCACCAGCTGCACCCACGTTACCAGGGTGACTCCCTCCAGCACTGCCCTGGCTAGCTCACCCAATGATGCAGCTGGCAAGGGGCAGGGCCAGCTCTGCATAGCCGGTGGACATCAATATGGTCCTGGGAGGCATCCCAGACCAGTGATGTCCATATGGACTCTGGTGGTAATATGTGCCATGGATATCAACACAGACCCCTACTGTTGTACCACAGACCAGACAGCATGGTCAGGACTTCTTGGCTATTTCTCCTCACCCTCTCATCTCCAGTTGTGCTACTCTCTGTCCACCATACACTTGAAAATCCCAGTGACTCTCACTGTTGGTAAGCCATGGGGTTGGGGAATGGATGGGCCTCTGGGTGTCCCCTGCCTGCCTGTGCCTCATATTGGCGGGTGAACCCCCAGATGGCTCTTTGAGTCCTGAATTAATTTCAATTTCCTTACTTCACTTGTCTTTTTGTTTGTCTTCTCTTTCTCATCACTGATTCTTCTTAGGTAGTTGTGGGTCTGCATCCTGCCGTGCCCCAGGGCCCTGCCACTTGGGAGGTGAAAAGCAGTGAGGAGTTTGACTGCTTTTATCCGGCTGTAGCTGGGTGGGTGCTGGGCTTCAGGGAAGGTCAGAGACACACCGCAATGGGGTGGGAAAGAGCAGTCTGAGACATGAGAATGTCAGAGGTTGTTCGAGGGTCTCCAGGGCTTGTGACTAGGCTGAAGCCAGGGGGTTCTCTGACTCTTGGACATCTCGAGGGCCGAGCTATCAT